>NC_080030.1:43628433-43931463 GCF_030020395.1 Manis pentadactyla
TGTTAGTTGTCAGATGGTCACAGGAAGCTATAGAACGTTCTGAAATGCAAGCCCATATTGGGGCCAGTTTTCCAGCTGGTATTTCCAACTTCCTTCCAGAACATGCCTGCATATTCTGTTGCATCTGAAGATGAAATTAAAACAGCTTCCCTTACAGCTTCCAACTCCCTCTGAGAATGTGTAGCATTGTATGGTAAACATAGCATGATAGGTTAATGAGAAGCGGGAAAAAATTAATTTTCTAAGATATTAACTCTTTTAAAGGAATCCGTACCAAAATGAATTACTTGCAAAAGCAAATGCTATAATTGTCTTGTTTTGCACTGACTTGCCGCTCTGGTATGGACCTATGATAGATGTGTGGAAATGAAGCCTTTCTCTATGACATTCCATATGCTGAAGTCTAGGAGAAGTGAGTCAAGCCATCTGGGCAATTACAATGAATTCCTTCATGAAGTGTAGAAAAGAGAAATTCACATTTCAAATACCAAGGGCAGGGCAAATCCCCTAGGAAATTCTAGGGTCTGTGGCAATTGTCTTCCTAAGTCTGCTATGCGCACCGCCCTCCCTAATACCACCACTGCCTCCTACACCACTGGCTTCCTCTCCTCAGGAAAGGAGGGCATTTAAAAAAATATTCTTCAAATTCACTAACTGAAGACTCAGAACGAGCTTGTTTAGTTTTTTAAATGAATCCACCTCCAAGGCACGGACACCTTTCCAAGTGTGTTTAATGTCCCTACTGCTTCCTTAATAGAGGTTTATCCCAGACCTTCCTAAAGACATATTTTAATTTGTGATTTTGCCTAGATATGTTAATTTGCCTAGGTATGAGTAGGTAAATATGATGCCAATTCTCAGTTCTTAGAACTGTCACTTTGAGTGTAGTATGGGAAAGCTCCTGCTCCAGATCAGTCCTGGGCTCTAATTCTAGCACCATCACTAGCTACCTACCTGGCAGTTACCTCCTCTGAACTTAATTTCCTTACCAATAAGAGAATATCTTCTCACCGTGTTGCTCCAAGGATTGAATGAGAGATACTGTATGTAAATATAATTGATGTCTCACAGTACCTGTTAGCGCTATAGGAATTTTTGCTAGACCATTCAAGTCTAGTGACTTTTACTAGGAAACTAGGGTATCAGAGCCCCACGCCTATGAGATGATTAATTCAGATAAAAGCAGACCGTGTGGTGGTGGTCCCAGTATGGAGAGGGGTACCCTCATCAGAACTAAGATGAACAATCTCTCATCTCCACTGGCAAGAGTCAGGGGGAGAAACTGTGAATGCAGTTATATATTTTTCTGTTCCGTGAAAGACAAACCAGTTAATCCTCTGAAAAGAATTGGAGGTTGGTACATTTGGGTGTTTTGCTTTTATTCCTAGCTAATTATTTTTAAAAAGTAGAACATGAGTTCCCAGTCATGTGATCTTCCCACTTCCAAATTTATGACTGGAAAGAGTGCTCACAGTGCCTATCACAGTACACTCTATTGGTCTTTACAGCAACATGCTGACACGTAGGAATCATCACCTCCATTTTATAGATGAAGACACTTGAGGCACAGAAAGGTTAAGAACTTAGACAAGGTCACACAGCTAGTTAAGTGATGAAGCCAGGATTTGACTTGGCTGTCTGATGCCAGCCCTAGGGGATGACAGCTTATACAGTGAGCCTCACTGACTGCTCTCGGACCTTCTCTCTTGGCCACAGAGACAGGAAGCAGCCACAGCTCCCCTAAGGCCTGCGTGTCCAGTACTTTCTGTCAGGACATTGGAAGCTCAGAAAGAAGATCCACGAGCAGGGGAGTAGTCGGGGTGGGCTACTTGTAAGATGCCTATGACTTTCATGGGCCCCTTACACTATAAAAAATAAATTAAATATTTTATGACCATGTTAGTATACAGATGAATATAATACAGGCTGTTTTCACTATCCTATATTCATTATTATTATTACCCATTGTTGTGATTTTTAAAAAAGTTAAAACAGTTTTGTAGGCCCGTAAAAGTATTATGGGCCCCAGCTCTGTGCCCACCATGCCCAGCGTACAGGTCAGCCCTGGCATGTGATGCACGTGAACATTTAGCTGTGCTCCGAAGAATGGGTAGAATTTGAAGATGTGAACAACAAGGGTTTTCATTAATTGTATGAGTAAGTGGAATTGGGAATGAAAATTACTTAAGTGGGGCATCCTAGCTGCCCAGTGAAGGGTGCCCGTAAGGGCAGTATGGAGACTTGAAAACCTGAGGCATCTTGGACAGGCCCAGCCAAAGGGATAACAGCCTCTGGAGGCGGCTGTACACAAAGGCAGCTGATGAAGGATCAATACCCATCCATGATAAGGCTTTCATTGACTCACAGCAAAATGAGAAAAAGACAATGTAGCAAGCTTTTTATTAGGCTAAAATTTATTCAATTTAACTGTCCTTTTTAAATATATAATAAATCCTTCATGAATGGGGTGTTAGATATATCCTTAATTTATAATGAAGTGAAGGTGGTGGCCATTTATTTTAAGGTGTTTTTTGGCAAAAAAATAAAATAGCCCTGAACTGACCCCAAAAATTATTTTGAGTTTTTATTGGTCCATAAAATCCAAAAAGGTGTTGAAATCACCTCACCATGTGGACCAGAGCCCAAGTTCTCGATGGCCAAGCCCTGCCAACCCTGTCACTTAGGTTCAGTATTCTGTCCCCATCATCCCGGGACACAGGTCTCCCTCCACAGCTGCAGGTGCCAGTCCCTCTCCTCCAAGGGCTGAGCAGCCCGCACGCCTGGCAGCCCCGCCGTGGCAGGAGCTGTTACCTGGCTCTTTCCCCTTTGGTTCCATGGGGCTGTCTTCTTCTACAGTCTCCCACTGACTGTCCTTCTTCCCTTCCCTCCCGTGGTCTGGATTGGAGTGGGGCTTCCACCACCATAGTAAGGTGGGTAGAGATCCAACTTGAAAAGTAAATCTGATTCTCTAGCTTACAGGAAATTGCTTATGCCTTACTCATCTCTCATTCTCTTTGGGCTCCGAGTTTCTGGAGGAAATTATTGGCAATATTAGCTGCATGCCTGGGTCCTTTTAGAGTAACATGATGAAGCACAGTAGAATGTAATGAGCCTCCAGTGGTCTTGGCAGCAAGAAGCAAACACGGGCTGATCCCACAGCCCCGGCAGGGTGACTGAGTAGGTGGGGGTGAGTAACCTTTGCAGACGCACTCCAGGAGGAGTGTCACCAAAGCAGAAAGGCCAGAGAGGAGGCTCTTGGAGTGCTTGAGCCAAAAGTGATGGTGACCTGAGGCAAGGCCAGTGAGGACAGGGAAGAAGGCCCTCAGTCAGGGGGTATTTCTGAGGGTATAATGGATATGGTCTGTGTGAGATGGTGACTGATGGGTTGCAGGGACGAGTGAAAGGAGTATTAAAGTTGCTTTAATGATATAAACATATTGGCAGTCCCTTGTCTTTAACAGCATCAACCTGTGACTGCAAAGATTATTTTACATCATTGCTTTCTGGTTCTAGTAGGTATCTGAAGTAACTACAGTTTTCCACGATCTGGTTCATTTTTGTGTCCTTCGTAAATTCATGTATATCGCTTAGTACAAATTACCAAAGAATTTTATATACTACCTTTAAATAGTCTTATTTCAGTTGCATGTCCTATGAACATTTCTGTTGATGCCATTTCGGTAAAGAAGCTTTAAACATTTTTGTTTGTTTCTCAATAAAATGCCTTATCAGTAGATCATTTCTAATTTATTACCATTAAAAATCGTTTTATCCAAAAATCTCACTTGAAATCACACCACAAGATGAGGTAACTCCATTCATCTCATTAATTATATTGTCAATGTAATAAGCACACATATGCTATAAATTACTCCATAGGAAATGATAGGCGAGCCACAGCTCATCAGAACCTGGGGTGAAAATCCTAAGATCTGATCTTTGTCAGTATTTGCTGTTAATAGTAATAACTGAATAGAGTATTTAATTAACAACATATCGTTAAATCAAAAGTATTGGTTTCCACCAACAAGGAGTTAGACACACCTGAGTTTGAACCCCAGCTCCACGACTTCTTGAATGAATGTGGGGCAAGTGCTGAACTTCTGAGCCTCACCAGAAAAATGAGAGCTATTAATACCTACCAAGCAGGGTTGTGGTAAGAATGGGAAACAGCATGTCTGAAGACCCTATGTATGCTCAACCATTTTTTTAAAGAAAAATCTTTCTGGACTGTTTCTGCTTTTTATGGTATGAAGTCTAGAGACTACCCTTGACTTTTCTAGCTGTGGTCTTTCCTTCCTTCTCGGAGGTGGCGCTGGGAGTTCTGGTTCAGCATGCTTACTCCCCTTTCTCCATCCAGTGGTTTTGTACTAGCCACATACTCTGCATTATTAAATCGGTCACATTAGTTATCTAATGTTCTAGTATTGGAGATAGGCCTATATTTATTAGAGAAGTAAATCCTAAAATTAAATGCTGTATTTTCATGTCTGTTTCCTATGGTTTCTGATATACCTCCAATATTTGTTATATTTATTTATGACAGATGGTGGTTCCTCAGGGAAGAACAGAAAAGAGGAAAATTATAATATTTTTGAGTCAAAGAGCGATCAAGGACGAGGAGAACACCCAGCCCCAGAAACAGGTAAACATACATCTTGGAAATTTATTGCAGAGTATAAACATTTGCAGAACCATGTATGCTCAAGCTGAGGACATCAGATGAAGCTTCAAGAGTTCAGGGCCAGAGCAGCGAACTACGAACCAGAAGAACTGTTGGATTCTCAGCTCTGTATCACACCGCTTCATCTTTGGGCTCTTGAACCAGTAACTGCATTTCTTTGGATCTCAGCTTCCCCTTATATGAGTTAATTGGACTAGATAATCACTATATTCCCTCTCAGGTGTAACATTCTATGGAAAGAGTTATATCCCTAGATAGTAGTTAAGAAATGGCCTCTAGAATCAGACGCCATGGTTTAAATCCTTGCTCCACCACTGAACTATGACCTTTGGCAGGTTATTTTATCTCTCTCAATCTCAATTTCCTTACATGGAGATAATAACTATACCTGCCGCAGAGTTCTTAGGGAGAACAAAAGGGATGTTTAACATAAAGCATTTAGGATACCGCTTAGCTCATACAGTAAGCCAAGTAACAATTGCTATTAGGATTGTTTATGATACAAGAGTAAAGGTCCTAGGTGACAAAGACAGGAGACAACAGGAATGGGGAAAGAGTGTTGGAGGTAGACAGAAGATATAGTTAAGTGCAAGAAGAATATCACAATTCCATGATGTCAGTTGTTTTTAACTAGAAAGAAAACACTTTTGACAGTCCTGTAGAAAGGCAAGTTTTAGTCCTAAATCCCACAAGTTAATTAGTAAAAGGAGATTTAGGAGAACAAATATGACTAAGTTATAGATCTGAACATTGGGAAACTTTCTTTTTACCCTGTAGTACTTTTTGTAATATCCAGACAATATTGAAGTATAACTTTTTAACAGTATATGGTTAAAATACTCCAGAAGTCAAGTACCTAGATGCTGCTCATCTACTGGCCTGCTGAACTTACCCTGTCCCAAGATATTTGAATAAAAAGGGCTCTGTCTCCCACCAACAGACAAAGGGAAAGAAGGCCTGCCCCTGCCCCCATGCCCAGATGTATCCAGAGAGCCTTAGTTCTAATTGGCTGGTACCATTCTAGTTATTATATATCTTGAGTGTCACTCCGTGGATAAAATGAGAGTTCCTGTGGCCAGGATTCTCACCTAGCCCTGGCTGACTAGCTCACTGCACACCTGTGGGCAATACGTGGCTATTGGCTCTCTGTAAAGAGCTCCTCCCAGTGCTCTGTGTGGGACATGGTGGCATGGCTGCAAGGCTGCAGGAGAGCGGAGCAGAGGCTGGAGTGGTGGCAGCACCAAGGACAGAGGCCCTGAGGACGGCTGTGTGGGACAACTGTGCAGAGAGGCCCAGAGGATGGCTGTGCAGTCAGAGGGTCCCAGAGGCAGAGACCGGCTTGCTGCATACAGACTTGCTCTGAGTGAACAGGTGTGAGTAAAATGAGAGTCCCTGTGGCCAGGATTCTCACCTGGCCGTGGTTGACTAGCTCACTGCACACCTGTGGGCAATACATGGCTGTTGACTCTATAAAAAGAGCTCCGCCCAGTGCTCTGGGCGTGACATGGTGGCAGGACTGCAAGGCTGCAGGAGAGCAGAGGCTGGAGTGGTGGCAGCACTGAGGACAGAGGCCCAGAGGAGGGCTGTGCGGGACGGCTGTGCAGAGAGGCCCAGAGAATGGCTGTGCGGACAGAGGGGCCCAGAGCAGAGACTGGCTTGCTGCATACAGACTCGCTCTGAGTGAATGGGATTCTAGTGACTGACCTGCCACCTGGAAATAAAGTTGGGTATAACCCTTTGACCCCAAAGAGCATTCTGCTGTCACTTTTTTTTGGTCACATTGAATCCATAGCGAACTTCCCTGGGGCTGAAACCCATTGGCAAGACAACAGGATTTTAGTGACTGACCTGCCACCTGGAAATAAACTTGGGTATGACCCTTTCACCCCAAGAACGTTCCACTGTCATTTCTTTGGTCACATTGAATCTATAGCAAACTTGCCCGGTGCTGAAACCCATTGGCAAGACAATTGGTGAAAGTTGGCAGGGTTCATTGTTGACCAAGGAAAAAGACAGGCTGCCCTTATGCCTTATTAGAGGGGTGCTCCAGCGGGCTGCCCCTGTAAATGGGGAGACAGTGGATTGTCCCCCAGTGGGTATGTGGTCTGAGGTGGCTTGCCTCCTAGAGGACTGGGCCCCACCCCAGGACTTGGAGGCAAGTGGAGGTGACACCTGAGGCTGTAGGCGTGGCCCTTGGTATAGTAAGCAGATCCTTTGAGAAGCATAGTGCCCGTGAGGCAGCAGAGACTGTGGGTTGGCTGCTTCTCACAGTATTAAAAAAGTCTACAGAGGAGACCCAAGAAATGGCGGCACGAGAACACGAGCTGCAAACCTCTATGGATTCCCTGAGGAAGGAGGTGACCTTGATGTGGAAGGAGGCAGCACAAGAGCGCCGGCAGCAAGGTGCCATTGGAGACGAGACGGCAGCGCTGCCAGGTGTTCTGAAAGAGGGTGAGGCCATCAAGGAAAAAGACCACCTCCTGAGGGAAACACAGGCGGAGGTGGCATGAGAACGTCAGCTGGGAAGCATTGAGGTGAAGGTAAGAGACCTTCTGAAGACTGAGCTGGCATTGTTGCAAGGCACTGTAGCAGAGGAGGCACTTTGGGGAGTGGAGAGAAAGGTGCCATCAGCCCCAGAAATGGAGGAGCTGGGGAAGGATGAAGGGGTGGTGCTGGAGGCAGTGGCCCCTCCTGTATTGAAAGCACACCCAGTGGTTGTAAAGAAAATAAAGACCCAGCAGCTGAAAGTTCCCCAAGGAGAGGAGCAGCCCCCTCCCCAGGTCGTGGAGCACTCTATGGTCCACCCCTGTACTCAGGCTGAGCCGGTGGCTGTGGGACTTAGGGGTGGATGGAATTGTTCTGTCGGGATCAGAGATGGGAGAGCTGTCTTCCCTGACAGTGCAGCCCACCTTGACGCAGCGATTACAGAAAGCAAGGTGACACGTCCAGTAGCTGAAGCAACGAGAACCCGGAAAGAAATAAGACCTGTTATTCACAGGAGGAATTTGAGGGGCCCTGTGAGGGTTACGAGGACCCAGATGTGGGTCAATTTGATACAGGCAGGAGTAGATGGAAGGAAATTAGACAGGAAGCCAAATAGGATCTTACTGGAGCTATGGCAACAGCTGAAACCAGAGCAGCAGTTCCAGCTGTTAAGACCAAAGAGGCAGAGGTCAGAGACAGAGCCACGCATCAGCCCGTGTCTGCAAGACTTTTTGCTGGAGAGGCTGGAGAACAATGTTTGAGCTTCCTTGCACAGGGACCATTGCAGAGGACTAAGGGCACATAGATTGAAAGGAGAGAATCCTGGAGGGGTGGAGTGTGGATAAAATGAGAGTTCCTGTGGCCAGGATTCTCACCTGGCCATGGTTGACTAGCTCATGGGCAATACATGGCTGTTGACTCTCTGTAAAGAGCTCTGCCCAGTGCTCTGCATGCGACGTGGTGGCAGGACTGCAGGCTGCAGGAGAGCAGAGCAGAGGCTGGAGTGGTAGCAGCGTGAAGGACAGAGGCCCAGAGGACGGCTATGCGGGAACAGCTGTGCAGAGAGGCCCAGAGGACGGCTGTGTGGTACGGCTGTGCAGACAGAGGGGCCCAGAGGCAGAGACTGGCCTGCTACATGCAGACTCGCTCTGAGTGAATGGGATTTTAGTGACTGACCTGCCACCTGGAAATAAAGTTGGATATGACCCTTTCACCCCAAGAATGTTCCATTGTCATTTCTTTGGTCACATTGATTCCATAGCGAACTTGCCCGGGGCCGAAACCCATTGGCAGACACACTCCCAACTCATATGACTAGAATACCCAATTCTCCTCCTTAGCTGGTTTCTGAGAAAACTGTGATGTTTTAGAAGCGTTGGAAATCTTTAAATCTCAAGTTACCCTAACTAAAAATATGAAAAAAACTATGCCAATTAAGTATTGAAAAGTCTAGAATAATTTTTTGTCTTCTAGCAAGTACTTTATGGGAGATTTAATTTCCCGCGTCGTGAAAGCATTCATCAGGAATCATATTTGACAGTTCAGCAACCTAGTACCTGACTTGGCAAAGAGAAAATGCCCTTAGAGTATGTCTGTTTTGTTGCCATTAGTAAATCTGTGCCCCAGACTTGGGATTGGGATCCTCAGCCACTGCTCCCTTCCCCTGCAGCCCAAAGGCTGGTTTTCATCCTTAAACAAGTGACACGTGTGTGGAAGGGTGGCCTCTAATCATTTTCCTGTGCTGAACAAGCAGAGTGAACTTCCTACCCCAAAACATAAACACTCGTCTGTCTGCACCCACCCTGTTCCTTCCCTTCAGTACTAAGGGAAAAGGGTCCCCTTTCCAAGGTCAGTCTATCCACCTAACCTTGATGCAGCCCCCTTACCTCCTCAGGTATGTTTCCCCAGCATTTATTAACCCTCATGTGTTTTCCGTTTCTCTACCGGCTCATTCTCCCAACAGCTACGGACACACGCACATCTCCCTCAATACAGAAAAAAACACAATAGTGTCCCTCAGTGTTCTCCCTGTCTCCGTATAGGTGAATTTCTGATTGCTAAATCCAGTGTCCTCTCCTGGCTTCACCCCACTTGACCTCTCCTTAGCATTTGATTCTGTTTTCTTGAAATAGTCTCTTCCCTCTGCTTCTGAGATTCCCCTCTCTCTTGATTGTCCTGCTATTTCTCTGGCCTTTTTCTGTTCTTTTTGGTTCTCTCTTTTGTCTGCCCTTTTAAATACTGGTGTTTCCTTCAGCCTGTTTCTGGCACTCCTTTCTCCCTGCTTTCTCTCTCTGGCAATCTCACCAACTTTGTGGCTGTAACACACCTTGATGCTGAAGACTCTCACATATTTAAGGTCCAAATAATCCAGAAGCCTAATAGAAAATTCTACCTGGATCAGCTATAGGCATCTCAATCTGGAAATGTCAAAAAATTTACCCCTCCACCAAACAATCATAAATCTGAATCACTCAAATATCTTGAGATACATCATAGTTCATGTATTAAATATCTATCTGCCTAGACTTGAATCACTGAAAAGATTTACTTTTGGAGAAGTACTGTCCCATAGTGGTTCTGGAGCTGCGGTGTCTGGAGCCATATCCTATCTACCACTTAAACCATAGTCTCAGACAAATCCTTGGATTTTTGATGCCTTAGTTCCCTCGTTTGTAAAATGGGGATAATGATAGTACCAGATCATATGGGGACTGAGAGAATTAAATGACTTAAGCTCTAAGGCACTTAGAACAATGCTGCCATGCTTCAGGAGTTAGCTTTTTATCTTTGATTACCAGCACTTAGTTCAGTGTCAGACACATGGCTCTTAATGGAGAATGAATGGATAAATGAAAGAGAATGTTCTAGAATCTACTTATGCAATGGAGATTTTTGTTCCTCTAGTTCCACCAGTTGGCACAAATCCTGCAACTAAAAATAGTCCCACCATATCATCTCTAAACCTGGTCTGACTACAGGGTGGCTCAGCCTAAGAATAGAGCCTGCTGAGCTTGATAAGAAAGACTGATCTGGGCACACCCTGTCCCTCCCAGAGTCCTGCAAGCCTCTGCAGAAGCCTCTGCTTCAAAAACCCTTTGAAGGAAAGCTACAGAAATTTTTTCCTCTGCTAACCAAAATAACACCAGTGTATTTTGAAGCTAGTTTTCAGCAGTGGTTCTCCTGGCTGAGAGTATGTTTTCTGGATTTAGAAAAGGAAATAAATGTCCTAAGGTTCTAACCAGAACAAGAAATCATGAGTTAGTCCATACTTGAGAATGATCATAGATGAATCCATAAATCTGTAACTACAATGAAAAAATGTCCTACAGTCACAATGTTTTTACAGTTGTCTATTTACAGAATATCTATTAACAGTTGGATCCAAGGATGATCTGACCAACATTTGTACCCACTGATGCTATACAAGTTTTGTAGGAACCTGGTGCAGAATTTGGTTTTAAAAAAATCAGGGTGTGAGAGCTAGGCCTGTCATTTCCAAGCTAAGTGCTCTTAAGGCCAGTTGATCTCTCTGCACCTGTTAATCTGCAAAATGGTGGTAATACAAGAACCATCTTGAATCGTTCACATAAAATCGTGTATGCACAGTGCTTACATAGCAAATTACAGCTGTTAGCTATTCACCACTGACCTCCCGTCTTCCCCTCACTTTTTCGCAGGTGCAGTGCTCCCACTGTCACTGGGTCTGACCATCACTGCTTTGCTGCTTCTCATGGTTGCTTGCAGACTGAGACTGGTGAAGCAGAAACTTAAAAAAGCTCGTCCCATTACATCTGAGGAATCCGACTACCTCATAAATGGGATGTATCTGTAAGAAGTGTAATGTAAGTAGCTGGGGGCAAGGACATGTTTCACTTGTAACATATGTATATTGGGTTCTGTATATTTGCAACCTCTTTTGTTTTTTACTGGGCTAAGAAAATACTGAAATCCCACAAGATTCTGAAAATCTCAAACCTTTTATTTATTGTAGATTTTCTTGGGAAGTATGTGAAATATTTTGAAATTTAAGAGAGGAATTCTTATGATGAAAGGCTTTCTAAGTTTAATTTTGATTTGTGTAAGCAGCCCTAAAAATAGAAATTTGTAGTTGGCCAAGGCAGAAAACTCAGCATGCCAAAAGGTGGCCTTCAAATGGCAGTGCTAACCCTTTGCTTTTCAGAAACTCCTCCCCAGCTCCCGCAGCCCTGGCTCCCTGTGCCCACTTCCCGTTCTGTGGCCCTCCTCTTCCGTTCAGCTATGTGATTTCCTTTCTCTTCTCCCTTCGAGACCTGTTCCTGAGACTGGATTTCAACTGAGTTTCAAACTTCGATGAGACGTTATCTAAAGGCAGGAATATCTAAATTGTAATCCTCATGGACATGCCACCGAGGCCTCAGAGAGGGTGAATGTGCGTTCTTTCCAGGGGTCATGAGGTGACAGGAAGTCAAGGTAGATTCAGAAAACCTGGTAGGGCAATAATCATCACAGAAATTTAGCTGAGGGCAAAGAGAGCGAGGATGACAATCGGTATTTTCTTCTGTCTACTCAGCACTGCTTGAGTTCAGAACACAGCAGATCATTTGCACAGTCACTGGTTCTCAACATTAGCCTGTGTTCATGGAGGAGAAAAATGCATTCAAGTTGAAAAGCAGAACATTGAATGGCTTTGGGGGAACACCTTTTGTAAAAATGTCAGGTTTTTTCATCCCAAGGAATAAGCCAGTTTTCCCCATTACTTATTTAATGCATTAGAATGTTAGAATGTGCAATGAGCTAATGCCAGGCTTATGTGTTCCCAGAGCAAAAAGCAGTTTTACACAAATTCATGTCTACAAAAAACTGGCATCTAGCTTTGCATCTTTTCCCTTCTAATCAATCGGTAGGATTCTAAAGCCAATTATTCCCATCATCACTTAATGCCTGGATTATACACATTGTAGAAATTATTCTGAGGAATCTACAGTGTGGTCCCTGTCTACACTCACATGATGTTCCTATTTACATTTATTGTAAGTGGCAAATCTTTTAAAATACTTGAAAACACTCAAGAACACTTTATTACCAGACTGAACCAGAGGTTGCTTCTTTAACAAGGGGCTTACTTTAGGTTGGAGACATAACAGAATAACAAATGGAAAATTAAATCTAGGAAAAACAAATTGGTTATTTTTACTTCCTGAGAAACTCATTTTGTTGAATGCACAGAACTGAGCAGAGATTTAAATTTCTCCCCAAGGAGAGTTTAGAGAAGTGACTGTGTGAATAAACTTAAGATGTTTGTACCCTGTATGGGATGCTGTGTAGTTTTTTCCCTAGAAGGATGTCACTTACAGCCATACTCAATAAACTAGAAACTGACGAGGCATGCGTCTTTCAGCACATCTTTTATACATGAAGAAATTAAAGTTTAGTATTGCTGTGGTGTTGAAATACTTACAAAAAGATGTCCTGTATCTATGTGTACTATATTCCTTTAATAAATTGTATTTTATTCTTAAGCCTTTTTAGTAACTTTGGTGGGGGACACAGAAAAGTGCTCAGGGTGTCAAGTTCACTATGTATTCAATGTGACCAAAGAAATGACAGCAGAACATTCTTGGGCTGAAAGGGTTATACCCAACTTTATTTCCATGGCGACAGGTCAATCACTAGAATCCCGTTCTCTCAGAGCTAATCTGCATGCCGCAAGCCAGTCTCTGCCTCTGGGCCCCTCTGCCCGCACAGCCGTCCCAGTCTCTGTCCTCTGCTCTGCTCTCCTGCAGCCTTGCAGCCCTGCCACCATGTAGCCCAGAGCACTGGGCGGAGCTCTTTATTTGTAGAGTCAATAACATCGTATTGTCCACATGTATACTGAGTTAGCCAACTAGGGCCAGGTGAGAATCCTGGCCACAGGAACCTTCATTTTATTCACAATTGCGATTACCTGTCCTTTGGACATAAAAATTATTCAGTGGTGCCCATCCTACTGAGACACTCCACCTGAGAATAAGTTCTTCAGATCCAGCAGCCCTGGAACTTCCTCTCAATTAGGAAAGTGAAGGGAAAGGAAATGGAGGGGAAGGGAAAGGAAGAGGGGGAGAGAGAGGAAGGGCGAGGGATCCGCTGGCCAGGTGTAGCCCCCTGTGGGAACTGTCAGTCAGATGTCTTCTCCCACCAAGGGAACACTTCACAGAGTCCTGGCCCAAACAACATAAAGTCAATTAATAAGATGAAGCCTGAAGTGGGGAGCCAACGACACTATTACAGCAATGACAGAGGAGTAAGGATGAGGAAATTATCAGACAAGCATTTTTTTTTATCATATTACAATACACAAATTTCGTTACACCCCATGGGCCAGCCAGTTGTCTTCAAGCAGGATTTTTTTTTTTACTGGCATTCTATTTGAGCCACCCTTAAGTACAGTGGGAAAAAAACACTGTCATCTATCTGAAAAATAGGAGAAATCGAAAGAGATGAAACTGAAATCTGATCAGAACTCATCTGTTTAACTGAATATAGTTTTTTAAGAACACAGTAAGTTACAGGAAATGATTTCTACCCTGCAATAATTTTAGCACTTACCTAAAGTAAGTTACTGACTTTTTAAATCCATTTAGACCATTTTAAAGATTATCCATGTTTGTACTTACTAGTATTCAATTACCATAGTCATACGGATTCCTTTAATGCCATAACAAACTACTGGAAAATCAGTTAACATTTAGCTGAAAATCACAAACACTTGCCTCTCAAATAAAAACAAAATTAAGCTTTATTTCTTGGCTAACAATCAGATGCCTAAAATGGGTTAAAATACTCATGATATTAAGTTATTACTAAAAACTTACCATTTTAAAATACTTTGAATGTTTTAAGATGTTTTAGGATAGGTACCTTACAGTCACTTTAAAAACTGTAATCAGCTTTCTTTTATGGCAATTTTTAAAAATTAGGTAAATAAATAGGATTTTAAATATTTGCTCAATGTTAATGTATCATTTTCTCCAAAATGCCATTTTTTCTTCTAATGTTACTGGTTGGGAAGAGTTGAAACCCTCATTAGAAACTATAATCTTTACTAAATGAGAGTTAGATTTGTTCCTTTAATAAACTCAAATCTGTAAAAAAAACTCTTTGTCACAACAGGACCTTATTAGATTGAAGCTTTTAAAAATATTTTCATCGTTGCCGTTTATATTACGTAAAGAAATCACTTCTATTGAGGAAAAATGAAATGCTGAAGTATTTTGAAGATTATGAAATACTAAAGATTAACAAGACATTTGCTATCTGACGTACACACACACACATGCATGTTCAACTCTCTTAAAAGAGAAAAACTTTTAGACCTAAAGTTCATCATTTCCATCTCTACCCATTTGTTTATGCTCAACATTCTAAAATTTAAATTCACAAAAGTATAAAGTTTAACAGCAATGTTTGGCATAGCATTTGTCTATACCTATCAGGTAGCACTATGTCCTATCGTATTTATAAACTGTCCTTTCAGTCCGATTGTAAACTCCTTGAGAGAAAGGCCTTTTTCTGTCTCCAAGAGCTAACCTGGAGATTTACGTATTTAAAAATATTGGTAATGACTATGAAGGATACAACTAGTGGATACGTTTAAGAATTAAAGTTCTAAAGCATATTTGACCTTTGAAACTACCTCAAATGACACTGAGTCCTGGACCAAAAGGGTTCATGGCCTGGATCCAGAAGGAATACCAACAACTGCAAACTGAAGCCAGCAATGAACTTAAACTCACAAACTGGCCACTGACCAATGATGGTTTCCTGTGTCTAAGACCTTGGCCAAGAAGAGACAGTAGTGAAAAGAAGTGTGCATAATTTTTTTTAAAGCCATTTTTAAAGAAGACTTTAAGAGGTTGGAGAAAGGCTCCTCACCTCCTAAGGATCTACTTGCTAGAATCATACACACTCACACAGAGTAGACGGAGGGGCTTTGCTGGGAGTACTAATTCTGCAAGGTCTAGAGCTTCTGTTTCTTAAAGTTCCAGAACCCTTAGAAAAACTGATACCTATTATAATAGGCATAAAACTACAACATTTAAACAAGATCCCAAAGTGCTGCTGCCTTCTTAGAAACTGATTTTACTATTATTATATTAATAAATCTATTTATAGATAAGAGATGAGTTTTGGTAAATGTATCCTCAACCATGTTCTTCTCTGACATTAAATCAATTCATTCACTCAACATTTATTGTACAAGAGGCCAAGCCCTGTTAGGCAAGGAAAAATGATGAGGTACAGTCCTTGTTTTCAAGAAACGTAGTCACATTCTACAAATATACACCTGGAGTAACAGTATTAACCTACCATGATTTCACAAAGCAAAGCAGAAGAGAAGCCCTTTTATCTGTGATCTCAGTCAGCATTCTGCATCCGGCGGACATGAGGATTTTCCTCTGTATTCAAACACCACCAATGCCTCTTTTACTTGTAACTTTATTTGGCAAAGCAGCACTGCATAAACTGTTCAGTGACTAGGACACAGCTTACACAGCATGTTAAATTCATATACATTGTTAGCAGTAAATCAGAGAAGAAACAATATTGAGCTACAAGTATCCTATAATTTTTAAAGAGAAAGGAAGAACTATGTCAGTTATGCCCAATCTGAACAGCTGTGTGTTAAAGGACATCACCTGCCATCTTCAGTTTTAATGTTTACAAATGCTTAGTTGTAAGGTAACAAAGCAGCTGATTGTATCTACAACATGCTATTCTATGACACCACATCAAAAGCTTTAAAAAAGGAAGCTCATCTCTATTTTCTTAGTAGCATCTAACAGACATTCCAAAACCAAGAATCTTAAAGTGTGAATGGTGCTGTTATCTGATGCACAGTCATCTGACAGATGAATATTAGAACAGAATTAAGTGTTTAAGAAAAACCACTCCTCAAAATCAATTCACAAACTAAGTCTTCCACTCTGCAGAACCCCTTCTTTTAACATTTTAAAGTAAAATGTGGGCATGTTAAAGTAATAATATACAAATTTACACTTTGCATCCTTCCTCTACAATTTGGCTTCTCTGCCTCTTTGAAATATTAGCAACTCTATTAAACCACACATTTTCATGCTGGAAATAATAGTGTAACAAAGTCCAACACAAGCTGTGATGCTGTTGGTTTTCAGAAAGCTTTGAGGACTGAGATGAGCAAATCCACTGTAATATTATATACTGGTCGAGCTGATGTTGCTTTTACAGTTCGTCCCTGGTGGGGGAAAAGAGAGAAATATTTAAGTAGGAGTTACATACTCCAAAACTTGGCTTTCTAACAGTTTAGATATAACTATTAAATCAGTAACAATATAGTGATCCCCAAGCATTAAAAAAAAAAGCAAACCATCCCGAGTCAAAGCAAAAATGGAAGTCAGCCATTCAAACATCTCATGCTACTCCAGAATGAAGCATGAAACCTAAAGAGCCTGAATATTTATTTTTAAACTCTAAAGATAGCTTTCTTCCTTCAAGATAAAAAATTCAGAGAAATTACAACTTTTAGATCTATTTTTGCTAACACTATTTATTGTAAAATGATGACTTGAGTATTCAAATTTCAAATAACTTTTTATAGGTACATTCACAAACTGGACAAATATTTTGTCTTTTGCTTAGTGTTTTTAGCAATTGTTGGGTGGGTCAATTTCAACCCAAACTCTTTGGGAGAAGAAGCCTTGTCTGTAGGTGTAGTATACCTGTCAGCTGATCTCTTACGGCAGCTTTAACAGCTCCAAAAGAAACCATTCGCTCAGCCAGGCACAGCACTGTGCCAGCAACAGCCAGTAAGAGGAAGAGACAAAAACGCAGTCTAAAATAAGCTGTATGGTGTATGAATTAGATCTCAATAGAGCTGTTAAAAGTGAAAAAATTAAAGCTCCCAGAAAAGCCAAAAGATTTCATAATTGAGCTTAATCTAAGGGATAAAAACACTGTTAAACACTCAAGTACTTCAGGGGTAAAGAAGTATGATGTTTGCAACTAAAGCTCAAATGACTGCAGAAAAATACTGCATATATGTGTATACACAGAGAGGACGGAGTGATAAAGTGAATGTGGAAAAGTGTTTATTGTTAACTCTGGATGAAGAGAAGTTCTTTGTCCTATTCTTGCAACTTGTCTGTAACAAAAATTTAAATTTAAAACTTTTTGAAGTTATTAAAATAAATTTGAAAGGAAGGTAAGAAAAGAACTAAAACTGCCCAGGGAAGTGATGAATTCAGGAATTATCCTGGACAATATGTTTTTTTAAAAAACTGACTTTTCAAAATTGCGTAAGAAGTATTTTTAAAAAATCACTTCTCTCATAAGCTGCATCAGCTTCATACAGTACTGGATTATCTGTTAAATGATAAATTATCACTTCTGGTTCTACTTAATATATTCTTCTAAATAATTTAAGTACTGTAATTCTCACAAAACAGCTTTTACTTAAATTCATGCAAGCATTAAGATTTAATCTGCAAAGAGTTCACCTTGCAAAGTGTCCTATTCTTAAATTACATTCATTTGTGCATTTTAATATGAATTGAAGATACTACTGTTGATTTTTAAATAATTTACCACATTTACCTGTTGCAAGGCATTAAGGATGTTGTAAATAAATATCCTTATTGCTCAACAACATAGTACAACATTTCCAAATATCCTCTCCATTAAAAAAATTTTTTTAAAGGAAAAAGGATAAAAACTCTCAACAAACTGGGTATAGAGGGAACGTACCTCATCATAATAAAGGCCATACATGACAAGCCCACAGCTAACATCATACTCAACGGTGAAAAGCTGAAAGCTTTTCCTCTAAGATCAGGATCAAGACAAGGATGCCCACTCTTGCCAGTTATATTCAACATAGTACTGGAATTCCTAGCCAGAGCAATTAGGCAAGAAAAAAAAAAAAATAAAAGGCATCAAAATCGGAAAGGAAGTAAAACTGTCTCTTTTTGCAGATGACATGATATTATATATAGAAAACCCTAAAGACTCCATCAAGAAAATGTTAGACTAAACTAACTCAATAAAAAATGCAGGACACATAATCAGTATACAAAAATTAGTTGCATTTCTGTACACTAGTAATGAACTATCAGAGAGAGAAATAAAGAAAACAATCCCATTTACAATTGCAACAAAAAAAATAAAATACCCAGGAATAAATTTAACCATGAAAGTAAAAGCTCTGTACACTGAAAACTCTAAGACATTAATGAAAGACATTGGAGAAGACACAAATAAATGGAGAGATATTCCATGCTCATGGACTAGAAGAACTAAGTTAAAATATCCATACTATCCAAAGCAACCTACTGATTCAATGCAATCCTTTAAATTTCAATGGTATTTTTCAAAGAAACAGAACAAGCAATTCTAAAATTTGTATAGAATTACGAAAGATCCCAAATAGCCAAATCAATTTTTTGAAAGAACAAAGCTGGAGGCATCACACTTCCTGATTTCAAACTATATTACAAAGCTGTAGTAATCAAATAGTATGGTATTGGCATAAAAATAGACACCTAGGGTCAATGGAACAGAATACATGACCATATAGAACAGAGGGCCCAGAACACACATGGTCAATTAATTAAGGAACCAACAATATAAAATGGGGATAGGATTAGTGTCTTCAATAAATGGTGCTGGGAAAACTGGACAGCCACATGCAAAAGAACGAAACCAACACCTTACACCATAAGCAAAAAAATCAATTCAAAAATGGATTAAAGACTTAAACATAAGAACTGAAACCATAATGCTACAGTGGTAAACATTTTGCAATATATACATATATCACATCATTATGTTATATGTCTAAAAAGAATACAATGCTACATGTCAATTATATCTCAATAAAACTGGGGAAAAAATCTTAATGATGTAGGACAATGTTGATGACATTTTACTGAGGAAAAAGGGAGATTACAAAATAATGCTACTGTATAATCTCGGAGTTACAAAAGACAAGCACATAGATCTAAAGAGTGAAAAAAAACTTCCAAAATAGTAATAGTGATTATCCCCTGGTTTCTAGGAGTATAGGTGATTTTTATTTTATTCTTTGTACTTTTTCCTATTTTTACAATGACCATACATTACTCTGGTAGTAGGAAGTGCATTATTAAAAACAAATGGAAGTAAATGTACAGCACTAAAAAAAAAAAGGAAAAGGAAAGGAAATTAAGTTTATAAACCTGAATTTTAACATTTAGGGTGCAAAGAAAAACCAAGTATTTGATGCCAGAGACCATATGACCTTGTCACATCCTAATACGCCAAAATCCACATAACTTTCAAGTTCTTAATTTTTCCTAATGTTTAAAATTCTACAGAACTTTTTCTGACTTATATGCATAGATCATTTATAATAAAAAGTATGTCCAAATTTTTGGGAAGACCTTTAAAATTGCTATAGCCATATTAAATATATTCATTAGGTTAGTAACTGTATTATTTATTGTTTTATTATATAATTAAATTATAACAACATAATATGACCACATAATTAATTAGCAGGCTAATATCTCTAAGCTACTAACATTTAGTATTATATATTCTTTAATAGAAAAAAATGAAAACATGTACTACCAGGAAACAACCAAAATCCATGAATGCTTTCTAATAATAGGGTTTTCTGAGGTAATAAAAGCTTTGCACAAAGCATTATGAGACATAAAAAGAATTCCAAAAGCATCCTACCTTTAAGGATGCAAAATATGTCATAATGTTGTAATGTAAAAAAAAAGTAAAAAGGGACAATATAAAACAATATGGACACAGGATCAATTAGATACACTAGGACCTATACTGATAATTCTAGAAATGCCCAATTCATAAGGTCTTCTTCATGTGTGCATTGGCACTTTAAGACATCGCGAAACCAAGTGTTTGTGGAATGAGAACCCTGAAACATTCCTCAGTTTCACATGCCAGAGATGGACTTAGTCCACTGATTGCTGTGGCTATTAAATAAATAAATAAAACTTACCAGAAGATTAACAAAATACTGGTTTCTAAATCTGTAAGATAAACATACTTGTGGAAAATAAAACACAAATTTTAAAAGTATTAAAGAGTTTATAAAGAAATTAATACAACTATTACACATCCATAGTCATGAACCTAGTACTGCAGATTCTAAGTCTATGGCCTACACATCTGGCATTCTCTCCCCTTTTATTAATCTACCAAAATGACAAGTGACATTCTTCCAAGTATAAGAACACATAAGTCTATGTGCAAGTTTTGGGCTTTATTTGGCACTAGAATTCAACGTGCCCTCTTTTTTTTTCTATATATTTTCTATCACACTTCAAAAGCCCTGCAACTAGCTCTGGATTCCTCAGTGAGAAGGATGGAAAGCTGGCAAGAAACAAAAGAAGGTTCATGAGAAAGCATTAGGAGTTGTTAAATGAATCCTGAAGAAAGTCTGACAGAGCAGAAATCACCCAGCCTGACAAAAAAACAGTGGAGGAGCTTTTTAGATGATAGGGGGCGGGCACTTAGAAAATGGTAAGGTGACTCTTTTTAACCACATTCTGTCCCACTGCCACTGCCCTGATTCAGGTCCCCATCGTTTCATCTGACTGCTACAACCACCTACTGCTTCGGACTACAGTTTTGTCCCTTCTAACCTCCTCTCTACACCACAGAGTTATCTTTCTGAAATGTTATTCTGATCACTTCACTGCCTCGCTTCAACACTTCAATTGGTCCCCAACAGCCTCAAGGCAGAGTTTAAACACACTGTGCACTAATGGCCTACTTGTCTTTGCCTTTGGACTTTCTGGGATCTCCCACAGGACTCTCAGTTCCACGGGAATGGTCAATTTCAAATTCGCAGCTGTGTATTCTTGGTTCTAGGACAGTACCTGGCAGAGTAGGCACACACACACTTGCTGAATTAATGAATGTATTCAGAAGGTCTTACGCAGTGAAAAATATTTTAAAAATTTAACAACAGAACAAATGGCCAAAGTGAAGTATTAGATGTTGTTTTTCCAAAGGCAATTTAAAATAAAATTTTTTTTGGCGTGGGGGGCGGCACTGTCAAGAACAGTTTAATTACAGATTGGCCTAAAGAGCATAGAAATAGGGTGACCTAGATGACCTCTCAAATCTATTGCAGGCCTAAATTTTAAAAGACACAGGAGTATCTGCTGCAGAGGTTTGGGAAAGCAGGTAGGGTGAGAGCTGATTTCAGACTCAATCCACTACAGAGAGGCCCCTTCTTCTCTGACTTCCAGTTAAGTTGCCCATGTAATGCCCTGGTGGAGAAAAGAGCTGGAGAAGAGAAAATTGAGGTGATTCACAGACCTGGGGCAGCTGCTTCCTTCCCTCTATCACTACAGCAGCTCCAGGAGCACACTCCTCCCCCTCCTGCCGTCCCTGCTCTCAGCGGGTTCCAGTAAAACAATTTCAAAGTAAAATAGCTTTCTATTACCCAGGGTGTCCCTGGTCCCTGAGTATGTCAACATCCTTTACTGGTTCCCATAACCTTTTCCATATTTCCTTGTACAGTCCCTTCATTAAAATTACTTCAAAATACTAGCTGAACATACTTTCTGTTTCTTGCCTGGACCCTTGCTATAATAGGTTATTGACACACACAGCAGATTAATGGTCTCTTAAGATTTTAAATTAAACTGTTGATGTTAATTTAACCTTTTAAACATCCTATTTCCTAGGAATTTCTTTCAGTACAATTTTTTTTTAATGTGGCAGTTGTTGTTTTCCAATTTTTTTTTCCAGTTTTGTTTCACCTTTATATTCCTTAAACTTCAAGAGTTACAATTAAGTAATTATCTCTGTAATTAGAACTACATCTTTGGATGCAGGAAAACGTGTTTGAACAACAGAAAATTTACAGTAGAAAAAATCAGAAAGTTCTCCTACTATAACTATAGAAAAGTCCAATGATACATACATGTATAATTTCTCAGTTTTAAAAAGTTAAAAGCCTAAAAGACAAGTATATATGCATTTAAATATTGGTAACTGACAGAATTGTTCATAAATTTAAAAATTATTCTAAATGTAATACAAATAGTTTAGTTTTATCAGAGGTGAATACAGGTGTGTGCAAGCCTGAGGCTTCTATTATTAGAAGGGAGGGGAGCTTTATGAAGGGAAAATAAGGGGACTAAAAACTAGAGTCTGCATATAAAATGAAGTATAAGGCCAGGAAGGACCGAAGCAAGTGAGAGCCCTGACGTTTTAGTTTCATTAGCTTCATGCTAATCTACCTCTGGTTATAAAAACAAAACAACTTTTTATAGTTCCTTCACATTACATTACAGGCAGACTGTTCAATATTAATACTTACTGCAAATAAAAAGAAAATAATTAAACTTCTTAAAGAAAACCCGAACTCTCAATTGGTATCAAATGTCTGTAATTTCAGTGATAGGTGTGAGAGAGAGAGAGAGAGATACAGCGGCAATCACACAACTATGCAATGCTATAACAATACAAGAAGCAAAGTGAAGGAAGGCCATAATTAGTTAATAACTATCTGATTCTGTCAAAAGACTGATAGAGTTAAAAAAAAATTTTTTTAAGAAGTGGCTGTGCTCCAGGTTAATTCAAAGAAAATAGCTGTAACTGTATTAGGTGAAGAATAAAATGCAGTTTCTTCTAAGATATCCCAGAAATGGCCAATCAGAATTTAGTTAAAAGTAAAACTCACTTTTTAATAAACTAAGTTAGATTCATTGCTGTTCTGTGATTACATTTGATTCAAAAAGTGGCTTCCTTTTTCCAGAAAACAAAATTGAGAGGTCTTATAGTCACCATTTTACTTATTAAGAAACTAATCACCTTAAAATAAGTACCATTTCAAATAAAAACAAATTCTAAAACAAGGAAACTGTACAGCCTTTCTTATTTTGGCATTTACTTTCAAAGAGTCTTCATTAATGTCATTCTACTGAGGATGAGGAAAAAAGAAATCTTGGCTTCAAACACAATACTCAGATTATGTTGAGACATAAAACAAAAGTGGGCAATATAATGAGCCATGCGGTGCTTTTTGGCCTTTTGGGTGGGTTTGTGAGACCTGGGCACTCACTTTGAGCATACAAATCCCCCCCACCTCCCCAGGAACTTCAGTGTAGCTTAAAAACTGGCAGCCTTGTTCTGCAGAATGGCAAGTCATTTATTCCCTACAATGGCTCTAAAACAAGAGCTGAATGTCAAACAGGTACAAGTTGTCATGTCGGTGAACCTCACTGAATGAGAGAGCTCAAACTGAGAGGAAGAACATCCCCTGTGAGATTCCAACACCTTCGAAAAGGGGGACAAAAATATCTTTTCCCTTCTTTCTCTTTAAAACAAATGGTACAATAAAGAGTGAAGAGGGCAGGAAATGATGGTCTGTTCTCTGCAGACCAAAGCCTGTTTCCATGACCAAACAGCATCTATAAACATGATTAGTCAATGTAGAAACAGAGTGGCTGATAATAAAATATCCTTAGAAAGTACTGAACTACAGCTGAAAGCCTCTTCAAAACAAAAACCTTTGTGCCAACCAAGTCTCACCCCCCCTTTCCCAAAGCTATGAATTAAACCAAAAGAAGAGCAGATGATGCAAAATTTTTCTACATTTTTAATGTAGTGAATTTCTGATGTTAAAATGGAGTAGCACAAAGGTGACAACCAAATGCAGCTCTCATAGTCTAATGTCTTAAAATCCACACCCTTTCACCTTGCCTGTGTGGAAGAAGAAAGAGCAGAAGATAAAATCACTTCCACCTGGACCACTGCTTTTCCTTATCTGTTAAAGGCACGTATATCACTCCCATCAAAGGTTTCATTTTGACAGTGCCATCTTGGAGCTTGTCGTACTGCTCCAACATCTGATTTCCACCTGCGGGACCGACTGGCAATATCAGTCTTCCTCCAGGCTTTAACTGGTCTAGCAGCTAGAAGAAAAACACATACACACCAAGTTATAAATTTTATCTTAAGACTCAGCCCATGGGCAGAAAGCAGAAATGTACTTTAATTTAGCACATATGTACTTTGTTAAAATTATTACTCAATTACACTTACTCATCTACTATTAACCTCCTCTACTAAACTACAAGTTCTTTGATCATAGGGACTGTGTCTTACTCATCTTTGTGCCCCTAGTATGTAACGTAGTACCCAGTACAACTGGAGTGCTCCATATGTTTGAGCTGGACCACATAATGTAGAAATATTCTCTTGGGAAGGCCAAGGCAAAGCAGAAAATTTCAGTGTCTATATGCATGTCTGACTCTTTGTGGTAAGAAGGGAGGAGGAGGGAAAGAGAAGTGTAGGAAATCAGCAAGGAATCTTATCCAATCACTGTGGAATTTAGGGTATCATTGAACTAGAGATTAAGGGAACCTTGGTTTTATGACTGAATTTATGATTACTGTCACCATGACAGAGGAAGGTAGGGCTGGAGTCCCAGAAGCATGAGAATGAGGATGTCCCTGTAAATGAAGAACCAAGACTACTCAAAGAAAGCCTCTCCAGACAGAAAACTTCTAAATCAAATTTTACATTTGAATGTAGCCTTACAAATCACCAGTGATCAAAAACAGTAAGGAAGAAAACTTACTTTGAATATTATCCTAGGGAAGGGTGTCTTTAATTTAAATTTTGGTTGTCAGCAAGTCTCTTTTTTTTCATCTATCTATCTATCTATCTATCTACCTACCTACCTATCTATCTATCTATCATCTACCTATTTATTTACCATTATAGTCACTGTCCATCAGCATAGTAAGACACTATAGAATCACTACTTGTCTTCTCTGTGTTGTACTGCCTTCCCCGTGCTGTGCCCCCCGCTACATTATGTTTGCTAATCGTAATGCCCCCTTTTCACCCTTATCCCTCCCTTACCAACCATCCTCCCCAGTCCCTTTCCCTGTGGTAACTGTTAAGTCCATTCTTGGGTTCTGTGAGTCTGCTGCTGTTTTGTTCCTTCAGTTTTTGCTTTGTTCTTATACTCCACAGATGAGTGAAATCATTTGATACTTGTCTTTGTCCGCCTGGCTTATTTCACTGAGCATAATACCCTCCAGCTCCATCCATGTTGTTGCAAATGGTAGGATTTGTTTCTTTCTTAAGGCTCAATAATATCCCATTGTGTATATGTACCACATCTTCTTTATCCATTCATCTACTGATGGACACTTAGGTTGCTTCCATTTCTTGGCTATTGTAAATAGTGCTGCGATAAACATAGGGGTGCATGTCTTTTGGAAACTAGGATCCTGCATTCTTAGGGTAAATTCCTAGGAGTGAATTGCTGGGTCAAATGGTATTTCTATTTTGATTTTTTTGAGGAAACTCCATACTGCTTTCCACAATGGTTGAACTAGTTTACATTCCCACCAGCAGTGTAGGAGGGTTCCCCTTTCTCCACATCCTCGCCAACATTTGTTGTTTGTCTTTTGGATGTTGGCCATCCTAACTGGTGATGTGAGGTGATATCTCATTGTGGTTTTAATTTGCATTTCCCTGATGATTAGCGATGTGGAACATCTTTTCATGTGCCTGTTGGCCATCTGAATTTCTTCTTTGGAGAACTGTCTGTTCAGCTCCTCTGCCCATTTTTAAATTGGATTATTTGCTTTTTGTTTGTTGAGGTGAGTGAGCTCTTTATATATTTTGGATGTCAATCCTTTATCAGATATGTCATCTGTGAATATATTCTCCCAAACTGTAGGATCCCTTTTTATTCTATTGATGGAAGTCTCTTTTATTTTTGCCATTTTAATTTTTATCAAAGTAACACTTGCAAATAGCAAGTGTTCCACCTACTCCAACCTTGCCCCTAAATCCAGTCATTTAAATCCTTTCAGCTGTGTCTCTAGAAATAAACACTTTTGTAGTATTTATTTCTAAAGCATGTCTTTTCTTTTTGAGATATAACTGACACACAACATTGTATTAGTTTTATGTGTACAACATAATGATTTGATACATGTATATATGGCAAGATGATTATCACAGTAAGTTTAATTATCATCTATCATCACACAATTTTTTTCTTGTGATAAGAACTTTTAAGATTACTCTGAGTAACTTCACATTTCCCTGTATGGCCCCGGAAGATGACTGGTTAGCCAGAGACGGGTAAGATTCCTCAAGGGAGGAACAACCTAAGACAGGCACAGTCGCAGGGGGGCCATCAGGTGAGAAATTGGGGATCAACAGAGGTGAGGCTTAGAACCTCACCCCCCCTGTTCTGAGAGAAATCTTCTGCATACGTGGATGTTTTATTGCCCTTGTCTAGCTTGGATTAACACATAGTCTACAGGCACACACCTGATCATCTACATTTGCTCTCTTACAACACTAAACTATGTTTTCTACCTTTATCTTGTATCTACCTACCACTTCAGCATTTTATTAAAAATAATAATAAAGAGAGAAATGTGGTATCCACATATAAATCAAGTATAAAAACCAAATGAGTATTCATATTTGAACTGACTGTTTATAGTTCATAATGCATGAGCAAAACCGAAAGTTTCTGTGATGACTGCCCTTGTACTGTTCACTATGTAACTTATTCATTATGTAAGAATTTGTTCTCCATGTAAGAACCTGTTTGTTATGCCTCAGAAGATTGGAGACTGACGAAAATTAGGCTTGGGGTGGATTAATGATTGTGCATTGAGCATTGACTCCCCTATACAGAATTTTATTGTCGTTAACAACCATTTGATCAATAAATATGAGAGATGCCCTCACAAAAAAAAAAAAAAAAAAAAAAGGACAGACTTCCAATGGTAAAATAAATAAGTAACCGGGATGTAATGTATAGCATAAGGAATATAGTCAAGATATTGTAACAGCTTGGTAGGGTGATAGCTGGAACCTAGAATTATGTATATAAATGTTTTACCACTGTGTTGTACACTTGAAACTAATGTAATGTAATACTGTGCGTCAACTACCCTTCAATAAAAAATAATTATTTAAAAAAAAAAAAAGTTTACTCTGAGTAATTTTCAAATACACAATACAGTCTTATTAAGCAGAGTTACCATGCTGTACAGTATCTCCTTTTTTTTATTTCAAGTTATATGCTAGGTAAGGGCTGAACTCTTACATATATGCTGTTCTTTCCCCCCAATCCAAACAATATCATAATTTTTTATTAAAACCATTTTGTTATGACTGTGTAAATATAATTTGTAGCTGAGCCAAAAGGTATCCAATGATTGTTTCCTTTCTTATAGTTACTTTCCCTACAGTTAAAACCTGAAGAATTTTTTCTTTTTAACTGTCTCTATATCTTTGTATCCTCCAACAGCTTCTCAGTGAAATTTTCACACAAACCTATCTTAATTAGCGCCTGTTTGCTTTTTTTTCCCTGGTAGACTCCCTTCTAGTCTCTTCCTCCTCCTGCTCCAAATCTGTACTGGTTATTCTCAAGGCCTGCTCCCCAGCTTTCGGAACTTCACTTTGCAATAATACTGGGAACTCTCATTGACTCTCCGTCACCCGATGTCCTAAGACCTAAGGAACCCATGGCTTCCTCCTGGTTTTTCCTACTCTCTCTCTCCTCCCTCACTTTTTGATATTTTTAAAGCAATTCTTTCGTAAGTATTCTGTGAAACAGTGCATTAATATTTTTTAAAATACAGACTGTGTTGAGAACGCATCTCCTTGGGCAAGGGAAACAAAATAAAAAATGAACAAATAGGACTACATCATGCTAAAACGCTTTTGTACAGCAAAGGACACCATCAGCAGAACAAAAAGGCATCCTACAGTATGGGAGAACATATTTGTAAATGACATATCCAACAAGGGGTTAACATCCACACGCCTCAACACCCAAAAAGCAAATAACCCTATTAAGAAATGGGTGGAGGATATGAACAGACCTTCTCCAAAGAAGAATTTCAGATGGCCAACAAGCACATGAAAAGACGTTCCACATCGCTAATTATCAGAGAAATGCAAATTAAAACCACAATGAGATATAACCTCACACCAGTAAGGACGACCACCATCCAAAAGACAAACAACAAATGTTGGTGAGGTGGTGGAGAAAGGGGAACCCTCCTACACTACCGGTGGGAATGTAAATTAGCTCAACCATTGTGGAAAGCAGCATGGAGGTTCGTCACAAAACTAAAAATAGAAATACCATTTGATACAGGAATTCCACTCTTAGGAATTTACCCTAAGATTGAAGGATCCCAGTTTCAAAAAAACATATGCACCCCTATGTTTATCGCAGCAGTATTTACAAGAGCCAAGAAATGGAAGCAACCTAAGTGTCCATCAGTAGATGAATGGATAAAGAAGATGTGGTACATATACACAATGGAATATTATTCAGGTGTAAGAAAGAAACAAATCCTACCATTTGCAGCAACATGGATGGAGCTAGAGGGTATTATGCGCAGTGAAATAAGCCAGGCGGACAAAGACAAGTATCAAATGATTTCACTCATCTGTGGAGCATAAGAACAAAGAAAAAACAGCAGGAGACTCACAGAACCTAAGAATGGACTAACAGTTACCACAGGGAAAGAGACTGGGGGAGGGAGGGTTGGGAAGGGAGGGAGAACGGGAATAAGAGGCATTATGAGATTAGCACTCATAATGTAGTGGGGGACACAGGGAAGGCAGTATAGCAGAGAGAAGACAAGTAGTGACTCTATATCATCTTACTATGCTGATGGACAGTGACTGTAATTGGGTATGTGGTGGAGACTTAATAATGGGGGGAATTTAGTAACCACAATGTTGCTCATGTAATTTGTATATTAATGATAACAAAATAAAAATAAAAAAAAATAGAGACAGTGATTTGCTAGTCTAAAACTATCTTTATTCTACATATGTGGTGATATGTGAGAGTACAGAATTTGAGGTTAGAAATCATTTTCAGTTTCAGAATTGTATGGCTGTTCCTCTGACCTACTGATTCAATGCTGCTACTCTGCAGTCTGATGCCTTTTTAACTACCAATCCTTAACAGATCATCTATTTTGTTTTTCGGGAAGCTTTCAGAATCTCTTTATCCTTAAAACTCTGAAATTTCATGGTGATGTGAAGGTTCTTTATTTTTTTCCTTAATTCCTTGTACTAGGCACTCTATAGATCTTTTCAAACTAAAGAATCATGTCCTTCAGTTCTTGAGAATTTTTTAGGGCTTAGACTCATTGTCCCTCACAAAGAATTTCAAGCAGCCGCCCTTTTTCAGACCCATGCTTCATCTCTGATTTCCAAGGTCTGGATGCCTCTAATTTCTAAGCCTTTTTAGAGTTCTGCAGAGCAAACTGCTTCTCCATCAGTAGTCTCCTCTGCAGTCTCTTTGTTCAACTTTCTCTACCCTTCTTAGACAGTTATTACTCCATCTGCTTTCCATCTTCACAGACACCAGAGTCAGGATTACAGGTATAAGCTCCTAGATAACTGAATATGGAGTTTGTGTTCCCATTTCTTATTTGAGGTGATATCAAGAGAAGACATACATATCTTTACTCTGTTTTCTTAAAATTGGAAAACCCCCTCAGCATGTCTATCTTCACATTTAATTAGCTGTATAAAGACCTCTGTAATACCTCAAGTGCTATTATAAACCTTTAAATGCACACTGAGTTAAAGCCAAAAATGCCCTTCAAGATTATCTCAGGATCTTGGTGAGGAAGATGAGCCCTAAACTCAAGCAACTTCATTTAAGCACTCTTCTATTGCAGATTTTAATTATTCTTAGGAGGCTGTTAGTATTAAAAAAAAAAAAAGTAAGAAAAAAATTATTGATGGTGTGTTCATATGTTAAAATTCACTAACCTACTCACTTAGGATTCCCTATCCTTCAACATCAACTAAAATGTATTAAAATCACTGTTTTAGTCTTTTTATTTTAAAACAGGTAACAGGGCCAGAGAGAGTAAGTAATTATCCCGAAGTCATTACCCAAAGTCATTCAGCCAGTAAGCAGCTCATCAATGGCCTGAGCAAATTCTCTCAACTTTCAGTTTCTCATAAGTGACCTAAGCACTTACAGGTTGGGGACTAGATGAGAGCCTGCAAAAGAGACTGTATCTCTTTTAGCCCCCAGTCATCTACTGTAACAAAAACCTAAGGTTTCAGTGAACTTAACCAAGGAATATTAAGGGCTCACATAAGCTTATCAGTCTTACTAAAATGAAAAATCACTTTTGTACTTAAATATTTCCTTGGCTGTGTAATGTACAATACTGGAATAGCCTTCCCTCTCATTGGAACTATGCATATCCTGCTATTCTTTAAGATTCCGTTCAAATTCCATTCCTGTATGACATCTCCTTGACTACTCTATGCAAAATTGTCTCTCTCCCTTCAACTGCCAAAGTACAAATTTTCTATTCAACATATATCATATGCTAATGATATGCTATTATATCATTAATTTCCTTGTTACACGTATGACATGTCTCTTCTAGAAAATAAGCTTGTGAAGGTAAAATGTATGACAACTACTTCCTGGTCTCATCCATGCACCTAACATAGTCTTACATATTCTGGAATTTACTAAATACCAAGTAATTAGCAGGCCGTGAACTCCAGAGGGATTTTCCCAATTATTTCTTACCTGGATCAACTATTGCTTCAGATAAGACAGACACAAGCTGGGGGTTAATAATCTTCATGTCATTTATACCACTGTTTGCATATGAAAAAAAATTCCTACTAATTGTAATTAAAATACACAACATGAAGGTCTAGTTATATTTTGAACATCATCTAGGAATCATATCTTTTTAAATCTTTAGAGCTTTAGTTAACTAAAGCACACAAATAACAAAAAATGTAACTCACTGCCTGGGGAACAACTGGGGCTGCAGCTCCTACATGAATAGCATCATAAGGGGCTTCTTCAGCATATCCCATTCTTCCATCCCCCACTGAAAGAAAGAAATTACGCTTTAAAATTCTAGTCAGATACAAGTACCCAATGTGAAGAATTATAGGTGGTTTTAAAGCAGGGAAAGGATAGACTTTTTAATAAATGATGCTGGGACAAGAGGACAGTCATATGGGAAAAGTATACAGTTGGACCCCTACTTTATACACACATAAAAATCAGTGTCAGAAAGATCCAAGATCTAAATGTGAAAAGCTGAAGTGCATAATGCTTCTGAGAAATAAGATAATGGACATAGCTTCATGACTTCAAGAGTAGCCTTAAATAGGACACAGAAAACACTGGAAAAAATTAGTAAGTCTGACATTAAAAAATTAATTTCTACTTACCAAAAACACAAGAGTGAAAAGGCATGCCACAGAAGAGATTTACAGTATGTATAAACAAAAGGCTAGTCTACAGAAGTCCAACAAATCAAAGAAAAATATAAATAACTCAGTATCTGAACAGGCATATCACAAAAGAGAAAATCCAAATAGCCAAACATATGAAACAGTGTTCAACCTTGCCGGTTAATAATACAAAATTAAAAGCACAAAGAGATACCACTATACATTCGTTAAGTGGATAAAAAGAAAAAAATCTAACAATTCCAAGTATTGGTAGAGATATGGAGCAACAGGAACCCTGTGACACATTGCTAATGGTAATGTAAATTGGTCCAATCACTTTTGCAGTATCTATAGTCAATCTATGGACATAAAATAACACTCCTACAGAAATGAGTACTTGTATGAGTGTATATATGCATCTGGACTTACGTACACACATGTTCACAGCAGCACTGTGAATAACGTCCAAATTAGAAACAACCCCAAATATCCATCTATGGTAGAATAAATAAATTTTGGTAATGTTCCTACAATAGAATGTGATACAGCAATAAAAATGAACTATATATAGAAAGGTAGATGAATATTACAAAAATAATAACAAATGAAGGAAATCATTCATCAGAGAATATACACTGTGTAGTTCCATTTATTTAAAGTTCAAAATTAAATTAAACATCACTTATGGAAGTGCAATTAGGTAGTAAATGCATAAAAGTAATGATACTGGTTACCACTAAGGGAGATGGGAGGGAGTTATGATGAGGAAATAGCAAGCAGAAGACTTCCAAGGTACTAATAGTGTTCCATTTCTTGATCAATGTGATGAGTAAACAGGTTATTTATTAGGCTTCACATTTGTTTTATGCCTTTTTTGATGTTTGTTATTTTTCACAATACAAAATGTGCTCACATGGAAGTATGTCCATTGTATACTGCTGAGTGGGAAAAAAGGAAACTACAGGATAGTATGTATAGTGTGAATCAATTAAAAAGACTATGCATGCAATTTATTCATACGTATATTCTGTATAGCAAACTGAGGGAAAAAGGGGATTTCTATTTTACATATCTCTGCACTACTTTAAGTTTTTTATGAAGGACATTTGTTATTCTGGCATTTCTTCTTAAAAAGTAATGAAGACTTGTACACATGGTGTGGGGGGGATCATGGGGAAGACTATAGCACAGAGAAGACAAGTAGTGACTCTGGCATCTTACTAGACTGATGGGCAGTGACTGCAATGGGGTATGGGTGGGGACTCGATAGTATGGGTGAATATAGTAACCACATTGTTTTTCATGTGAAACCTTCATAAGAGTGTGTATATCAATGATACCTTAAAAAAAAAAAAAGTAATGAAAAAACACTCAACATGGCATTTTCTGGAATGGTTAACAATCATGTCACCCATGGTGAAGAAGGAATTAGTATAACATTTTAGAGTAATTATTTTTTTACTTAGTACTTAAAAGTGAATGTTTACAAAAATGTAGTAATTAGCTCTGAGCATTATTTAGCTTATATGGGATTTTCTGAAAATAAAAATTCTTCAGAGAGGAAATGTCTAAAGTTTTCTGATGCTCACCAACCAGCTGCACTCTCCCTGAAGTCAAAAGCGATGGATCATCCTTTCTGACATTATTTATTGAGTCATCTACTAGCTCTTTAATGTGGTCAATTCCTATGACTCTTCCAGTAGGTCCAACCTGGAAATGAGAGAATAATTTAATAGCTCACTGGTCTAAATCTATCTTTCTAAAGTGTCATTAAAGTGTTTCCTTATCTAAAGTCAGATTCTGCCATGAGAAATGAAGACAAAGAGCTTACATCTCCAGTTAAGACTGTTACTCAGTTTATTATAAATTATTTACCAAATACAACTTTCTCAACGATAACCCATAACTGAATAATTATATTTCAGTATTTAAGAAGCTAGAATTACAAAAAATTTATGAAACTAAGAAAAATGATCTTTCTTCGATTTCTCATTTTTAAATCCAGGCCCTTGAGGAAAGATTTAACCACCAATTTTGAGATACTTAGGGCAATCATTTTTTAATTTAAATTCCATCTAAAAATGTGACTTTAAATATCAAAATGTCATGTAAAAATTTTTATAAGATTTCTACATCTGATTCTACTGCCATATGCAGAAAGTATAAAATACATAAAAATATAAAAAGGCCCCAAATAGAAATATCAATTACAAAATAAATTTAACACAATAAAGACTCTGAAGTCATACTACTTGGATTCACATCTAAGTTTCACCACTGAAACTACATAACCTTGGTTAGTTAGTCTATGAATCAGGTTCCTCAGCTGTAAAATGAGGAGGAAAGGGTACATATTTCATAAATGATGTGAGGATTAGTAAGAGAACACATGAAAAGCATTTAGAACACTGACAAGCACATGGTACATATGTGAAAAACATTTAACATCACTTTTGAAAAGATAACTCAGAAATCTAATGATTTTTTAATGAGTTTTCTGCTGAAACCATAAATATGTCAGATATAGAGAACATGTCACTACTTAGACATCATTTCAAACTTTCTAAAAAAAAGAAATCCTTGACATCCCGTTAGTGAGGACTTAACTTCTACAAAATAAGTAAAACAACTGAAAAGAAATATCTGAGTCCTTATTAGGTACCAGACACTGTTTTGGATACTTAGGATACATCACTGAAAAAAATCAGACAAAATTCCCTTCTCCCTGGAGCTTACATCCTAGTTACCTGCCAATTACATGTTTACAGCAAGTTAAATGTATTCTAGTCCAAGATGGATCTATAAATCCCCACTTAGCCAGACCAGAACCTTCCAATTTGGCCTCCAGAGTAAGACTTCCCATTATTAATTTGATCTGATTACCTGAGCACAGATGAACCTTACTCAAGGGCCCCCAGACTTACACTCTGGATAGCCATTTACCAGATAAGCCTCTGGTGAGAAAAGCCAAAGTGTAATAAATAAGGCATTTTTCAAAGGGCACTTTTCCTAATGCAGAAGTTCTAGTCTCACTCCTAATAAACCTGTAGGAGTGATTGAAAATCTGACTCTATTATTTTCTACCAGATGAGAATTTAGAAGAAGGTACTTTGATTTTGCCATCATATAATCACAAGGGAAGAGACTATCTGATAACAAGCCAACATTATGGAGGAAAGCAAAATCAAATCAAGAACCAGAGAGAAATCTATTATCATTAACAGCATCTGATCTTCTGAATCTAGGCATACAAAAAGCTAGATATAGACCTTTATATTATATAAATAAAATAAACTCTCTTTTTTTAGGTCTGCCAGTTTGGACTGAATGTTGTTACGTATAATAAAAAGAAATCCTAAGAGATACAGATTTCAATTACTATCTTATAGAATTAAAAAAATTAATAAAACCCTCAAAAACTGCTAGCTAGTGAAAAAAAATAAAATGCCAAATCATATAATACACTTCTCTTAGGGCCAGAATGAAAAATAAAGCTCTTACCATACGTGTAAAACATGCAGTAAGGATTCCACTTCCGGATCCTACATCAAGAGCTTTAGCTCCTTCATGCAATTGATCAGACAGAAGTTCTAGTGCATATGCATGCTACCGAAATACAAAGAAAATATTCATTTTTCCAAGATGCTATAAAGTATATAGTTTTCATATACTTCATACCAATTTTTCTACTACTGTCATCTACCAAGACAATGAAAATACATTACATCCTTAAATTTAGACAGGAATTACATAAGAAAATTCTCAGTTTAATTAAATTCTTACATTTAGACAAAATGTTTCAGTAACTAGATCTACAGTGTGTGAATTTTTAAGATTTAACTGATTTAAAGTCAAAAGCTACAGGAGGGTTTATCCCCACCCTGTCCCCAACTAGTTTCATTTTCTAAAGGTAATTAATGTCACCAGTTTCTTGTGATTCCTTCTAAACATATCCATTCTATGTATATACAAAAAGAAATACATATACATTTGTATTTATTATATTTTGAAGGACCTTTTTAATCAATACTTAAATAGCTTGTTCTATGTCTTAGTATATTCTTGTACAGATTTACTACAATAACAAAAATCTCTAATGAGATATTTAAGATGACTCCAATTGTCCATAACAAAAAGATGAAATAATCTTTAAAAGAAGACAGCATATATGTAGGATAATATAACACTTTTTGTAATAATCTTATAAAGCATATCTATAAGATAAATTCCTAGTAGGAAAACTGAGGGACCCAAAGGACATAAATATATATATATATTTTTGGGGGGGTATCATTAATGTACAATTACTTGAACATTATAGTTACTAGACTCCCCCTATTATCAAGTCCCCACCACATACCCCATTACAGTCACTGTCCATCAGCATAGTAAGATGATATAGAGTCACTACTTGTCTTCTCTGTTATACTGCCTTCCCCATGTCCCTGCCCTCAACTACATTATGTGTGCTAATCGTAATGCCCCTTATTCACCCTTATCCCTCCCTTCCCACCCACCCTCCCCAGTCCCTTTCCCTTTGGTAACTGTTAGTCCATTCTTGGGTTCTGTGAGTCTGCTGCTGTTTTGTTCCTTCAGTTTTTTCTTCATTCTTATACTCCACAGATGAGTGAAATCATCTGTTACTTGTCCTTCTCTGCCTGGCCTATTTCACTGCGCATAATACCCTCTAGCTCCATCCATGTTGCTGCAAATGGTAGGATTTGTTTTCTTCTTATGGCTGAATAATGTTCCATTGTGTATATGTACCACATCTTCTTTATCCATTCATCTACTGACAGACACTGAGGTTACTTCCATTTCTTGACTATTGTAAATAGTGCTGCGATAAAATAGGGGTGCATAAGCCAAAGGACATATATTTTTATGTTTACAATATACATATATTATAAATCAAACCATATTGGCTATGCTTTGGACCAAACCAAGAAATAATGCTCAGTATGCTTATTATTAAAAATCACCAGATCCAGTAAAACACATTTACTACCAGATCTTAGTTGATAAAAATACACACTCATGAATCCACAGTGATAGTAAGTAAATACCTCCTTCTATATATACATAAATGGAGAGTAAGGGGAAACTTTCCAACTGATAAATACCAATGAAATGATAAACTTAGAAAACTGCCACTTGGCAGTCATTTCAGAAATAACTGATTCAGGCAAAAATCATAAGTAGATGCTAAAACTAGTGGGTTACCACTTATAAAACTAGTGGGTTTCCACTAATAAAATAACAAGTATCACACTATAAGAAAACAGAAGTAATAAAAGAAACAAAATACCTGACTTTCCTGAATCCAGAAATCAAAGATCTAAAAGGGTCTTCTTTATGATACCAATCCCCAATTTATAGGCAGTACTATCTCAATAGTACAATTCTCTTAATTCCAAAAGAAACTCAGGAATTTTTTTTTTTCACTACCATGTTTGTATAAGACTTGTTTTTCTAAAAAAGGGGGGGTAAGCTATTATTAAAGTCCCATTCAGCTTTAAAATGTCAAGGCCTTTAATCAGAATTACATTAGCTTTCTTTCAGATTCAAAGACATGCACCCCTATGTTCATTGCAGCACTATTTACAATAGCCAAGATATGGAAGCAACCTAAGTGTCTGTCAGTAGATGAATGGATAAAGAAGATGTGGTACATATACACAATCGAATACTATTCAGCCGTAAGAAACAAATCCTACCATTTGCAGCAACATGGATGGAGCTAGAGGGTATTATGCTCGGTGAAATAAGACAGGCAGAGAAAGACAAATACCAAATGACTTCCCTCATTTGTGGAGTATAACAACAAAGCAAAACTGAAGGAATAAAACAGCAGCACACTCACAGACTCCAAGAAGGGACTAGCAGTTACCAAAGGGGAGGGGTAGGGAAGGGCAGGTGGGAAGGGAGGGAGAAGGGGATTGAGGGGTATTATGATTAGTAGACATGGTGTAGGGGGGATCATGGGGAAGACAGTGTAGCAGAGAGGAGACAAGTAGTGACTCTGTGGCATCTTACTACACTGATGGACAGTGACTGCAATGGGGTATGGGAGAGGGACTCGAAAATATGGGTGTATGTAGTAACCACATTGTTTTTTGTGTGAAACTTTCATAAGAGTGTATATCAATGATGCCTTAATAAAAAAAATTAGCTTTCTTCATGCTATTAACACTAGTTAGTATTTTTCTGGATAACCCCTAGTCATCTCTAAATCTAAAAATTAAGTTTTTAAAAGTTCATTTTTATAATTAAGGAAAATTTCAAACCCACAGGAAAACGAGACATACAATGAACACCCTTTTCTCCTCATACAGAGTCACCAATTGTTTTATGTTGTGCCATACTATTTTACCAAACCATCTGAAAATAGGCTGGTGACATGATACTTCACTCCTAAATACTTCAGCATGCATCTGCCCAAAAAAACCTAGGAAATCTTCTTAGAACCGTATCACCATTACCACACTCAAGAAAATCATAAATTTAGTGTCCTCCCACATAGAAATCATACTTAGATTTCCTCAACTGTCCCCAAAATGTCCTTTACAGCTCTTTTCCCCCCAATCCAGTCAAAGTTCATGCATTGCATTTGCCAAGATGAATATTCTAGAATATTCTCCTCCTACCTCTCCTCTACCTACCATTTCTCTGTTCTTCAGAACATCTCCTTATACGAGTCCCATCCAATTGTCCTACATAATACCCTATATTCTAGATGTGTTAATTTCTCATGGTTAGGTTCAGATCAAAGATGTTTAGAGAGAACACCACACACTTGCTGGGCACCTCCTGCTGCGTCACACCAGAACCATGCAATGCTGGGCCACCTCACTACTGGACTTGCCAAGCTCCACCACTCACTCCATCATTCTATTTTCAAAGCGTATTTTTCTCTCTGTAATTATACTAATATGTATAGAAAAAGTTTGAGACTACATGGAAATTTCTGTGTCCCAACAATCTTCCCCTTAATAGTTTTAGATTAATTGATGCTCTCTGCCTAATTCAGTCATGACACTCATGATTACAAAACAGTGATTTTTAAAATTCTATTATGCCTTCCACATTTATTAATTGGCATTCTTCTGTTTTTCATTTTTTCCCTGTCTTTAAAAAAATCTCTATGGACTCATGGATTTTTGCTTCTTAATTCACCACAATGCTACAATCTAATTAATTATCTTCACTATCTATTTTATTTTGTGATTCTCAAATTGTCTCCAATTTGGCCTCAGGGAAGCTCTTCAAACCTGCTCCTTTGTCCTTCCAACACTGCTCCCTAAACCTTTGAGTATTTCCTCACTTTTTCAGTCACTTTTCCAAGGAGCTTGTCTCTTTTAGTGAGAAATGGTACTTAGAATTCCATATGTGGATGCTAAGTGTGCTCCCTGCTACCAGGATGCCATTTTAAAAGGTTGCTTTTAATCTCTTGCTCATTGTATATATTTTTAATTAAAACTCTGAAAAATATTCCAGGGTTATAGTTACTTCCAAGACTGTGATTTTAAGGTTCATTAAATGCAGATGTCACTTCTCTTTGCTCACTTTGTTTTTCTTTTAATACTTCTAAGATCTTTATAAAAAATGACACAGAACCACAGTCATTGCCCATAAAATACTCTTAATACTATTTTATTCTACTCACATCCTGGTTCAGGAAGCATCAAAGGAAACCAGATGCTTACTGTTTATATATGCATACATAGATACATACAGATGTACTGTATGTTTATACACACACACACACACACACACACACACACACACACACACACACAAATACATGTTTTCCTTATTAAGAGACAGGTTATTCAGGAAACGTAAGTGATTAAAAATGCATCCTTCTAATGATATCAAAATTTTTTTAAAATGCATCCTTCTTTGGAAAGAAATTCTTCTGATATACATTATGACATGAATGAACCTTGAGGATACTATGCTAAGTGAAATAAGCCAGTTGCAAAAAAACAAATACTGTTATGAGTCCACTTATGAGTACCTAGAGTAGTCATATTCATTGAGACAAAAGGTAAAATGGTGGTTGGCAGGGGCTCGAGGAAGCAGGGAACAGGGAATTGCTGCTGAATGGATAGTTTTAGTTCTACAAGATAAACAGTTATGGAGATTGGTTGCACAACAGTATCAATGTACTTAACACTAAGGAACTGTACACTTCGTAAAAATCGTTAAGGTGGTAAATTGTAGGTTATATGAATTATACCACAATAAGCAATTTAAAAATACATCCTTTTCAACAATCAAAAGACAAATAGCACAACTAAGGAATGGAAAGGGATTTGAACAGATATTTCTCCAAAGAAGATAAACAGTTGACCCTTGAACAACATGGGTTGAACTGTGTGGGTCCACTTATACACACAGATTTTTTTTCAATAAATATTAGAAAATGTTTAGAGATATGCAGCAATTTGAAAAAATTTTTCTTTCATCTTGATTACTCTAAGAATATAATACATAATATACATAACATGCAAAATATGTGTTAACCAACTGTTTCTATTATGAGTAAGCCTTCCGGTCAACAGTAGGCAATCAGTAGTTAAATTTTGGGTACGGTAAGTTATACACAGATTTTCAAATGCACTGGGAGTTAGGGGTGCCCCTAACCCCCACATTGTGCAAAGGTCAACTGTACAAATGGTCAGTAAGCACATGAAAAGATGCTCAACAACATTATCATTAGGGAAATACAAACCAAAACCACAATGAGATATCAATTCACAATTACTAAGATGAATAAAATAAATAAAACATACAATAACAAGAGAGGACAGTAAATGGAGAGATTAGAACCCTCATAAACTGTTGGTGGAATTGTAAAATGGTGCAGCCACCTTAGAAAACAATTTGGCAGAGCCTCAAAATGTTCAAAATAGAATTACCACATAATCCAGCAATTTCACTCATTAAGTATATACCCAAGAGAAATTAAATATATGCACACACAAAAATCTGTATGTTAATGTTCATAGTAGGTAGAAAGTGGGAATCCAAATATCTATCAAGTGATAAATGAATGAACCAAATGTGGTATAGTCATACAATGGTGTATTATTTAGCAATTAAAAGAAATGAAGTGGTGATGCATGCTGTAATATAGGTTAACCTTGAAAATGTTGGGCAAAAAATATAAAAAGCTGGTCACAAAAGGAGACCATGTGCTTACTGTTTTTATATGCATACCTACATACATACATACATACATATACTGTATGATTCCATTTGATGGGAAATGTCCAGAACAGACATAGGAACAAAAAGCACATTAGTAGATGCCAAGACGTGGGCAGAATGAGGGATAAGAACTGACTGCTAACAGATACAGGGTGTTTCTTTTTGAGGTGATGAAAATGTTCTGAAATTGTGATGTGTTTGCATAACTCTGAGCAGACTAAAAACCACAGACTGTATACATTAAAGGAATGAATTCTATAGTATGCAAATTATATCTTAATAAAACTGGGCTTTTTTTGTTAAAAAATGCATCCTTTGCCATGGAGTTACTGCCATGTTTTGTTTGGCAGTGAACTGGACTTTTAGCACCAAACTTGAGTGGAAAAAAATTCACACAGCATTTCCCTTGATATCTGAAAACGCACCTTTCCAGTCAATTTCCGAAACATGTGGGGTACCAATTCTCCAGAATAACGTTCAGGGTTAAATGGATGTTTCTACTTTAATGTTTGTTTTAAGTAGCAGTTCAAACTGCTTGAGGGGATCTTAAGACTCTTTTTCTTAAATCACTGGTTTATTTGAAGAGGTGAGGCATAAAAAAGCCACTCCTATTCCATGGTTAAAAAAAAGAAGAAGAAAAGAAAGAAACTGGTAACATATAACGGATATAAAGTGAAAATCACTTCCACTCCCATCCCTCTAAATCATCTAATTCTCTGCCTAAGAAGAAATCATTTTTGGTTTTAATGCCTATAGGAAGATGTGTGTGTGTGTATACTTGATTTTTGTACATGACAGAATAGTCTGATACTCTTCTGCACTGTATTATAATTTTATACTTAATATTTCCTGAAGATCTTGCCATATTTATACTTGCAGATCTTTGTCATTTAACAACTTCACGGTATTTCACAATATAGATGGTACTATAATTTATTAACCATCCACTATTAGTAAACTGTTAGTGACTGTTGTAATTTTTTGCTATTATAAATAATGTACCAATGAATATCTTTAGCCATTTTGCACTTTGCCAATATGCTATGAGATAAATACCTTGAAATTATTAAACAGGAGAGTTTAAGGTATACTATTTCACATTATATATATATTGCCAAGTTGCCTTCCAACACTATCAATTTACTCTCCCACCAAAGAAAGTATGTAACTGCCAGTTTCCCTTTTCTAATATAAAGTATCAAACTTTCTGGTCTCTGACACTGTAAAAATGGTACTTCACTGTAGTGCTTTTTCTCAATTAACTAAACGTAAATGAAATGCACCCCTTCATTTGTATAAATGCCAATGTCATTTGTGGTTTTTTTTGCTATGAACTATCATTCTCGCACTCACTTTCTTTTGGGCTTACTGGTCTTCTACTTCTTAATTTACAAGATATACACATACATGTACGTATGTACATACAGAAATTTGCCCTAAGCTGTCACATGTATTACAAATATTTCCCTGTTTTTCTTTTAATTTTGCTTATAACATTTTTTACAGAAATCCCCAATTTTTTTTTATTGAAGTGTCATTGATACAGTCTTATATTGGTTTCAAATATACAAAGAAATTCCAAGTTTTTACGTTGCAAATGTATCAGGTTTTTTCATGGTTTCCTCGCCTTTTGTCATTTTTAGAAAGTCACTACTTAATGTTTGTAAATAATTTCCTATAATTTTCTTGTAGTATAACTATCAACTCGCTATGAATATATGTGTAGAATTTTAGTTAAAGGCTTTAAGTTTAAATAAGAGCTTCTCCTACCCCAAATACTTGCAAAAAATCAGAAAAGGTATTGTTCTTTTCACCAAATACCAAGAGAGTTCTCAAATAATTGACATTTAAAACCCAAGAAAATTCCCAAAAGATTAAAAGGGCTAGATAACTAAAAATAGGTCCTTCTCAAAGATAAATAGCTTCACAGGTGCTATACTTGACCAATTCCTAATAAATTTTCTATATGAATATTCAACTTGAGATTTCTGTTCATTATATTATTTAAAATATTCTTCCCTTAACTCATCACTAAATAACCTTTTATATTAATTTTTTTACACGGTTAGATACAAATGCCAACCATTAAAAACTTTAATGACAGTTTCTACCAAGAAGAGTTCCTTCTATATACCATGTACTAATAATAAGATGCTCATTATCATTTTATGCAACTCACAGATGACAAAATTGATAAAACTAAAAGTTTAAAACTTTCTTTAAACCTTTTTTTACTGAAGAAAATGGTCTTACAGGAAAAACGTGATTTATTTGTACCCAAAGGACCAAAGTTAACTTACCATGTGTGGAGCACTGATTGTTGCTTGGAAACCTGCAAAAGAAGAAGACTACCGATACATTCAGCTGTAAGAACATACCAAATACTCCGTGTAGTTCCTCTCCTAACAGCCACAAATTACTTCTCACAGTAATATTTTTCATTTTTATGATCTCAAGAAAATAAAACTTTCATTTTGTACTTTACAATACTGTTATGGAGCAGTTAAAGTTAGAAAATACCATCATGCCAAAGGCTAATGTGTTCATCTAGTACAACTGTCCCACTATTCTAAAAATTTCCTCTCCAATATAGTTACCTAACAAAGGAAGAATTTCAATAAGCTCAGTTGATACATTTATGACTTAACTTGTTTGCAGATTTATAAAAAGAAAATAAGCTTCCATATGTCATAAGTATGCAAAATCTTTACAAAATTAAATTGCTTCATATTTCGGGCAACTTAATAACACAGAAACAGAGCAACTGGTGATCAAAATAGCTTAAGAAACTAATAAACTACTTCAATTTATTCCTTATACTATCACCTGATGTTAAGTCACACAATCTTTTCTTAATTTTCAGCTTTTCATTTTTATCTTTCAGTGTTGTTTTCTCAAACCGTATTTACCTGCTTCTGCATCTAAGCAATTTTCACTAAGCAGTGGTAGCAGGTGCCTTGGAGGTTCAGAAGCTCCTGAGGATCTTCTCTGCTGTTAGAGTGCTTCAAAGGAAGCCAGCATGGCAGCTGGCCAACAGGATCCCGAGGCAGTTCTGAGCCTCAAAGGCACCCACTGCCAAGGCTCAGCAGTTCAGCAAAAACTGCTTCAGGAGGAGTTAAATATGGAACATTCTAAAAACAAGCAGAAGCCAAAAAGTTCAGGGCAAGTGAAGCAGAGTAGTCAGTAATAATTTAATTACACTTATTTCCTTTAATATTGATTTTAAAAGCTGATGCTAATGCAAAAAACCTTAGTCAACATTAAGGCACCTAAAGAAAAATCAGCACTCAGCTTACACTGTAAATGTTCATTTAAAGTATATTTTAAGAAAAATGTTAAAAATACTCTTTATATATTTTTATATTGAGAAAATAGATATTCCATATATAACATTTTATTAAAATGGGTATGTTTGGAATTATGAAACTTAATATGGCATAAAATCCAAACTAGCAAGATAATAATATAAATATCTGTGTCCCAGTCTACTTTAACTTACAAAAATTACAGAGTAAATTAGTAAAAATGTGACATTTTCAGAAATCCAAAGCTTACCTATTGATTGTGGAGAATCCATGTAAGGGTTACATTTTGCATAGTGGGAGCGGTCTGTGGCCAGCATTACTTCAAATACTTTATCGGTCTTGATGATTCCATTTTCTGAAATGAATGAGACAAACATTTTAAACTAAAAGTAAGATGATCAGATGTATTTTAGGAAAATTACTCTGGCTGCACTGTTGAGACTGGATTGGAAGAGCGCAAGACTGGAAGTTGTTTCAAAAGCCCAGGTAATGGCAACCTGGTCTTTAATGATGACAGTAAGAATGAAGAAAAGTAGAAAGACTTGAAATACATTTAGAAGGTAAAGTATACCTGATTGACTAGATATGGAGGAAGGAGATAGGGGAATGGTTGAGATGCTGATGTCATATATTGATATGAGAAATCCTAGAGAAGGATCAGAGTCAAAGAGTTTATTCAGTTTGGACCATGTGAATGGAGCTATTCAGCAGTCAGTTAAACACATGGATCTGGAGCGCAGGAAAAAGATCTAAGAGATACAGATTTCTTGTTACACAGATGGCAACTGAAGCAATGGAAGTGAACTAAAGTGACCAGGGAAGAATACAGAGAAGAAAAAAGTGAACATTTAAGAGATATGCAAAGGAATTAGAGCCTTCAAAGATTATAATAAGGAGCAGCCACAGAGGAGGGGAAAAATTAAGTAGATAAACTGTTACAGAGCCCAATAAAAATTTTTCATTCAGGAAAGTAAGGTCAGTAATATATATATTTGGCTCCCCAAATATCAATTCTTTGAGATTGAATATAGTATGTTAAACTTCAATAACTCTCATGGTACCATACATGAAGTTATTATTCAATAAGCTCCTTACTAACTCATTCATTGTTTATTGATAGATCTAATGCAAACCTGACACAGTGGTACATACTTAGGATTATAGGAATAAACAAGAGAGCATAGTTCCTGTCCTCACAGACCTAAAATCTGTAAGATTAAATATATGAATTTGACTTTAACCATCCAGAAGTAAATTTTTTTTAACTAAAACATGCTTTGCTTGCTTTGGCTTTATTTATGAACTATGAATGACTTTTAAAACGAGACTTCAGTAAAAGCATCGTGAGTTTAAAATATTTATGCAAACGACTTTAATTTATTTATCAACTGTGGAGCTTCTAGGTTCTAGAGGGTAATGGCAGCCACCAGAATCTGAATTTCATCACACAGGAGCTCAGAAAACCTAAACTTAAGATCAAGAAGGGGAACATACAAAACCACACATGACCATGCCTTCACATTACTAGCAGGCACAGAACATCCAGATTTTAATTTACCTCTAAATAGAAAACAAACAAATTCTATCAAAGTTCCTGCTATTGCTGCAAGCCTGTAGGTATATGAAAAGCAAGGAGGACAGGGGTTGAGGTTTAAAAGATTTGCCCCCAAAAAAGGAGAATGAAGCAGGGGCACAGATGTAGTACAGACAAAAAAGTCATTCCTAGAAAGAGGAAGTATAACACTAAGCACTAAAATGCTGAACACAGGACTTGGAAGTTCACAGCACTGGCTACAAGAAAGGAATTTACAAGTCAGTGGGTTGACAAAGATACCAAGATCGTTCAGATCAAAGAACAGTCTTTTCCAACAAATGGTGCTAGGACAACTGGATTGCTATGTGCAAAAGAATCGTATCACATACAAAAATTAATTCAAAATGGATCAAAGGCTTAAATATTAGAGCTGACACCACAAAACTCAGAAAAATAACTGGGGTAAATCTGCATGACCATAGATTTGGCAATTTTTAAAATTAAAGTATTACTGATATACAATTTTATGAAAGTTTCACATGAACAATATTGTGGTTTCAACATTCACCTATATTATCAAGTCCTCACCCCCACCCCCATTGCAGTCACTACCTATCGGCGTAGTAAGATGCTAGAGTCATGGCAATGGTTTCTTAGACACAACAACAAAAGCACAAGCAACTAGAAAAAAATATAGAGAAACCAGATTTCATCAAGATTAAACATTTTTATGCTTCAAACTACACTACCAAGAAGTAAAAAGTAACTCATAGGATGGGAGAAAATATTTGCAAATCATGTATCTGAGAAGGGACTTGTATTTGGAATATATAAAGAACTCTTACAATTTAACAAACAACCCAATTTTTAAATATATAGTAGACATTTCTCCTAAGAAGACATACACATTAAAAGATGCTATATATCATTAATCATCAGGGAAATATAAATTAAAACCACAATGAGATATCATTTCATACCCACTAGAATGGCTATTATCAAAGTCAGATAATAACAAGTGTTAGCAAGGATGTGAAGAAATCAGAAATTTTCACTTTAGAAAACAGTCTGGCAGTTCCTCAAATGTTAAACACAGAGTAACCCTAGGACCTAGAAATTCTATTCCTATGTATACACCCAAGAGAAATGAAAATGGGTGTCTACACAAAAACTCATACACTAATGTTCACAGTACATTATTTGTAATAGTCAAAAAGTGGGAAACTGAATGTCTGTCAACTGATGAATGGAGAACTAAAATGTGGAATATCCATAAAATGGATTATTAAACTATAAAAAAGAATGAAGGTAGTGATTCATGCTACCACATGAATGAACTCTGAAAACAAGCTAAATGAAAGAGTTACAAAAGACCACATATTGTATGGTTCTGTTTAAAGAAATGTCCAGAATAGGCAAATCTATAGAGACAGGAAATGTATTAGTGGTTGCTCATAGTGGGGATCTGGGGGAATAGGGTGAAATAGCATATCTTTCTGAGGTAGTGAAAATGTTAAGTTGACTATGATAATGGTTGCACATATCTGTGAATATACTAAAAACCACCAAATTTTATAATTTAACTGAGTGAACTATACAGTATAGAATTATACTGAAGCTGTTTTAAAAAATTCAGTGGGACTGAAGGTTGCAACTATGACAAGCATTGCTTCTGGGGAAGAATTAAATAAACAGGTAAAGGTAATGATATGGCAATGGAGGGAAAGAAGGAAGAAAATTAAGGATCCTGCAGAAACAAAAGAGCAACAAGACATGCCAACCCCTCCCCTTTTCCCACAACAGCATCATCCATTAAAGAAACTACAAGTCACTATATTGACAAAAGGGGCTCTTGAACTGTATCCACAAAATGCCTAAAAATAGGAAAAAGAAAAAATCCAATTCCATTCAGTTACTGTAAAAAGAAAAAATGCAAAACAAAACATTTCAGCTGACAGAACCAATATTTAAAACTATAATCTCAAAAAACTTAGCAGAAAGTAAGTAAAAGTATTACCAGAAACAGTAAACTTCAAGACATATATTAATAAAGCTATCAGACTTTAAAGGCAAGGGAAAAAATCCTCAGAGCATCAAGCCAAAAAGATCAAATTACCTAATAAGGGTCAAAAAAAAAATTTAGGCAACCATCGAATTTCTTAAGAGCAACTTTCAAGGCAAAGCAAGAATGAAGCAGCATTTTCACAATATTCTAAGACAGAAAGTGCAAGTCAACAATAAAAAGGAGTGAACTACTGATACACCCAACAATACGGATGTATCTCAGGAGCACTAATCTCAGTGTGAGAAACCAGCAAGACTATACACTATATGACTCCATTTATATCAAATTCTAGAAAAGTCAAAACTATGGTGGCAGAAGACTGATTTGTGGTTGCCAGGGGTTGAAGGTGAAAGGAGGAGATCAACTGCAAAGGGGCATGAGGGAAATGTTCTAGATCAGAAATCAGCAAACTGCTATAAAAGTCCAAATAGTAAGTATTTTAGGCATTGCAGGCCACATAGTCTCTGTTACAACTACTCAACTCTGTTCACATAGTGCAAGAAAAGCCACAGACAATATTGTGAAAGGATATGACTGTGTTAAATTTTTATTTCTAAAAATAGGCAGGACAGATTTGGCTTATGGGTTGTAGTTTGCTGACCTCTGTTCTATTATCTATCATTATGGTAGTGATTACACAACTTACATTTGTCAAATTCTTCAAATTGTAATCTTAAAATTGGTTAAGTTTTATGTAAATTATACCTCAAGAAAGCTGTTTTATAAAAGTGTAAGTCAAGGATTTAATGCCCAGCCAAACTGTCCTTCAAATGTTAAGGTTATAGAAAAGATGTTTTAAATATGCAAGAACTCGCGATAACCCGGGATACGTCAGCAAAGAAAACATATTCAATTGTACAGCAAAGACTAAAATAAGGATAGACACATGGGTGGATTAATAATACTTATACAATGGGAAGAGAAAAAAGGGGAAAAGCAGAATTAGATCACTGACTGTTGTATAGGTAATAGAAGGAATCAAAGAATATCATTTAATACCGACCACACTGTAAATAGTTAAGAAAAAGGTGATTTAAAGCCATTATAAAAGGTATACACACAAACCCTCCAAATAACATATGAATATATTTAAAAATTAGCAAACAAGGCAACCAAATAGAGAAGCATTATAAATGGTCATGGACTGGCAAAGACAAATCATTTTTCCATTTTAAAATTCTGGATAAATTAACCAAACAGAAAATATTATTTCTACACAAGTAAGCTTAGGCAAGCTGCCGAGAAAGGTTACTGAAATAAAACAGTGAAATAAATAAAACAGTGAAAGCATTTTTTAAGTTTTACAATCAGAACAGAGAAAATATTTACTATTTAGTTTACCATATGCCATACAAAAAAACCCTAAGCACATTACATATACTATCTCTTTTAAAATTGGAACTTATTAACTATGAAACAATCTTGACATCTCTAACAATCTTATAGAGTAAGCACTGTTATTCTTCCATTTGACAGATGAGAAATTGAATTTATAGAGACTAAGTTGTTCAAGATCATAAAGTAAATAAGGGATAGGGCCTTTCAAATAGATATGTTAGACTTCTACTGAGCACTTCAGTATTCTGTACTAACATATTCAAATAGTTAAATGACTGCTACTAAATCACTTCCCAAAACAATTCTTGAACGGTTCATTTGCCCTGAACAGAATTCATACTCCAGACAGGTGAATCACAGACTCTCAAGGTCACCAAGGGCCCTGGGAGCCATCAAGTCTAACTTCTTCAGAAATGGTTCCATGACCTCTATGTTAAGAGTCCCACTGATATGGAACAGTGCTTTCTAATTCAGACCACTTGAATTATCGTAACACTTCCCTGTAATAAGATGGAATCTCCCTCTTTATAATTCACTTACATGAACCCTTAGAGCTACTCTCACAAGTCACAAAAGATATATTGAATTTTCTATTCAGCTAACTTTTTCTTTATACATCTGAAGACCTATCATGGCCACTTCAAGCCATATCTTTTTCAGATTGAGCAGTCTCACTCAATACTTCCAATTAGTCATCAATTTTATTTTATTTTATTAAGGTATTATTGACATAGAATCTTATGAAAGTTTTTACAACATTCATCCATATTATCAAGTCCCCCCATACACCCCATTGCAGTCACTGTCCATCAGCATAGTAAGATGGTCATCAGTTTTAAAACCATTATCATATACACTCATTCATTCTTTTCTATATGGATATTAAAATATGACATCTAAGTTTAAACATATTGCTCCAAGTAGTTCTAAAAATCAAAGCAAATTAAAGAGATTTCTTCCTGTACGCCAGATAATATGCTTCTATCAAACTCATGCAAGTTTATTTGGCTGCTTTCTTCTCTATAGAGGCATATGGAATTTACTAAAGCGCTGGATGTAACCAGTCACTTATTTAAAAAATTCAGAATAAAGCTTTATTAATAATAAAAGCCATTACTGGGTGGTTTCCAAAATTTTCAGCACAAGATTATTATTTATTTTTCCCCAGGGTTCCATATTTTGGAAGATGCCTAAACCAAGCTACATTACTAAGTATTTTAATCATTTTCCCATTTTTGGTAATTTGACATATACAGCTGCCAGGGCCCTGAAGTATCTCTAGCAAACAGCAAAAGTAATTGAGTGTTTCACTTTGTATGTACAGTCTATTTTAAGTAAACATGCAATTACCATTAGGTTTTCTAAAATAGCAAACAGCTTTAGAACCACCCATATGCCATCTTCCTGGGCCCTAGGAACTAAGGACCTTTATTAAATAATTATAATAATGGCTAATGTTGGTCCAAATACACAACTGATCCAAATGATAAGTTAACTGATTTCAAAAAGGAGAATCTAATAGATTCCAAGCTATAACCAAATAATTAAAAACTTCAAAAAATTACAACTACATTAAGAAGGTATCTGTTTCTCTTCTCAACTTGACGGGTAGGGAAGGATGCAGGGGGAAATAAATTCCAGGGTAAAAAAATACCATACAAGAGACATGACTTAGATATGAAGAAAACTAAAATGTGGCAAGATTTCAAGCAACAATGAAGTGTAAAAAAAGGAAAAACATTTGACTATTCCTCTTCAATAGTAAATGGGTCTGGAATATTAGAAATAAAGAGCAGAGAATAAACTCATAGTCCACTACATCACTACATAGCTTAACGACATGTTGGGAGACTCATACAATTAATAATGGTTATTGATTTTCAACATTTAAAAAGCCAACAAAGTGCAGAAAATTTATTTACTGCTTAAAATAAAATGAAAATTATTAACTTTGACAATGTAAAGAAGCCATTAAGAAGTTGGAAAATGAGAGGGAGAGCTCCCTAGTATACTTACTTATAAAGTGGAAGGCTTAAGAGGTAGTGTCAGTTTATAAATTATGGAACAAGAAATTGAGGTTAAAGTATATTATTTAAAGTTACAAAGGCAACCACAAAAGAGGAAACAAAACTATGATATAACTATCTGGGGGTGGGGAGTAGGTTTGTAGCATATACTCATCCATCTTTGCAGATCAGATGTTATCTAAAGTTGATGAAACATGGAGTAACAGTTTAAGCACATGATTTAGAGACATGAAGATAATTACAAGAACCAAAACATAATTAAAAGTGGTTCGTTCACTCTAGGCAATAAGTCTAGGGGCGGGGCAGGGAGGAACGGGAAAAGCAATTGTTATTTTTCATTATAAGCCTTTCTATTTTATCTTTTAACCATGTATATATATTATTTGACTAAAAATTAATATTAATTCTCCTAACCTTATCACAGGTACTGTGTATTATGTAGATGGATTAATACATGTGTATGTGTATATACACACACCCCTCCAATTAGCAAGATGTAAATTGTGGCATGGGACTCCTTTTACAGTGGCAGAATTTTAACTGGTGCATTATCTAGCCTCTTTGTAGTTACACGGAGCCTTACAATTGAGTTCTAATCAATGGAACATGTGTAGAAATCACATATGCAAATTCTAGATCATGCCCTTAAAAGGAATGAGCGTTTTTTTCTTTCCCCACTTTTCTCTACACCAGGTGGAATATGGAAATAATGGAGGTAAACTATCTTTAACCTTGAAGATAAGGAAAGACTTCAGGGAGTGCAACAGAGAGAAGAGCCTAGGTCCAACACTATGGAACCACCATATTAGCTCTGAACTACTTATATTGAATTGTTACAGGTGATAGAAATTTTGGTTTTGTTTAAAACACTGTTATTTTGGTCTTCATTACAGAGGCCAAATGGTACCCTAATACACAAGGTATATGAGGAGGAAAACGAAATCAGTCTGAAGAACAGGATTGGAGTTGGGGCATGGGAACAGACAACAAAGAGAGGTCTGAAAACTAAGCAAGAAGTGTTTACGCTTGTTACAGTAAACAATAGGAAGCTCAGGCAGTAAAGTGACATTACAGAAAGCAGAACACTAAAAAATCACTATAATGTGCGCAATGTATCTGAGGGAAGAGAGATCAAAAGGGTGATGACCAATCAGACTGGAGGTATACAACTCCAACTGTGAACTAAGAACCTAGGCTAGGATAGTATCAGTGAAAATACAGTGAAGAGGATGATTATGAAAGGCATTTGTAAGAATTACTGATTTAACTTGGTGACAGTCTCAAAGAATCAAGGACTACTCTGAGATTTTGATCTGGGAGAAGAGAAAGATGGAAGCAATCCTGGCAGAAATGAGTAAAAAGAGGACCTGTGTTAGTATGAAGCTCTGAAAACACAGGTAAGAAATTAAGTTTGCAAATGGATTTCAAGCCATATAGAAACAAATTTCTCTAAGCTTGTTACAAAGTTACACTTCAATAAAGGAAATATTACCTTATTGACTTGAAGAGTTGTTAATCATCTACTTTATTTCTTCTCAACTATCAACATGCCAGGGAAAATAATGAAAAATGAACAAAATGGTCACCTTTTACTTCCCATCTAGAATAATTAGGCATGATATGAGGTAAGTAGAGCTTGAGATACTCTTGGTACCGAAAGTTTGAAAGGAATTACTTTTAAATTCACAGTATAATCAAAGAATTTTATGTGATGGCAACTTATGATAAAGCATATCCTCTAACTACCAGAGAGTATTTAAAAATACATCTTTTTCTAGATCATTGCTCTTAATAGCTACATAAAGTTAACTATTTGTCAAAGGACAACGTTCAATGGACTCCTACATCTCTGAAAATCTAAAATGTTATGTAAAACTCTAAAAACAGGTACCAAGCATTAACTTCTGTGGCTCCCTCCTAAACACACAGGGACAGACAGACAGACAGACAGACACACACACACACACGATTTCTTACAATCCATGATGTGATTTAAATTACAGCATCTTAGATTTGGAAGGATCCTTAGAGGTCTAGTGCACAGTCAAAGCTGATGACAAATCTCTTCTACAATATCCCTTACAGTGAAGTGATCGGCCATTCTTGCTTCAGAAAACAGAAAACATTATTTTCAAAGCCAACACTTCGATTGTTAGAATAGCTTTGTGAATACTTCCTTATAATGAGCCAAAATATACCTCCCATTTGTCCCGGTTTGACTCTCTACTACATAACATTTCTTCAAATATTTAAACACTTTTGCGCTCCCAAGCTTTCTCATTGCTAAACCAATCTCAATCCCATCAAATCATCACATAAAATGACAACAGCTCTTGTCATCTTGACCACCCTTGTCTGATCGAGTTTTCACTGCTCTTCTTAAAAGCGTGTTGAACAAAGCTAAATGCAATACCCAAAATATATATATATATATGTGTGTGTGAAACAACACAACTGAACTAAGACCCCATTAAATAATGGAATACAACCTAGCATCCAAATCTAGTGCTGTCTAATAGAACTTCTAAAAACTTAAATAGACACACTTACACTAAAATCATAGAAGTTAAACCTTATTCAATGTACTGTAAGTACACTTAATAGTATGTGCCCATAAGAATGCCTTGAAGTAAGTTAAAATGAGGAGGTACTTTGTTTTCTAAATGAGGCTCCAATTTCTGAAAACAGTCCCTTAGGATTTTATTAACTAGTTATATTTGGCCCATTAATACCCATGATAAAACTAATGGAATATTATTTTCCACTAGTTATGCTACAGTGGCTAAGAACTGACACTCTAAAATTGAATTTTAAAATAATTTCAATTTATTTACAGAAATAAGGATAGAAAAACTAGAAATTATCATAATTCTTATATATACAAATGACTACTAAAGGTCTTCACTTAAGTGTTTTATAAGCATCCCAAACCCCAAAATTAACTCCTGCTCTCCCCTACACCTTCTTGCACTCCAAAATCCCTGCTTTCTCTCACTTGTTATTTCCTACTCAGAAATGGCAAATCATTCCAGTTTCCCAGGCCTGAAACCTGTGCATCATGTATGTTTGACTTTAACCATAATCTCACACCCCAAATTCAAATCTAGCACATGCTATTTTCTCTACCTGGCATGCTCGTCCCCCAGCTCTATCTGCATGGCTTGAATTTCTTTAAATTCCTCTCCACCCAACTTTCTACTCAAATGACACCTTAGCAAGGCCTTCTCCCCCATGACTGCAAACCTACTTACTACACCACATTCCCTTTCCTCCTTTCCTACTTTGTCATTTATCATGTGATACATATTTTATTTGTCTGCTCTCACTACAAGTAAGCTAAAAGAGAGAATGGATGCTTGTTTTGTTCACTGTTGAATCCCCAGTGACTGGCATACAGAAGATAATCAAGGATCAGTTGACTGAATGACAAATCCTATCAACATTATACATGCAAAACAACACAACCAAGGATGCAAAAGAAACCAACGTAGAAATAACTGATTCATTTGGTCAAATGGTTGATTGTGTTTTAACAAACAAAAACAGATAAAAGAACAATTGTCAGCACTGCTTTAGGGGGCCAGAGCAGCATCTGAAGTCTATTAGTTAAGTCTCACAAATGCTCTGGTTTAGAGGCTCCTGCTCTAGAACACATTATCTCAATGCCATCTACTCCTGCCCCCCCTCTTTTCCTAACTTTTACCATGGCTTAAAACTATCCCAATAAAAGAAGAAAACAACTCTAATATAAACATTAAATTGTCACATTTCCTGGATTAAGCAGGCTCAGAGTTGTTTTAAATTGATTTCTTTCATAAGCACCTTATCAGCCCCATAATTGCTTATAATTATAAAATAACAGAATTTTTCATTTCTACAGACCTGCACTATCCAATATGATAACCACTAGCCACATGTTGCTATTTAATTGAGTTAAATAACATAAAAACCCAGTTCCCTAATCGTACTAATCACATTTCAAATGCTTAATACCACATGCGGCTAGTAGATACCATATTCAACAGCACAAACACATTACTGCGAGCTCTACTGGACAGACTTTCTCCCTAAAACCTTATTTTAAAACATAAAACTGATTCAGCTCAAACACTGACTGAGTTTAACCTTGTAATTTTGAATTCTCTATGTCAGTGATTTCAGTGTATAATCCTTGGATCAGCCAGAATTATTTAGAAATTTGTTAGAAATACAGATCCTTGAGCTCTAGAAATCTGTGTTTTAACAAGCTCTCCAGGTGATCCAGGAGATTTTAAAGCATGCTCAAGTTTTAGACCACCGTTCTAAGTTACTTGAGAGCAGCTGTCATCATAAGTTATGGATATTATGAGATGTACCATTACACTATACAATATCCTGTAAATAATATATCAACTATGAAATTAAATACAATATTTCTATTACAATGTCTTATAAAATTAAAAACTCAGTAGATATTTTCAATAAAATTATTATAATATTAAAACTAAAGCAATCATGAACTTGATTTATTAAAAAAAAAAACCATTAAAAATGTTACTGGCTTCCTCCAATATGCAGATCCCTCTTCATTCAACGTCAATATAATCACATTTTAATCTTTTTCTAAAGATTAAATTAGAAGCCTTTAAGTTAGAAAGATACACAAAAGTCAAATAACCAAGAAAGAATGAGAAATTTTCAAATGCTGTACCAATTGAAATTTTTACATGAGCTAATTTACATTTATAGTAAATAAATAGAAATGAAACCTATTACCTAGGATTAATTCAACAAAACATTGAAACTAAAGTTGCAGTGTTACAAGAGGCTATATAATGTAATTTCCTCCTACAGAGATCTAGTATAAAACTAAGTATTTGTAATATCAACATCCATGTATATTAAACATTATTCAATTTTCTGACAGAAAAACATCCATAAAAATTTTAGCTAAAAACAGTAATATGATACACTGAAGTGATTATAAAACCACTGGGAAAAGAGCTAGTCTTGCTAACCACAAATTTGGCTCAAAGAGGAGAGACTTTAAGAGCCTTATTGATTACAAATCGTTGCCAGAGCCAAGTGCCTACTGAGATAACCTACCGGTGGAAAATTACTTAATCATAATTCGTCTATAGAATGTTTCAAGTATGCAATGGGTACACCGTAATAGCAGGCACTAAACCATTTTAAGAAACTGTATTAAAATATTTCCAAAATATTGAGTTTATGTGCAATCCATGGGAACCTAAATCACACTTCATAATACCGCCCCGGGTTATAAATGTCCACTTCCAATCAAATACCCTTCCATAAAGTAAATACTGGTAATGGTTGACAGAATTTTGAAATCTAAACATTCTTCATTACTAAATATTAAGGACACAATTTCCAAATTTTAAGTATTGTAAAAAAAAAAAAAAGTCAAATGACTAATTATTATGTACTAACCATGTGTCAGGCATTACTATTTATTTCTCTCATCTTGGTGTTCATAGCACAGATCCAAGCATATAATGTACATTGACATTTATGAAAAAGGAATGAATATTAAGTTCTTAAAGAGGATTCGAAGATATTAAGGGGGAAAAGTTCAAGCCCTCAAGGAGATTACAAATAGAATTAGAAATCATGAAAAACTCATGAAAAGCTAAATAACACATAATAATTGAAAATACGACGTGGCAGGATATGAATATTTGCAAAGTTGGTGGCAAAGAGAATGCTGCAAATTCTGACCAGAGGGAATGTTACGGACTGCAGTCCTTCTAGACTCCCGATCGGACAGCGACACTGTATTTCTATTTAAAAAAAGAAAGTGACACAGCACTCATAATTATCATCGGTGTAAGGAATGCAATAACTGAAGAGAATGATACAAGGAAACTCACACAAGGCTTTCAGAGCACATGGCCTTGAAAAAAGTTGTAACGTTCCACACACACACAATCGTTCGCGGATCCCAGGAACCCTAAAGCCTCCTCAAACAAATATCTCACGAACAGCGTCTCCTGATTACTTCTTCCTCCACGCCCTACGAGGCTTTCCACCCAACAGCAGTCCCAGAAATTTCTCTCAGCATTCGCAATGACAATAATCTCTCATCTTTCTCTCCCTCCCCTCGCCGGTATCAAACAGTGGCATCTCCCTCCAGTGGAAAAAACGCAGGGCGGGGGAGGCAGGAAAAAAGCCAGCACCGAGGTCGATTATGGAGGAGGACGGTAAGAAGACGCGGGGGTCGAGGGTGGGGTCCCATCGGTTCCAGCCCCGCTTCCAGGCCGCGGCAAAATATGGTCCCTCCCGCTACACCCGGACGGGCAGGCGGCAGATCCGAGCGAGAGCCCCACCACCTGCGAAGCGCCGACGCCCCCAGACCCTCGGGGGGACGCCTGTCCCTGCCCACCAACTGCGGCCCCTGGCTCGCTCTTCTGTTCGAGTCCACGGAGCTGATGAGTGACAGGTAGCGGGGGACGCGATCGCAAGCGCAGGCCGATCAAGGCTGATAGTGCAACCCGGAGCTCAGCCCCTCCAGCGGGCACGGGGGTGGAACGTTCCGGACGGCCCCGGAGAACCAGGCCGAGGCCTGGCCTGGCCCAGTCGCCCCACGCCGTGCGGTGGTGGCACTTACTGCGGAGATTGTGGATTAGCTCCGAGTGGCTGGCGCCGCCGGATTTCCAGGCCATCGCTAAGCACACCCGGAGCAGGTACAGAAGCACCTTCAGCGCGGCGGCGATACCGAGCAGCTTCCCGAAGAATGAGACTACCTCCCACACGGTTACCGCCCTGCTGGCGCCTCCGTCGTAACCGCCGCTGTTACTGCCGTCGCCGCCCGAGCCGCCACTGCGCGCTCCCGGCATCCCCCGCGGCACGCATGCGCTGTATGACGCCGCGCGGCCTCGGGTGCGGCAGGGTGGGTCCGGGGGCTTGGATGGTCCTGTGCCCTACCAACCACGCCTGTGGCTCCTGCGATTGCACGGGAAGAGCTGGAGGGCCAGCGCCGCTGTCGCCGCGTGCCCCTTTCTGATACCTCAGGTTGCACACCGCCTCCTTGCTGGGTTCGCCCTGCAGCAAGGCCGGGTGGGCCCAGCGTGATCCGTTGCTCTCCTGGCTGCGGGTCTGGTCACCGAGCGCGGTGGCGGAATGGTGGAGCAGATATGTGCCGCCGGTTCGCCGATTTGGTTCCACTGCTGCCGGTGGCTCAACAGTCTCAGCTGGTTCAGCTGTTGCGAGCGACAGGTCTGCCCCTATAGCTGTCCAGATTGTTGGACGGTGGGCTTCTCCATTTTGCCTCATCCAACCCAGTTGACTAATATTTAGGTCGGTTAGAGTCAGAGCTCCCTATTGTGGACCCTGAATCTTAGTAGAACAGGAGGCAAAGGCCCTCTCTAACTTATAGTACTACAGCCTCTGGCTTTGTGACAAGTATGTCAATGTTTGCTTAGCAGATACCTGTAGGACCCTGGTTGGTTCTCAACTCTGTAAAGCACCGATTCAGCGAGCGGAAAAACACCATGACATAGGGGATGGGAAGGAGCGTGGGGAATGCTTGCTCCTTAGAACATACAACTGGTTAAAAATATCATAGTATTTTTCAGCTAATTAACCTCAAGTACCACCGTTAGAATGGACACCAGTTTTATTGCTATCAGCCCTCCAAGACCTTTGAGAGCCTGACGGGGAACAACAGTACCTGTATCGTCCAACCGGCTGACTTCCAACCAGACTAAGATTGAGAATCCACTCATCATTTGGTACAATAAACTTTTAAGGAAGGAAACAAAGCTAAGTTAAGACATTAATACTACTGCGTGAGCAGCAATTTTCAAATTCCAGTTCTCACCAGATTTTGGCAACTGTGATACTCAAGCCTACCTCCTATGCAAAATGTACATGACCTATTTTCTGATATTCTGTGACCATAAATGAAACTATACTCAATACGGTGTTGTCTACTTCAGTGTTAAGAATAAAATTGTTGTTTGGAACTCTAATAGTTTTATATTTCATGTCTCTGTAGTTTCCTGATAGAGTTCAAGTGAAAAAAAGCCAGTCTATCCCCAATAAGAACCTGATAACTCTCATTAAAGCTGATCTGGATGGGTTACATTTACATGTAGTTCTTTCATAAGCTGTGGCTCTGAAATAAGACTTGCTAATACCAGATAAAAACAACATCAAAATATCATGGCCCCTTTTAAAGAGACAACCAACATACTTACGAAGATAATATAGTTTTTTAAAGATAAGTATCATACTTCATTTATGCAGTATGATTTGCATTCTAATTGACAAGATCTGCATTAAAAAAACTAGCAACGGAGGGCAAAATCTAAGTGCTATTGGTAGTCCAGATATCCCGTGCAATTTTTATGGGCTGGGGTAATCAGGAAAAGATAGGGAAGAAACCGGCCCTTGAACGGTGGGCAGGATTCTGAGAAGTAGAGAGGAATAAAAGGATCTTACAGTTGCAATCAAAAGCACAGAAGAAGCCTAGGGCACCTATTCCTGGGCTGTCCACGATACATATCAAACTCATTCTTAATTATATGCATAAATGGAGAATTGAGGAAGGTTACGCAGCTGGACAATGGGCGTCAAAACTAAACTGGAGTCCCTAATTACAACTCCTGGCTCCGACAGGGTTTATTAAAAACTTTGAAGCAAGGAATTTGGGAGGCAAAGAAAGAGCGTTTTAGAATAATGGTGGTACGTTAATGGACGTACTTCCATAAGAATTCAAGAATTTTGAATCTTTGAGCAGTGAAATGCAAAACTGGATGATCAGGTGTGGTTACTAGGTGGTTTCTCTTGGATTGATTTTATATTGCTTTTGTTCTTAAATTTGTTTTACATTGCACAATTATTGCACAAATGCATTGTCTCGGTGTTCCTATGCTGATTTTACAGATTAGGAGCAGGTCCTACAGCACACGGAACGGTACACTTCTGCCTCTGTTCCGAGCCGCCTCAGGAGGGAAAGGCGTCCCAACTTCTTCAGGCTTGCGGGGTGGCGGTGCCCGCACTGCCTTACGGATGAGAATTGGCTCTCCGCAGCCACCGTCCGCCCCGTTAGGTCTGGTCCAATCAGGGTTCCGCGGGAAGGGGCGGGAGTGAAAGGCACGCGTTGTGCTGCGTGGTGTCTGTGCGGCTGTGTCAGGCATGGAGGAAATTTATGCCAAGTTTGTGTCTCAGAAAATCAGCAAAACCCGCTGGCGACCGGTACCTCCGGGGAGCCTGCAGACCACCGAGACCTTCGCTACGGGCTCTTGGGACAATGAGGTATTCCTAGTCTGGGCTGGGAAGCCCCAGCCTGCTTTCCTGGAACCGCGCCCCTGCCCCCCGGCGCGCGAAATCTCTCGCCTTCTAGCCCCTTGCCCTTCTCCTTCCCCGGAGCCGCCCGTTTCGGGCTCGGTTGACCTGTACGTCAGAGCCATCGATGGTGTGCCTAGGCCTCGCATATCCTTGTGTTTTAAGCTATTACCACTTGTCTGAGATGCTTTTAAAGAAAGGTTGCTTTAAGGCAATGCAACCTTGAATTTCCGAGAGTTTGAAGGATATTTCATCTCAAGATAAAACTTTCTGCTTTGCAGGAAAATTATGTTTCACTGTGGTCTATTGGAGATTTTGGAAACTTGGACTCTGATGGAGGATTTGAAGGAGACCATCAATTATTGTGTGATATCAGACACATTGGTGATGTAATGGATCTACAAGTAAGTTTGTATAGTAGATAAAAGCTAACATTTTAAAAACTGAGAGTAATACATTTAGAGATACGAAAGACCCTGAAGTTTGTCTAGTCTCCCCGGGTTTGCAGAAAACTGAGTTCTCTCTAGTTTGATTTGCCAGCATCACATATAGCCTCTTAGCGGTAGAATTAGAAGTGGGGAAGGGGATGTGGGTTTAATCCTAGTTTTTTAATCCTAGTTTAATTATTCACCATCTACTATGTGCTAAGCACTTTTGGGTAGTTTTACGTAAGTTAATTTAATTCTCATGACATGCTTGTGAATCAAGTATTATCTCTTTTTTATCAATGAGGAAACATATCTTTTGAATACATACTATATGACAAACACTTTGCAAGGCACTTTATGTGTTTCTGCTTTCTGAATTCTCATAACAACTTCCTAAGCAGGGATTAGTCGTCCCTAAAACTGTTTTAAAGGTTTACCAGGGCTTACAAAACTTGACCAAGACCTTAGAGCAAATAGTAAGTGGTAGAAATGGAATTAAGTTTTCACATCTTGGGCTGTATAACTTCAAAAGTCTCTGAATTTTCTTCTGTAGAAAGCCGCTTAACCCCAGGAACGATACTTTTCTAAATCTTTATGGTAGTGGTTCAAAATTAAATCAGTACAGGGACACGAGTTAGGGAAAAGACTATTGTCATTTATTTTTCATGAAAAAATACTTCTATATGTAATAGCAGTTTGAATTTCAGATTGCATCACATTTTATTTGCTTAGCTCTTTGCATTTTATTATATATTAGAGGTTCTTTGCACTTTAAAATTGTTATACTACTAATTGAGCTGAACAAATGGGCTTCCCCCTACTGATATTTCTGAAACAAGCAGGAATTTTCTGTTTAGTTTTTTGACCAGGAAAGAATTGTAGCTGCTTCATCAACAGGATGTATAACGGTTTTCCTTCACCATCCAAATAACCAGGTAAATAATTTTTGCTTGAAAACTGGATTTGTATTTTAATTATTTTCAGGAAGGTTTAAAGAAGACTGTACTTAAAAATGACACAAATAATTAAGTTTTATAGTCTCAAAACATGGAGGGGAAAAAATATTACCCATCTTTCAATGTATTAATCTTAGAACCATGTTTGTGTGGACTTCTTTTAAAATTGAGTATCTCTTAAATTCTCTTAGTTTAGACCTAACATTATGGTATTCTGGCAAGTAATTTTCTTCTAATTTTTGTCTTTTGAAGAAAAAAAGAGTAACTCCTAGCTCAGGTATCATGAGAGAGAATAGGAACAGCTACTTTGTTTCTGTGGATAGAACCTAAGTTTTAATTAGAAGAGAGGGTCCACCATATGAAGACTTGGCGTTTGCTCAGCAGCTTTCTTGTGTGCTAAAAGCCCAAGAGGGCTGACCTTCACAGCATAGTGGTGAGGACAGTCCTTTAAAATAGCCCCACTTGTAGTAACAATTTTAAGTTGCTGGAAGAGAATGCTTATTTAGATTTTGGGATTAAGAAAGGTCACCTTGCAGAAAGGCATTCCTAGTAAATATAAAGCCCAGATCTTATTATTTTTTTAATGGAGTCATTTAGGAAGCACTGTAGATTTTTATCTTAAATACAGGCTAATTCCCTCAAGAATTTAGAGTTGCACTATAACATCTTAGGATGCTGATGGACAGTAATTGCAGTGGGGTGTGGGGGGGTCTTGATGATATGGGTGAATGTTGGAACCACAATGTTGCTCATGTGAAACCTTCATAAGATTGTATATTAATGTACCTTAATTAAGAAAAAAAGAATTTAGAGTTGCTTTAGAATACACACAACTACCTGATACCCAAAAAACATCGTCTTACTTTCAGTTTGAGGTATTAACAAACAGCGTTCCTTTGAATCTGATCCCATTATAATGCTTTGATGGAAGTAGTTTCGAAACTTTAAAACTAGGCAATACAAAGGAAAAAGAGAGTTACTCTTTTTCTAGAAGTGTGTGAGACAGTTTTAAAATACTCTTTAGTTGGAGGAAAGTGCTAGTTTTTAGAACTTTGCTTTGCTTTAATCATACTCTCATTTCTGACACCTAGACTCTGTCAGTCAGCCAGCAGTGGACAACAGCTCACTACCATACAGGTCCTGGCAGTCCTTCCTGTAGCAGTGCTCCATGCACAGGTGTTGTGTGCAACAACCCAGAAATTGTCACAGTTGGAGAAGATGGTCGAATAAATCTTTTCAGAGCTGATCATAAGGAAGCTGTGAGAACTATAGGTAAGAAAAGTCATTATATTTCTTTTACCCATTACATAGTAACTGAGCACCTACCATGTGTTGAGTAAACACAGTGCTAGACATTTGAGGGATATAAAAATATACAAAGCAGGATCTCTTTATCAAGACAGTATGTTGATAAGGTATGTATGAATGAGGCACTACAGAGGAGAAAAAACGTTTTTTTTTGGTTGGAGGGGGAATTACTGGTTAAAGAATTGAGGGCAGGTGGCAATTTAATCTGGGTTCTAGACCATAAATAATACTAATAGATGGCGCACCAAACAAAGGGAATAATTTGGAGGCAGAATAAGGCCATTCAGAGAATGACAAAAAGTGTAGCTTGACCTGACTTTAGATGTTTATATAGGAGAGGTGACAGATAAAGCAAGAAAGGTAATTGGGGCCAGGTTGGGAGGGTCTGATGCACAGCTACTGAAGTTACATTTTGTTAGGTGGGCAACTAAGGAGCCATTGAAAATGTTTTAGCAAGGGTGTGATGTGCTGTTTATCATGCTTTAGAAGGATTATTCTAGTGTAATTCTGAACTGTGTCTCACACAGACTTACCTGAGGAAATTTTTAGCTGCCCACCACCGTACACTTCCTGAATTAGAACTTCTATGGATGGAGTCCAGTTCATGGGCTGATTCACAGTTTTTGTGCTATTTATTGTGATTTTTAGTACTGAGGAACTTATTTAACTGTTAAGGACCATTGTTTGGTGGTTGGAGGAGTGTAACAGAACAAGTCTGTAAGTATATCCTAATTATGTGGTATAAGCTTAAACACTCTAGGAAAAGTAAAAAGACCATTATAGCAATCAGGAACAACTTCATGGATGAGGAGAGAATTGATGAGCATAAAAATTAATAGATCTGAGATAAGTCAGCAGAGTACTACAAGTTCAGGATAGGCTATGTATGAAGCACTAGGGTTTAGATCAATAAAATGAAGGCTATAGGTTAAGCACTGGTGGGAAATAAAATTGGTTATAGAGGAGGTTGAACAGCCATCTCAGAAAGAGAGGATAACAATCTTAAGCGGAAATAGAGAAATATGTGAAAACTCAGCCCACTATTTGGAAAACATGTCCTGTGAACAATAACATTTTCTATCAAGGGAGAGTCCATTTTAATATGTACATTATTCTCCGTTTTTCTGTAGAAATTAAACTAACTTATTTAGAATCTCACTGGTAATATTTCAATAAATAGAAGGAATTGACTTAAGATTTTCATGGAAAGGGGGTACTAATTACTTATTTTCTTTATTTGTAGACAATGCAGATAGCAGTACTCTCCATGCTGTAACCTTCCTTCGAACTCCTGAGATTCTTACAGTAAATTCAATTGGACAGTTAAAAATATGGGATTTCAGACAACAAGGAAATGAGCCCTCCCAGATATTATCACTGTAAGTTTTGATTTGTAATTTCAGTAGCAAAATGCAGAATTAATTTGTTCAATTGTATGTAGCAACTGACTTTAAACCATATTGTATTTTAATTGAATTTTAAGAGAATGATCCCTGATTAAATTTAATAAAGCAAATATAATTTGATGGGCTTAATACCAGCATGCTGTATTTAGTAATACTTTATTGATTCAGGGCCTTTATCTCTGAAGTCTGTTATTTAATGGGGAACTTCTGTACATCAAATGATTCCATAAATAGTGCATGTAAGATACTCTAGATGTGATTAATACAATCCAAGATATTTTTTCTGAGCAGAAATCCCCTTTTCTATGTGTGCAACCTTCTCTAATAAAATAAAATGTGTCAAACTGAAAAATAATTATATAAACTAAGCATTAAATAAGGTAGGAGTAAAGAATATGCTATTTAATTGATATGTAATTTTTCTAAAAAGCCAGAAAATGGAAATGCATTTTGTACACCTTAACCATCAGATTATCTTCCTCTCCATGTCTCCAAATTGAAGAGAGAATTGGCCTTTAATACCACCCCCCAAAATTCTGATGTTTAGGGACATTTAATATAGTGAGTTTTTTGGCATGATTTAAGTTCAGTCAGAAGCTCCAGCGACAAAGTTGTTATTTAGGTACTAGAGCAAGACGTGTTCCATGGGTTATACAAAAATAAATTATATTTTGCAACATGTTTGATGTCATTGTATCTCCATAAAAGGACTGGTGACCGAGTGCCACTCCACTGTGTTGATAGACATCCCAACCAGCAGCATGTTGTAGCTACTGGTGGCCAGGATGGAATGTTGAGTATTTGGGATGTTAGACAAGGTACTATGCCTGTGTCTCTGCTGAAAGCTCATGAAGCTGAAAGTAAGTGTTGTGTAGCTATGTAGTTTTTGTTGGGTGAGTTATGTGACATATTATAAGCAGCTTTCCATAACAATAGATATGCATCTATATCACAGCTTTTGGGGGAATTACATAAATTTATAATAATTAACTAATCCTTTTTTATTTGACATTTAAGTTCTTCAACGTGTTTCAATACTATATCCAAACCACTGTGGTTATCCTTACATGTTTGTCTTTATACACTTATTTTCTTAATATAACTTTTTAGAAATAGGATTGATGAGCCACAAAGTTTGCATAATTTAAAAATTATGATACATGTTGTCAAACTATTCTACATAAAATAATACCAGTTTATATATGTGAGAATGTCCTTTTCCCATGCAAATGCAGACTTTTTAATATCTGATATTATTTTATATTTAAAAATCTGTGTTCCTCAATTTATTGTACCTTTTTCTCTTTCTAACAAGAACAGTAGACATGTGTCTTTGTTTTGTTTTGGGTTTTGTGTGTGTGTGTTTGTGTCTTGATTTTGGTGGGGAATTTTTTGGCTGGACAGAAATTTTTTATTTATCACCCGTCTTAGATATCATGCCAGAGAGGATTATAGCTTTAAATTCTGACTTAAGAGAAGTTGGTATCAATCCCTGCTTGAATAAAAGAACAAAGAGCAAACTTTATACCAGTATTTCAACTCTCAGTTTAAGTAAGTTCACCATTACCTTGGAAAGATAAATGACTTTTAGGATTATATTTAAGAAGCAAATAAAAGCAAAGAAAATTTTCTCCAGTGTGGGAATACGGTATGCCCTCCTGGAGTCTGGTGCTGCCTAACCCAGTGGTAGTAGAATTACACACTTTTTTATCAGCCCATTTTTAACTGCCAGCCTGTATTGTTGAGCAATACACACAAATGCAGTGGATTGTAATATATTATTTTAAATTCATCTTGATTCGTGGCTAGAAATGAAATAAATATGTTTTGCCAAAGGTTTTCTAGTTTGAAAATAAAGACTTAAAAATCTAGATTTGGGCTGTTTTCTTTTGACTCTACAGGCTGTTTTTTTTTCACTTTGTTTAATGAAACAGTATCTATGTACTTTATATAGGGATTCACCAGAACACCAGAACATTCTTCTCCTCCTGAGGAAGGTGATGTCTTTATATTCTGTAGCATGATGTTTAATTGTGGCAACTGTCAGAAGGAAAATTGCCAGTCTATAATATGTGCCTTGCTCTTTTTATGCTATACCCGGGCACTTTCTATGCTGCCTTTTGAACGTCAGCCACCCCAGAATCACAGAATTCTTGTGCACAGACTACCCGTTTTATCTGCAGATAATTTTCAAGGGGTCTTGGCCAGTCATTGGCTCCCAGATTGGCTTCTTTAAAGCTGTCCATCTGAAACTGGATCCAGATTCTTGGGGCACTGCCAGGTCTTGGTTTGCTAGGTGCACTTAGTTGCTATGTCTGTTATACAGACCAGAAGTATCCAGAGTTCTGTCATGAACCAAAACTGGACTCTGCCTCTTAGAAATCCATTTCTGAATTACCTGTATGGTCTTCTCTCTCAGTCTATCTAATAATATAACTTTCATACATTAATAACACAGGAATTGAAAATAGAATTTACCAATTTAAAAAAAATCTTTTCAGAATTACCCCACTGTCATACCTTTCCATAAAAAAATATAATAGGTCAAGGGATTAGCATTTATTTTCAGGCCTAGTACACAAGTAGACTTACTTGGCTTCTTTACCTACCTACCTGTTAGAGCCATTTGGAGAGCCATTGTGTTTTTTTCTTAAATTCTGAAGCCTTTGATTTTTATCACAGACTTGGGGTTTGAAGGTGTGTTATGGAGGTTAATAAAGCTGATGCCTAGAGACAGGCTTTTACTATTTGTTCAACTAATCTGCATAGGGAATAAGTGTCTTGGTTCTTACCTTTAGTGTGGGAAGTGCACTTCCACCCGTCCAACCCAGATCATCTGTTTACCTGTTCTGAAGATGGGTCCCTCTGGCACTGGGATGCCTCTGCAGATGTATCTGAGAAATCATCACTCTTTCATCAAGGTAAAAAGTTTTAATGAACATTCTTGTGTGTGATTTTATTACATTTTTAAATACCAAATTAGAAATTCTCAGATTTTTAACATTAAAGAATGGCAAAATGTTTCCATTCTCCTGCTTTAGGGTAAATTCTAGAATCATAGGGATTGAATTCTGACTGTCAGCTACTTACTGCTATACTACTGAGAACCAGAAATGCTGGCTAACTTTGGACAGCCAGGTGTCTTGTTTTGAGTACATTGTCTGGGGTCCTCATGCTATGGGATAGGCATTGACAGCTCTTATATTACATTGCCAAGGGTGTATGGCAAAACAAAAGTTGGTCTATTAAAGTACTGGTTTTTCCTCAGACTAAAAGGCCCTATCTCCTGATTAAAGATGAATGTAAGGTTGGCCAGAAACTATACACTTAAAATCAAGGGGAATTTCTTTGTTATGGGTATTTGCCAAGCTTCCTGTTTTTTGAGTTTGTCTGTGGTTCCAAAGGTCATTTATTCATTTACTCAGCAATTTTTCATCAAATGCCTGCCATGTGCTAGGCACTTTTCTAGGGGATGGAGCCTACAACAGTGAGCAGAACAGAGAGTCTGCACACAGAGAAAATTTTCTAGCAGACAATAAGTAGATAATGTTTCGTAAAGATCCGGTCAGAAAAACAGAAACTCTACTAGATTTAGAAGGAATTGTTTTCATGTGTTTTAGAAGGGCTAGAAGAATAAAAGTATGAAAGAAGCTGGAAGAACAAATAGGAAAAAAGAATGAATAATGCCCAGAAATAAGGAATTATTAATAACTCTACTGCTGCACTGTTGGACATGTGTCAAAGTTGGTTTTGGATCAGGAGAAAAAGTTCCACCTCAGCCAGGGCTGGAATTAACTGCCAGTGTCATCCTGGAGCTTCTCTCCTCACCTGCCTTCCAGTTGCTCACAGTAGTTGACCCTTCCTCCCATTGGCAGGGTCCACCTGGAACACAGATGGCAAGGGAACCTGAAAAATGGAGTTTGTCCCTATAGTACATAGTAGAGCATGGAAAAGTGGGAAAGGGAGCTGACAGCAAAAAGGGAAAGAACTGGGCCAAATACACTGATGACTATGAAGAAGGGTAAAGCAGAATTGGGCAGGGGTGGAGTGTTCTGGTATTGGGAGAGGCCACTTGGTGGAGATAACATTTGAGCAGACACCTGAGAGAAGTGAAGGTATGAAAGCATTCCAGGCAGAGGAAACAGCACATACCAAGGGCCTGAGACAGGTAGAGATCAGCAAGGAGGCCACGATGGATGCAGTGCAACTAGCAGGGTAATCACTCTGGCTACTACTATGTAGAGGATGGACTATGTAGAGAGGGATGGTAAAAATGGAAGCAAGGAGACCAGGTAGGTTCCAAACTTGCTATGTTGCTATGTTGGTTCTCAGTGTTAATTTTCACAGTATTCAAGAGTAATGTAAGATAATACAGGAGTAGTGAAAAAAAAACTAAGGGAAAAATACAGAACTTTTCCAGAAATATTGTGGAGAAGTATGTAATGTGTGGAGCATGTAGTTTGTCTCTGCTAGCTTCATTTGTGGAGAAACAAATAATTTTATCTAAGGATTAACTAAGTCCTTCGTTTTTACTTCTTTCCTCCAGTACACTAAGTTATATTTGAAGGACTTTGGTTAGACAGGAAATAAAGCCATTTACTATATTCTGTGTCTATTATTGCAAGGCACGGTATTAGACACTTTGAAAAGGTAGAACGTATAAACTGTGCAACTTGCTTTTAAGGTATAATTTCCTTATGGAGAAAGGGATATGGAAAGTTAAACCATGGCATAAGAAATGTTACAAGATAGTAAGTTAATGGTACACACAAATGATGAGGAATCCAGCCAGGAATGGAGAGAGAAATATGAACTAGAGTCATCTTCAAAGCCTCCTTAGACAAAGAAGTTGAGGTGGGCTTTCAAGAATCAGCAAAATTTAAATCCACTAATTCTTAAGCTTTAAAACATTAGGGACTTCACTTTGTATTCCCAGCACTTAGCGTGGAGCTTGGCACATAGTAGGTACTCAGCCTTCACTGAAGAAATGAAATCTATCCTTATTAGATCTGTCAGAAAGTTGAAAGAAAATTGCAAATTACAACTTAAACTGAAATAGTGCTGTTGCCTCACCAGTTTTATATTAATTGCAGAGCACTGTTAAAGATAACAGTATGTATAATCTGATAATGTTCAAAAATTCTACTTTTAAGAACATTTATCTAAAAGATAATAAAAGGAAATCTTAAAGCAAGTTTCAGAAATATCTTTCTTAGAAATATAGAAATATATTTTTAGAAATACTTATCTTGAAATATGTCCAGAATTTCTCATGATTATGTCATTTTTTATTACCTATGGACTTATATTTCTGTGTTTATCTACCTTTTTGGTTTCTTTTTCCCTTATTTATTCTACTTGAATTCTGGCCAATTTATTACATTTTTGAGACTTTCATTAAAGAATAAACAGAAAGGCAGGGTTAAAATCTGCTTTGCCTAAGGAATTCAAATTTGATATAGATATTATCCCTTGAAAATTTGAGAATTTAGTATCACTTAAATAAGTCTTCCATCAAAAATGTGTAGTGAAGAAATTGCCATCCTGTTACTCTGAGAATTAAATAAGTTTAAATCACTGCCCTTTTAAAATATCAGAATTTCTGAATGTTCACTAATATAAATTAGTCTTGAAAGATGTTTTTCCCTTTTCTTTTTTTCTCTAGGGGGAAGAAATAGTACTTTTTTGCCTTATAGCGTTAGTAACCAGACTAACGTTCCCCAGTCCCTCATGAGCTCCTGGCTCAGCACTGATCCTGCGAAAGACCGCATTGAAATCACAAGCTTGCTTCCCAACAGGACTTTATCTGTGAACAGTTTGGATGTTTTAGGTCCTTGTCTTGTTTGTGGAACTGATGCAGAAGCAATTTATGTTACTAGACAACTTTTCTCATGAAATTACTGTAATTATAATAAGATCTCAGGTAAAACATGTAAGTTAGCCTTTTGAATTCCAACTTCTATGCAAATTTCTATTATTGGAAAATGTGGAGTTTGCACAGGAAGCTTCCATAAATTTGTTAATGTTGATGCCTACTTTCAGCGTTTGTTAGGTGAATAGTCCCCTAACTGTCTCAGAGTCTGATAGATGACTGATGGCAAAGAATTAGAATGGGTGGAAGAATATCAGAGGAATCTTTGTGCTGATGAATACACTGCCTTCAGACACACTATTCTGGACAGCTTATGGCACGAACTTTTAAACTTTAATGTTGTGGCACTTAATACCATCAACCCTCAAGGAGTTCTGGCCTTTTTTCGACAGATGGTAATTATGGAGGGTATATCCCTCCTTGGTGGCATTAACCAATGTTAATGTTTATTCTTTCTATTACAAGGATGATTTTTTTTTCAATTCTTACACATTTTATTTCCTTAATAATATACTTTTTTCAGAAAGAACTGAGTAAAACAGAACTAACAATTTTTGTGGTGTTCAGATTATTTTTAAAGGTGAAAATGTTCTGACAGATTCCTTTATTACAGTGTTTGAAGAGACCTCGTCAACTGCTTAGACCCAACTTTTTCTTGAAATGAAAATACATTTCCCTAAGAATTTTTGCTTTTGTTTAATTTTACAACTAAATCACCAAACTGGACATTGTACAATAATATAGAATTTGTCATTGATAAGTGAGCCAACTTCCCTAAAATTTGATGGGTGACATATACATGAAGCCAGTGTGATGATATGCAAGAGTATAGAATTGTGCCACCTTTATCCTTTTCCAAATGTTAATAATGACCTAATATGTCGTTTTTTAAGACAATTTTAGGATTGTCTTTACATAGTTTGTCAGATTAAATACATCATTAAAATGTTAAGACCTTAATGATAAATTACTACTATTACACAGTTGAAGTTTGTTTTCATTTACTCTATCTTCTGGTAATGGTAATTATGGTAATTTTGTGTTTCTGTCTTAATAAGTATTTTCAGTTATTTTTATGCCACCTTATCTTAGGGTTTTTTGGTTTTGTTTTTTTGGGTCAATATTTTTAAATGGAATACACATGTGCAACTGCTTTTGTATATATATATTTGCTCAGAAATATTTTATTGAAGATTAGTAGTCACTTTGAATTCCAGATAATCAGAGAAGTAAAGAAATTGTTGCTGATAGGAATTTTTAATCTGTATATAGTTTTATTGTCAGGAATTGTTCTTAAACTTTTCTGTTATTACATAAGTAATTCATAACAAAACAATTAGAATCAAAAAGAAAATTTTAAGCATTTATCTCAGAGACAATAGTTTTTTCATACACTTTTTTATCTATCAACGTGTATAATTTTGTTGTAAAAATGAAATAAATCATACATATTTGTGGATATACATTCCTTAGCGGTAAACACATATATTTAATAATAAAAACATAGCTATGAATTTTCCTTCGACTTTATATTTCCCTCTGTATGAATGTCTTGCCGCAGCCTAAGCTACAGTGTCGCCTCTCTTCACCAGTATAGGCACCTACCATTCTACTCTGCAGGCTAACATTCTTGCTCTGGGTGGGCCCAGAGTCATTCTCACCCCAGAAGACCCTAGATCCCAGGTGGCACATCTTCTACCTTCTGTGAATGGTAAGCTTGTGCCTTTCCTTTCATCTGCATTATCTGGTGTTACAAAATTTGAAGGTTTCACATATGTTGTTAGCACCCTTCTCAGTTTCCAACAGCAATATACACAATTTTCCTTGATCATACAGTAAATAATTAGTAGAGCAATGGAGCCAGACATGTAGGCTTAGAATACCAGGTTGGACTGCAGACAAGTTTTAAGTTTAAGGTTTGCTTTGATTTAGGGGCATTTGTAACCATGAGTAAAAGAAAGTAAATTTGAATAATGTTACATTTCCTATCAGTAGATGAATTCTGCCAGATTTAATAAGATACGGGAATTTTATGTAGTATAAATAAAACCTTAAGTTAGGAATTTTTCATTGTCACTTAGCGCTCTTATTCATGAAACTATCAAATAGTTTCTTTTCAGAGCTTTCGGATCATAGATGAAAGATACTTGGAGGGCATCTCCAACCTAAGTTTAATCATCATTTTCACAGCTTTCTGAACAAATTACCATCCAACCTCTTTCTCAACAAATTTCACCCAACTTGAAAATATACCATGTTAAAATATCCCATTTCTCCAGCCTCCCCTCATTTGTTCAGCTTTAATTGATACAGCATTATGGCAGGGTTTTAGTCTGTGAGTTGTATCCAAAATAATCTTGTAAAAAATGCAGAATCATGTTATTGTGGGTTAATGAAATGACCATGTGAACCTACTATGAGAGAGCCAATCACGAATTTATTGAATTTGCTTTATGTTGGGGTGCTTTACCGTAAGGTTTCACCAAATAAATTTTCATGAATGAGATTTACTTCCATTTGTCTTCTTCAGGAGCTACACAAAATTTAATTCCTTTAATCATGTACTCAAATACTCAAAACTACATATTGTAGCTCTTTTAGTGTAAACTTTTTAAATCCCTTCAATGGTTTCTTGTAGGCAAGGTTCCTTTCCCAGCCTTTCAGGCTTTTCTTGGCCAAATCATGCTCACCCTTCTGTACTCCTTTTAGGTGTCATTATCACAAGAAAGCCTTCCCTGGTCTCTGATCATCTGGGCTAAAATGTACTCTGTTTCAAAAGCCTATTGTGTAGCGTTTATAGTGTGTTTAAACAGCGATGTGTTAAGCACCCTGTCTCCCTCTACTGTACCACAAGACCAAGAACAGGACCCACATCTTAGTGTTGTATTAAGGTTTATTTTAACACAATGTCTGATCTGCAGTGAGCACTGAGTCAGTGTAAACTGAACTAAACTCACAAGCTTGTTTTTCCTTTAAAAAATACTCCCATTTGCCAAAGACCATCATTAAAGTGTGACTTCCAAAATGAACATTTCTGAGTGGTGTCTGCCTTGCTGGGAGTATGGTTCTTGGTACAATTTGTTCAATCAAACTGCTGACTAGTTGAACTTAAACCCTTAAATTTTCACACATGATACTCCCTAAGCCATACTTGCCATATTTGAGTTAATGCAGATGGTTTTGGATCTATACATAGGTCCATCCATTTTCTAAGACAAATTATATTTCGGTATAGAAAAGAACTGGCAGTCTCCTTTGGAACTTTTCTGCAGAAGCTGATCATCTTCAGAATTGCCCAGCATGCTTTCTACACTCATCCCATTGATGATGAGATAGGTAACAATGGACTGAAGTGCTGAGGCCCACTCCTAGAATCCTCTCAGTTATCAGGCACACTTGAATCACTGGTATTTGGCTACAGTTTTGAAATATTTATAAGCCAACTTTTATTACTGACATTCTTCCCCATTTATTTATCTTACAAGGCCATTGTAGGAAAACACCTGTGCCATAGCTATCATACCAAAATATAGCATAATTGAAAAATTCCTTGTCCTTTGTTAATAATACTTGTATTTCAAAGTATTGTGGAAACATCCTTTTAATAATCCTAGAATCTTGTCCAAAAAGTATACTAAGTTCACTAGTGTTTAATTTATATCAAGCCTTCGTTTAAGCTTATGCTATCAATATGGTATCTAGCTCAGTGTAGTTACCTGGTCTGAAGTAGTATTAAGTGTTCTTGTTCCACAGGTAAGAAACCTGGGGAGATCCAAACTATAATATGCAACTATTTATTTTATTGGTATCATTCTGAACCAGGATTAATGTTAAGTGGCAGGGTAGAACCACAGTTACATCCTAGTCATCATAGTGTCAAAACAATTCCAGTATTTCACTATATTAGGGGTATACAAAAGGTGAAAACCATGGGGTAGGGGGTGAGAAGGAGTAATAGAATGACTAGAATCTAGCTGATCAGGTAAAAATGTTTAATTAAAAATAAACTAATGTCCAATTCCAAAGTCTTATGACTAGATTTCAGGGGACAGTAGCAGACAAACCAGCCTAACAGCCATCAGAAATGTGGTCTTTTAGCAGGCTAAAGAAAATCTTACAATGGCGTGATCTAATTGATACAATGCAGACATGGGCTATGCTTGGATACTTTTATCTGGGGAATATCCCGACATTCCAAGTTGCTCCTAACTGATTAACTCATTAACTCTGAGTCTTTTCTGGCTCTCTAGTTTTATCTGGTTAACACTTATGAGTCCCTTCTAGTGGATTTTATGGCCTTATTCTCCCTTTACCCACTCATATCTATTTTTCCGCCTAGCAACAGGTCACCATGAAACATTACTTATCCATTTAACCAGTGACAATAAAAGATTTTAAAGGCAGATACAGTTTACATAGTTTTTAGCAAAACTTAGCTCCTAGTTCTTTTAATATCAAGATTTTGTCTTAAGTATTCAAACACCTTATTGAGACATTAAGCATAAGAAATCATTCTGATAAAACAATTAGAAAAACACATGATCTTTCATTTTAAGAGCAGACCAGTAGTTCAAGAAACTTTGTCCTTTTAGTGAGTAAACAAAATTCTAATCTCATGGTGTACTTGATATTAAATCTTATTTATTTACTTCCACATGCCTTTTTTACAACTTTATATAGTTTTTCCTCTTTAAATCACGAGCTTCACTTTAAGACAAAATTACCTTCTTGTCCCTCAATAAAAATGTATTTCCTTTCCTCCTTCCTCTACCAAAACACACATCTTTTCTAGCATGCAGAGAGAGATGTCTCCCTCACTATTTCAAGCAGTCTTAATTAGAACTTAAAACCCTTAGAAACACCAATTCTCAATGCAAATTAAGAAGCAATTGTAAACTGTTACACTGGCATTCATTACTTAGCAGAACTTTAAGGTTTCAGGTTACCACAAAGGATTTTCAAGCTGTTTTTTGGTATACCTATTGTAACACATTATAATTAAAAAGTTTATTTTCTACACTTACTTAGTTCACTTGTTATTAACAACCATGCTAGACTACCCACAAAGCCTTCATTAAACATCAAAGTCAAGCCTCTTTTTTTGACAGATCTAACAAATAACATCAACTTCAATGACTAAGTAAACCTAGGCAGTTGATAACCATAAAGACATGTCTGTTTCAGTTAAATTAGCATAACATTTACTAACAATTTCTGAAAGTTTTGGAATGCCCAACTTTGACAAGTGCTTGTCTTTAAATCAATTTTTAGCAATACATCCAGAGGTAGAAAAATGTCTTCCATTTACACATATATAGTCTATATGAGACATAATGGCCACAGTTATTTTAGGCTGTAATTCTCATGAGGACTGGCAGCAATTTGCTAGGACCCAACTTCAAAATGGAGTTTTAACCCACATTTCCCTCCAGCCTTAACTGGCTACAAAACAAGCTTAGCAATACTATCCAGGGGTAATATATAAAAACACATACACAGACAGAGAAACAGGTAAGATTTTCTAGTTACTAATATCCAATTGCAAAATGGTGTTGTAATTAAGGGTCTCATTTTGGGGCTATTTTTATCTGCTTGGCAGTTTGTATTAAGACCAAGTGGCATTACAGAAGGAAATCAGCTTCTTTTCTTTGTAGCTCATCTAATTGAAAGTTATCTCAGCTTTTATATATACCCTAAGGGCAAGTAGTTCAGAATGCCAGTTAGGGGCCAGGCTGTATTGTGGAAGATTAATTTCTTCTGTCTCAGGAAGTCTAGTTGTGAAGCAGTATTGTAATTAATACTTTCCTCAGGTGACCATTTTTCCCCATCTCCAGCTGGTAGCTGGGCCAGGCACAGGTGCAGAAGATCATACGCTTCTCCTTCAAGGTTTGGAGGTCAAAGGTGTTCCACTTCTTGATGTATCCCAGAGTAGTAGTAACCAAAATGGCCTTAGATTCGGACTTGCCCATCTTTCAAAGCAGATTCCCAACGAGACCCCAAAAGTTATCAGTGGCTGAGAACGCCGCTGCTTTTTTCCCCAGGATAGTGTCTCAGAGGCGATGAAGAATGAAGCCAGCAGACAATAGTCAGAGCAAACAGCAAATCTCTTACTAATGAGTGGAAAGAGAAAGCTCCTACTACTCAGGAAAGGGCTCCAAGGGAAGATGCTGTGAGGAAATGTGGGGTCTGGGGTTTATATTGCCTTCTGAGGGGAGGAGGTCCCACCAAGTAGAGAACTGAACTGATGACATCACAACCCACTCTTGACTGGCTGAAAGTACAATGCTTCCTATGCACAGGGCATAACCAATCAGAGCTTTGGTCTAAGTTTTTGAATGGCTGAGTTTAATTGGAGCTTTTTTGAAACTTACAAAGTTCCTGAAGCTTCTTGAAACTTACAAGGGCCCTAAAACTCACAGGAGCCCTGAACTCTTATCTGCCTGTGTTCCTCTATTACCTGCTCCAAAGAGAGTATGTCACAGGGAAACAAGCCAACTGGAAGAGCTCCCAATAGCCACAGCTGGAACAAACTGTTCAACAAAATAAAATACTTAAGCTATAAAATAAATATCCATAAGTCTATATTGATATAAATGAATGTTTGAATAAATAAATGGGGAAGAGAAAAATCTCAGAATTCCAAGTAATTTATGTAGATCCTCCACCCTCTAGGTGGAACCCAATTCTCTCCTTAAGTATGGGTGCTCATAGTCTAGCACTTTCCCCTAAGATTGTATGGAATTCCTGGGAGGGGTTATGTTCCCAGGACCACGTTGCTCTCCAGACTTCTTCCACGTGTGCTGCCCCTGTTCTTACAGTCATCCAAGCGTGAAAGTTGGCCCCTAATCTGTTGATAAAAACAAAATGAAACCCAAAACACCACTTCCATGAAGCACTGAAAAGTTGAGTAGGTCCATGAAGCTGGAGCAAGGGTTCTCCATCACAGCAATGCAAAGAGCTTCAAATGCTGTAGCAGGTATTGCCATTCTTAGATATCCAGCACCCCTAGTAAGTATTTCTCTGGCCTTTTACCTGTATCCCCCCAACCCGCAATCTCAGTTGCAAGTTTTCCTCTTGTCAGTTGGTTTTTCTCTCCTCCTGATCATTCCGTTTTTTCTGTCCTCCTACTTCACAGTAATAAACCTACTAGTCTTGGTTAAGACAATTCACTGAGCTCCTTAAATGATCTAAGAATTTCCCCAAGGGCAGTAATTTATGGAAATACTAACTTTAGGCTTAGAATTGGAGAGTTTAAGAAGTTCCATGGATTGGTGACAGACGTGGCAAGATTCTGGGGGCAGTATAATTCTCCAGTTATATAATCCTGGAAAGGACAAAAGACCTGTGAACATACTAGATTCACATAATTTATATAATTATGAGGCTTAAAGGGACCCTAGAAGTTACTGAGTCCTCCAGATGAAGAAAGTACAATCCAGTGACCCACCTTGGGTCATATCCTCTACCGTCTACAAACTCAAGTGCTTTAGCAACATAGATTTTCAACCAAGTGCTCTTGAAATGTAATGTTTTCTTTCAAAATAGGTTTTCACATTTGAACTTCTGTATATAGTGGCCAGCAACTTTAACATCACAAAAAATTTCACGTCTTTATTAAAAATGTTTTATAGTCATTAGTAGAAAAATGATTAAAGGAGGTTTCTGAAAATATTAACAGTATATATACGGTTCTACAGGCAGAACAAAGGCGCTCCTTTAAAAGGGTGGACGGTAGCTTCAAACATCATAAACCCAATGGATCCCATTCCAGACATCCAATTCAACAAGAAATAAAACCTCTTCTCACAGTCACTATTATTCTAATTATGGCAATAATTACTTCTACCAATTCGGTTGCCAGATTTGAAATCTTTCAACTCTGTTAATCTGTCCTAGGTCAAAATATATTGATCTGGTTGACTCAGACAATTAACACGAATTTACTCGGGAAAACAGTACTATGCAAAAATCAATTTATTTCCAAGCCTCTAGAAATCCCAAATCCTGATGTTCACGGCAAGGTTTTAGTGAGCAACTCATATCCGTTCACAGAAAGAGCTCAGTTGAAAAAAGCGAGAGTTTGAAATAAATGAGTGGGCTTTGGAAGGGAGAGAGCCTGATCTCAGAGCCCGGGCGGGTCTCCTGGGCAGCACCATGGGGGGGCGACGCGGGCGACGCTCGAAAACGCACAGAGGAGCAGGCGACCGGCGGAGCAACGGAGGACGCAAGCGGCGCGATCGCTCTCCGCCGCCGGGCGGATAGAAGCCCCCAGTCCCCTGCCCCCGCGCAAGCGACGCCGGGAAATGCCCACATCCGGGAAACCTGCCCCGGAGTGCGGCGGCGGCGAAACCGAGTGGAAGGCAAAATGGCGGCGACGGCAGCGGCGTACCGGTGCTAAGGGAGAGCCAGGTCTCAGCGACCCCCGCGACGGGCCGTGCTGACCCGCGGCAGTCCGCCGGCGTCTCTCCCCGCCCTGCCTCACCGCGGATACTTAGGGTCCCTGGGACGGGTTTCGGCCGTCTCGGCGCAGGCCCTTGGGCTCGTGGCCGCTGTCCAGGAACCCCGCTTTCCCCTACAGGTAAGTCCGGGGCTGGCGTAGCGGGTGGGGCACAGTGCCTCCTCCCGAGCCGGAGTTGTCGGGGCGGTGGCCGCCGGGGCCCACGCCCATCCCCGCTGGCGGGGGTCCAGGGGCTGCTGCGGACGGGCGGGCCGAGCCGGCCCGGTGCGGCCTCACTCGGCTGGTTGCGTGGACCTGAGCCGAGTCCTACCCTGGGGAAGCGAGGCTGGCCGCGCCCGGGGCTGGAGTTAGAGCCTGAGGCATTGCGGCCTTAGAAATTGCAAGTTAGGCCGGGAAGAGCCTGCCTTGCTGGAGGCTCTGCGCGGACTGTCTTCCTCCCACCTCCACCCCAACGCCCGACACGCGCACGGGTCCGTGGCGTTTGGGAAGGAAGGAAGCAAAGGGTGTTTCTGAAAGAAATTCGCAGTAAAAGACCTGTAGTTCTTTGCGACCCGGAGGGACTCGATCCTGGATAAATCTTGAAGAAATCCTGGGATTTTCTATTTCCTCTCTACTGTAATATTAGGCTACTACTTACTGTTGAGAGTTGGAAGGAGTGCCAGAGCTGGAAGGATCTTCATGGAGTAGGAGTGTGTATATAAATACAGAAAATGAAGGAAAGAATATTAATGGAACATTGTTCATTTTAACCTCAACAAGAACTTGTATCTCAAAGAATAAATCTTAGGTGACTTGATTGAATCGCATTCTCTGACTTTTCCAATTGAAAGTTATTTCCTAAGAGAACAAAGTTTAATGTTTGTCGACCACGTTAATATGACTTTAAATAAATATATCATCGTGTAGAAGTTATTCTTAAATCTCGTGAGAAATAAATATAGACTCACACGCAAATAAAGTTTTATCACTTAAGTTTGGGAAATGAATTTGAATGTCCCGGATCGTGAAGCTTATCGGGCCTTCTGGATTAAAAATTTTTAGCAAATACTCTCCAAAAGGAAATTTATGATTGGAATGAATGTTCTCTGCTAAGTTATCTACATTTGTGATTAAACTAAGGTTGTTACTTTCCTTTAATGTTGTCGGGCAGGTAAATGGGCTAGTTGAGGAATTTGACTATTTCAACAGTAAAAGGAGGAGCATTGTGTTCCTCCATCCACTCCTAGTACAAGAAACTAGATCACGGGGAAGGCTCATTCTTTCTATGCCTGAATATTTATTGACTATACCTTGACACTCACAAAAAGCAAAAAAACAAAAAAACAAAAACAACAACAAAAAATAAAACTGCTGTTTTTTTGTGGGGGCGTATAAAATCTGGATTTCCTTTTATAGGTTGATTTTTTTATTTTTGTTTTTAATCCTAGTCCGTGTTCTTCTATATAAATATAGCCTTAAACAGTTCCAACTTTGGTTATTTAGTTTTCATTCTAGATGTATATTTAGATTAGTGGGGGATTTTGGTAGACTGAAGAAGTTGAGCATTTAACATTTTTAATCAAGTAGAAATGGCATTTTTAAGCATGAAGATAAAATACAGTGGTTGTTTTAACTTTTGATAAGTTAATTCTTAGCAAAGTGAAGAAAATGTCATCAGTACGCAGAGATTCTTGAATATTGCTGCCTAAAACTATGCTGCTAAGAAAGAAGCATATGTATCACTGTTGCTATTCTCATAACTGATTTGATCAAAGCATTGAGACAGCCCATCTTTTTAATAAGCCTAATTCAACCCAATCTTATTATGTAATGGTACATGTTCTTTTTTCCTAAGGTTGACAAGGTATTGACAATATTTGTTTGGATTTACTGATATTTGCATATTTGATGAAGGTCTTGAGCCTTCAAAGAAATGAAGGTTTGTCTGTTCAGTTTAACCAATTTAGGTGTCCCTTCAAAGAATGAATGGGCCATGGTCCCACCTGCTCTTAGGAAAATCAAGGTGAGATTCCTGAGCTGATTGAAGTGTGTGGAGTCCATTCCTAGCATGATCTTCATGGTTACAAGACCTTAGGCAGGCTACTTTACCTCTCTACATCTATTTTCTCATCTGGATATATATATATATATATATATATATATATATATATATATATATATCCAGTGACTGGCTATTGGGGTGACTCTGGCAATTTCTGGCAATATATATATATATATATATAATATTTATTTATTTATTTGTATATCTCCAGGATACCTTATGCTTTATGAATTGAATCTTGCTCTAGTAGGAAAAATAAGACAAGTGCAAGAATAGGGCAAAAATATAAGTTTTATTCGGCTGTGTAAGTGCATTTGAAGGGTAACACCTGCCAGTTTAATGAAAGCTTCATGAAGGAGGCATTTGACTCGTACCTTAAAGTTGGGCATACTTTCTACAAGAAATAATATGACAGGGTCTGTCCCAAGAAGAATAAACAGGATGAATAAAATCATGAAAGTAGAAAAATACAAGATACTTTACCTGAGACCAAATTTACCACCAAATTTCACCAAATTTACCACCTATCTTCAGAACTAGAACATTATAATTGAAGTTGTCAGTGTTTGAAACTTTATTTATAATAGGAAAAATTTGGAAACAACCTCAATGCCCATCAGTAGGGGATAGGTAAGTTATGATACATTTACATAATGTAATTCAATATTTAGTTAGTAAAAAAGAAAAAGGAGTTTGAATTGTGGTAATTTCTCAGTTCTGAAACACCATTGAGTCTGAAACAAGCCCTCTATTTGGTAACAACTTTTCAGAGGAAAGAAAATATGTATTTTCATTAACCTTCAGTTATCTCTTCAGTTATCATTGCTATACTGGTGTCAATGAAGTTTGAGTCTCAGCTAGGTTTCTTTTAAATTACAGGCATACCTCAGAGATACTGCTGGGTCAGTTCCAGACCACAGCAACGAAGCAGATACTGCAGTAAGGCAAGTCAAATGAATTTTTTGGTTTCCTAGTGCATGTAAATGTTATGCTTACATTATACTATAGCTTATAAAATGTGCAATAGCATTATATCTAAAAAAACTATATAAATTAAAAAACTTTACTGCTAAAAAATGCAAACCATCTCTGAGCTTTCAGGGAGTAATAGTCTTTTTGCTGGTGGAGGGTCTTGCCTCAGTGTTGATAGCTGCTCATTGATCAGGGAGGTAGTTGCTGAAGGTTGGGGTGACTCTGGCAATTTCTTAATAAAAGGTAACTCTGAAGTTTGCCGCATAAATTGACTCTTCTTTTCAGTTTCTCTGTAGCATGTTAGGTGGTTTGAGAGCATTTACCTACAGTAGATCTTTCAAAATTGCAGTTAGTCCTCATAAACCCTGTAACTGCCTTAACTAAGTTTATGTACTATTCAAAATCCTTTGTTGTCTTTTCACCAGTCTTCACAGCATCTTCGCCTGGAGTAGATTCCATCTCAAGAAACCATTTTCTTTGCTCATCCATAAGAAGCAGCTCTTCATCAGTACAAAAATGTTTTATAAGGTTTCAGCAGTTAAGTCCCATCTCCAGGCTCCACTTGTTATTCTAGTTCTCTTGCTATTTCCACCACATCTGAGGTGACTTCTTCCACTGAAACCTTGAACCCCTCAAAACCATCCATGAGAGTTCTTCCACACTTCTGTTGACACTGGTGTTTTGACCTCTTCCCATAAATTATGAATGTTCTTCATGGTATCCAGAATGATAAATCCTTTCCAGGTTTTTAGTTTATTCTTCCCAGATCCATCCAAGAAATATGGCACCTATAGTCTTATGAAACATATTTCTTCAAAAATAAGACCTGAAAGTCAAAATTATTCCTTGATCCATAGGCTACAGAATGGATGTTGTGCTAGCAGGTATGAAAACAACGTTAGTCTCTTTGTACATCTCCATCAGAGCCCTTGGGCTAACCAGGTGCATTGTCAATGAGCAATAATATTTTGAAAGAAATCTTTTTTTCTAAGCAATAGGTCTTAATAGTGGACTTAAACTATTCAGTAAACCATGTTGTAAACAAATGTGCTGTTATCCAGGCTTTGTTCCATTATAGAACACAAATAGATTTAGCCTAATTCTTAAGGGCTCTAGGATTTTCTGAATGGTAAATGAGCATTTGTTTCCACTTAAAGTCACCAGCCTCATTAGCTCCTAAAAAGAAGAGTCAGCCTGTCCTTTGAAGCTTTGAAGCCAGGCATTGACTTCTCCTCTCTACCCATGAAAGTTCTAGATGGCATCTTCTTCCAATGAAAGGCTGTTATCATCTACATTGAAAACTTATTTAGTGTAACCACCTTCAATAATTTTAGCTAGGGATTGTCTGGATAATTTCCTGCAGCTTCTACATCAGCAGTTGCTACTTGACCTTGCATTTTTCTGTTATGATGATGGTTCTTTCCTTAAACCTCATGAACAGACCCCTGCTAAAGTTTTCTACTTTTCTTCTGTTGTTTTCTCACCTCTCTCAGTCTTCACAGAATTGAAGAGAGTTAGGGCCTTGCTCTGCATTAGGCTTTAGCTTAATGGAATGTTGTGGCTGGTGTGATCTTCTATCCAGGCCACAAAAACTTTCTCCATATCAGCTATAAGGCTGTTTCATTTTCTTATCATCTGGGTGTTCACTGGAAAAGCACTTTTAATTTCCTTCAAGAACTTTGCCTTTGCATTCACAACTTGGCTAACTGGTGCAAGAGGCCTAGCTTTCAGTCTGTCTCAGCCTTTGGAATGCCTTCCTCACTAATCCTAATCATTTCTAGCGTTTGACTGAAAGTGAAAGACTTGCCACTCTTCCTTTCTCTTGAACACTGAGAGGCCAGTCTAGGGTTATTAAATGTCCTAATTTCAATATCACTGTGTCTCAGGGAATAGGGAGGCCTGAGGAGAGGGAGAGAGAGATGGAAGAATGGCTGGTCAGTGGAACAGGTAGAACAGATATGTTCAATTAAGTTCACTGTCTTATATGGGTGAGGTTTGTGGTGCCCTAAAATAATTAAGATAGTAATATCAAAGATCATTGATCACAGACACCATAACAAATATAATAATAATGAAAAAGTTTGAAATATTGCAAAAATTACCAAAATGTGACACAGAAACACAAAGTGAGCAAATACTAGTGGGAAAAGGGAGCTGATAGACTTGATTGACACATGGTTGCCACAAAACTTCAATGGTAAAACATACAGTGTCTGCAAAGTACAGTAAAGTGAAGTGCAATAAAACAAGGTATGCCTGAATATGTAATTAATATTCTTAAATATAATTTTTAAAAATAATGTTTTGTTTTTAACAGCTGTAAGTTACAATTTATATGCCATAAAGTTTATTCAAAGTATACAATTCAGTGGTTTTCAGTGTATTTACAGAGCTTTACAACCATCACCTTGACCAAATTTTAGAATAGAAAACGGTTTTATTTTATACATAATGTTTTGAAACTTGCCTCTTGCTTAAAAAGACCTTATGACTGTATGTTCATGTGAGTACATTTAGATAGAACTTCATCATTCTTTTTATTTTATTCATATAATAATTGTTTTACGGAAGTGATATGTCACTTCTGGATTGGTGCTTTTAAGAGATAGATGTACCTTTTTTATTTATTAAAGTATCATTGATATACAGTCTTATGTAGGTTTCAGATACACAATAGAGTGGTTCAACATTCACCCATATTTTCAAGTCCTGACCCCCTTCAGTTCAGTCAGTGTCCATCCGCATAGTAAGATGTTATAGATTCATTAACTGCACTCTCTGTACTGTACTGCCTTCCCTGTGACCAGCTTATATTGGGATTATGAATTATTGTGCCCCTTCTCCCTCCATCCACTCCTGACACCCTTGCCAACACCTCCCCTTTGGTAACACTAGTCCCTTCTCAGTGTCTATGAGTCTACTGCTATTCTGTTCCTTCTGTTTTACTTTGTTTTTATACTCCACAAGTAAGTGAAATCATTTGGTGTTTGTGTTTCTCTGCCTGGCTTAGTTCACTGAACATAATACCCTATAGATAGATCTGTGTTATTGCAAATGGGAGGATTTCTTTTCTTTTTATGGTTGAATAGTATTCCATTGTGTATATGTACCACATCTTCTTTATCCGTTCATCTATTGATGGACACTTAGGTTGTTTCCATATCTTGGCTGTTGTAAATAGTGCAGTAGTAAACATAGGGGTACATATTTCTTTTCAAATCAAGGATCTTATTTTCTTTAGGTAAATTCCTAGGAGTGGAATTACTGGGTCAAATGATATTTCTATTTTTAGTTTTTTTGAGGAATCTCTAGTGCTTTCCACAATGGTTGCACCAATTTACATTCCCACCAAAAGTGTAGGAGGGTTCCCCTTTCTTTGCATCCTCGTCAGCATTTGTTGTTTCTTGTCTTTTGGATAGTGGCCATTTTAACTGGTGTGAGGTGATCTCCTTGTTGTTTTAATTTGCATTTTCCTGATGACTGGCGATGTGGAGCATCTTTTCATGTGCCTGTTGGCCGTCTGTATTTCTTCTTTGGGAAAGTGTCTGTTCAGATCCTCCATCCATTTATTATTCAGGTTGTTTGTTTTTTGAGTGTTGAGGCATAAGTGTTCTTTATATATTTTGGATGTTAACCCCTTATCGTATTAAGTCATTTATGAATATATTTTCCCATACACTTAGATGCCTTTTTGTTCTGCTGATGGTGTCTTTTGCTGTACAGAAGCTTTTTAGTTTGATGTAGTTCCACTTGTTCTTTTTTTATTTTGTTTCCCTTGCCCGAGGAGATGCATTCAGGAAAATGTTGCTCATGTTTATCTTCAAGATATTTTTCACCTATGTTTTCTTCTAAAAGTTTTATGGTTTCTTGACTTACATTCAGCTCTTTGATCTATTTAAAGTTTACTTTTGTGTATAGAGTTAGACAATCCAGTTTCATTCTCTTACATGTAGCTGTCCAGTTTTGCCAACACCAGTTGTTGAAAAGGCTGTCATTCCCCATTGTATATTCATGGTTCCTCTATCATATTAATTGACCATATATGCTTGGGTTTATATCTGCGCTCTCTGTTCTGTTCCTTTGATCTATGGGTCTGTTCTTGTGCCAGTACCAAATTGTCTTGATTACTGTGGCTTTATAATATAGCTTGAAGTCAGGAAGTGTAATCCCCACAGCTTGTTCTTCTTTTTCAGGATTGCTTTGGCTGTTTGGGGTCTTTTGTGGTTCCGTATGCATTTTTGAACTATTTGTTCTAGTTCATGAAGAACGCTCTTGGTATTTTGATAGGTATTGCATTGAATCTGTAAATTGCTTTAGGCAGTATGGCTATTTTGACAATATTAATTCTTCCTATCCATGAGCATGGGTCAGATTTCCATTTATTGGTGTCTTTAATTTCTCTCATTAGCGTCTCGTAGTTTCCAGAGTAAAGGTCTTTCACCTCCTTGGTTAGGTTTATTCCTAGGTATTTTATTCTTATTATTTTATTCTCAATTGTAAATAGAGTTGTTTTCCTGATTTCCTGCTAATTTGTTGTTAGTATATGGGAATGCAACAGATTTCTGTGTATTAATTTTGTATCCTGCAACATTGCTAAAATCATTTATTAGCTCGAATAGTTTTTTGGTGGATTCTTTAGGGTTTTCTATGTATAATATCCTGTTGTCTGCAAATAATGACAGTTTAACTTCTTCCTTACCAATCTGTATGCCTTTTACCTCTTTGTGTTGTCTGATTGCTGTGGCTAGGACCTCCAGTACTATGTTGAATTTAAGTGCTGAGAGTGGGCATTCTTGTCTTGTTCCTAATCTTAGAGGAAAAGCTTTCAGCTTTTCACTGGTAAGTATGATGTTGTCTGTGGGTTTATCTATATTGCCTTTACTAGATGTTGAATTTTGTTAAATGCTATTTTTCGGCATCTATTGAGAAGCTCATGTGATTTTTGTCCTTTTTGTTCATCATTCTTTTTAACAGCTGCTTTATCTCATGTTAGGTAGATGTACTACAGTTTACTCAAACAATTGCTGATGAGCATCTAGATTGATGTTATATATAGATAGTGTTGCAAGGAACATCCTACATCTTTAAACACTTCTGTATATATTCCTTTAGTTGTATTGCATTGCTCCTCTTAACCCTCATTAAAGTCATAAGGTAAACCTTGTCGTGCCAACCATTTTATACCTCAGGGGACAGTTTTTGAGAGAATTAAATGCCCAAGTCCACATTGCTAATAATTAACAGAACAAGGACTTGGATAACTTTTTGTTTTCCCATTTTAAGTGTTATGCTTTTCTCGCACCTGTAGAATTTTAATAAATTAGAGTGTATCCAGAAGAGCACTATAATTACAGACCAGTTAAAGGAATTAGGGATGTTTAAGAGACACATGCTTATTTCATTTGTTCAGCATGTATATTTATTGAGCACTCACAATGTGTCAAGTTCTGATATAGGCAGTGGACAGACAGTGATTATGAGACAAATAAGGCCCTCTACTCTTGTGGAGCTCTCATTTCAGTTAAGGGAGATAGACAATTAACAAGTAAACAAAATAATTTTAGATAGTGGTAAGTACTATCAAGAAAATAAAACAGACTAATTAGTGACCAAGGAACGGTCTTTGAGGAGTAACATATGGCTGAGACCTGAATAACAAGTAGGAGATACCTAAATCTGTCTATGTAACATGACTGGTAATTACATTTAATGACTTAAAAATAGGCATCTAGCAATCCTGAGAAGGAAGAATAAAGCAAGGGGGATCTTGCTTTCCAACTTCAAGCTCTACTACAAAGCCACAGTAATCAAGACAATTTGGTACTGGCACAAGAACAGACCCATAGGCCAGTGGAACAGAATAGAGTCCAGATATTAACCCAAGCGTATATGGTCAATTAATATATGATAAAGGAGCCATGGACATACAATGGGGAAATGACAGCCTCTTCAACAGGTGGTGCTGACAAAACTGGACAACTACATGTAAGAGAATAAAACTGGATTATTGTCTAACTCCATACACAAAAGTAAACTCAAAATGGATCAAAGACCTGAATGTAAGTCAAGAAACCATAAAACTCTTAGAAGAAAACATAGGCAAAAATCTCCTGAATATAAACATGAACAACTTCTTCATGGGGAACAACTATCTCCCCAGGCAAGGGAAACAAAAGCAAAAATGAACAAGTGGGACTATATCAAACTATAAAGCTTCTGTACAGCAAAGGATACCATCAGTAGAACAAAAAGGCATCTAAGTGTATGAGAGAATATATTCATAAATGACATATCCAATAAGGGGTTGACATCCAAAATATACAAAGAGCTCACGCACCTCAACAAATAAAAAGCAAATAATCCAATTTAAAAATGGGCAGAGAATCTGAACAGACACTTCTCCAAAGAAGAAATTCAGAGAAGAAATTCAGATGGCCAACAGGCACATGAAAAGATGCTCCACATCGCTAATCATCAGGGAAATGCAAATTAAAACCACAATGAGATATCACCTTACACCAGTATGGATGGCCACCATCTAAAAGACAAACAACAAATGTTGGTGAGGATGTGGAGAAAGGGGAACCCTCCTGAACTGCTGGTGGGAATGTAAATTAGTTCAACCATTATGAAAAGCAGTATGGAGGTTCCTCAAAAAACTCAAAATCTCAAAATAGAAATAACATTTGACCCAGGAATTCCACTCCTAGGAATTTACCCTAGGAATGCAGCACTCCAGTTTGAAAAAGACATATGCACCCCTATGTTTATCACAGCACTATTTACAATAGTCAAGAAATGGAAGCAACCTAAGTGTCCATCTGTAGATGAATGGATAAAGAAGATGTGGTACATATACACAGTGGAACATTATTCAGCCATAAGAAGAAAACAAATCCTACCATTTGCAGCAACATGGATGGAGCTAGAGGGTACTATACTCAGTGAAATAAGCCAGGCAGAGGAAGACAAGTATCAGATGACTTCACTCATCTGTGGAGTATAAGAACAAAGCAAAAACTGAAGGAACAAAACAGCAGCAGACTCACAGAACCCAAGAATGGACTAACAGTTACCAAAGGGAAAGGGACTGGGGGGGTCGGGTGGGAAGGGAGGGATAAAGAGAAAAGGGGGCATTATGATTAGCACACATAATGTAAGGGGGGTGCACGGGGAAGGCAGTATAGCACAGAGAAGACAAGTAGTGACTCTGTGACAACTTACTACAGTGGGGGACAGTGACTGCATCCCACCCTCCCCAGTCCCTTTCCCTTTTGTAACTGTTAGTCCATTCTTGGGTTCTGTGAGTCTGCTGCTGTTTTGTTTTGGTTTCTTTTTTAATTTTTTTATTCTGCTGCTGTTTTGTTCCCTCAGTTTTTGCTTTGTTATACTTACTCCACAGATGAATGAAATCATTTGGTGCTTGTCTTTCTCTGCCTGGTTTATTTCACTGAGCATAATACCCTCTAGCTCCATCCATATTGTTGCTCCCTATTGTGTTGTTAATAAATAGCTTACTGTCTCTAGAGTCCAAGTTGAGTTTGGGAAATAAACGCAAGCATCTGTTTTTGAAGTATAAAGGTATCTTCTGAACTAGTGGTTTAAAATCTTTTTAAAACAATAGTAGTCTTTCTTCTAAAGAAATCTTATACTTGAAGAGTATTTTGTAAAAATCTTTGGAGCTGCCAGATGAAGTTGGTAATGAGAAGGTGCCCATTTTATTGGTCACTTAGTAATCCCTTGCAGTTGTATAAACTTTGTACTAGTGCACTATTAAAATTACTTTTTATTCTCATAGTCAGTACTTGAGGTAATTTTATTTATTTATTTATTTCAATTGATGTACATTTGCTTGAGATAGTAATTTTATAGATTAGGATATAGGCACAGAGAGATTAACTAATTTGTCCTGACCATACAGCAATATTTTAATGGAGCCAGAATTATCATTTAGGTCTCCAGCTCCTCAGTCAGTGGGATTTTTCCCCCTAATACATGGTACTGCTTTATCAGTTAATCAATTTATAGCTTTTCTTTCTTTCTTTTACAGGGTTAATTACTTAGATTGTAAAGAATTTTAATATCCTGGGGACTTCTGAGAAGGATCTCTTCAGTTTTGCTCAAGAGAAAGCTCTGAATGTATCAAGTAGCTCTTTAAGAAGTCGTTTGTGTGGGTTATATATGCAGATGTTTTCATGAAGAGAAGTGAAAAGCCAGAAGGATATAGACAAATGAGGCCTAAGACCTTTCCTGCCAGTAACTACACTGGCAGCAGCCGGCAAATGTTGCAAGAAATTCGTGAATCTCTTAGGAATTTATCCAAACCATCGGATGCTGCTAAGGCTGAGCATAACATGAGTAAAATGTCAGCTGAAGATCCTCGACAAGTCAGGAATCCACCCAAATTTGGGACACACCATAAAGCCTTGCTGGAAATTCGAAACTCTCTACAACCATTTGCAAATGAAACAAGTCGGAGTACTTCAGAAGTTAATCCACAAATGCTTCAAGACTTGCAGGCTGCTGGATTTGATGAGGTAAGAACTTTCAAAGACAAAAGAAAGAATTTTTCTTACCTTATACTACTTAACACTTTGTAGGTGATCTGTCTAAATGCTTCCTTTAACAAATTCAATCATGTATGTAAATTTACATATTCTATCAGGGAAGAATTTTTACAATTCCATTAATTATTAAAATAAAATAATCATTATTTCCTTAGTTTTCTCTGTGTTTTCTGGGATTTAAAAAGTCAAGTCATGAAGTCAGAGTGGAAGAACAGTTGAAGAAAGCCACAGGTGAGGGCAGGGTAAGGACATCTGTTTGTAGGTAATCTGAGCTCTGGTGAGCTAAATGGTTGTTGTAGAAATGACAGCTCTAAGGATAAGAAATTTAAATTAATACTGCAGAGAAAGACTGTAATCAGAAACTTCATTAAGCATTTGCATTCATATCACTCTCAGGACCAAATCTTAAATTCACAGAAGTAAAAATGTACGTGTTGCTCAATCTCCAAGAATTTCAAAGTTTTATTTTAATTAAGTTCAGTTCATGTTAATTTTGCCAAGTCTTTAATATTTACCTTCAAAACTCATTCTGAAAGCTTTTTATAGCACATATATTTAATCATTTTGTTTAGGGTTACTAATAAAATTTATTTTTCATGATAACATTTTATATGAATATTTTAGGTGGCAGAAATCAGATGCAAATTATCTATGGAAAATGTAACTAAATGTGTCTAACAGAGCAGTAGTTACAGTTTCTTTCAGAATTGTAATAACTTTTTTCCTGATTATAAAAGTAATATCTATTCCCTATTAAAAATTTTTAAGTATAAAGAAAATGAAAATTACCTTTACCTCCATTACACAAAGAAAATTACTCTTAAAATTATTTCACTGTTGTTAATGTTTTGGTAACCATATTTTCAGATATCTGTATATTTGATTTTAAAATCAAGAACCTAAATATGCATTACAGTTAAAGATTTTGAAAAGGGACATTTATAACTAGCCTGGGAAGAAAAAGTATATTCTCTGGCCCATTCTATTCATCCATCTGATTAATATTATTTCCTATCATTTTATACTTGTGTTCTAAAAATACTGGATTTGTACCAGAAAATAAATATATATAGAGATCTCTCTCTATATATTTTTTACTGGTTAATAGTTAGAAGATTATGGAAGCAGTTTCCTAATCCCTTAGGCAAAAGGCAAATAGAGACAACTGAATGACTGATCTTATTCTTTCTTTTTATATGTAGCTAGGGAAAGAATTTAGAAAATCACATGGCTATAAAGCCTCTTAATTGATAGTGTGTTATGTCAGAAAAGTCATGCAGTAGATAAGTATTTATGAGGCTCTTAATGTGTGTGAATCCATCAACCAGGATAATGAGTCATACAAACATGGACCATAACTTTTAAAGGGCTTAGAAATTCTTTCTATCGTTGACAGTTTTAAGAAATCTAAGGCATCAATCAGTGTCCTGTTCTTTATTTGTTGACAGGACTAACAGTAATAATCCTTGAAGAAAGCAGGGGTTAAGGGCACCAGTCCCCCACCTTTCCTCCTCCCTTTGCAGTCAAAAATCTGCATATAACTTTTGAGTCTCCGAAAACTACTTAGTGTACTGTTGACCAGAAGCCTTACTGATAATATAAACAACACGTCTTATGTTACATGTATTATATGCTCTATTCATACAATAAAGTAAGCTAGAGAAAAGAAAATGTTTTTTCAAATTATTGAAAATCTCAAAAAAAAAATTCCAATATATTTATTGAAGAAAATCCATGTGTAAGTGGACCTGTGCAATTCAAACCTGTATTTTTCAAGGGTCAACTGTAATTGCTTTGCATTATAAAAATATGTTAGCTTTATTACAATCACATATTTCATTTTGTGTGATTTCATTTCACATTTGTCCCTTAGGATATTAATAACCACCTAATCAAGGTTGCTTTACCAAAAGCACATTTAGATGTTTAAACATCAGTTTAGACATTTATCAGTCCTCATTTGTTCAAATAATAAAGGTATGGTATTATTTATACCTCTGATGATATAAAGAATATGGCAGGTTACTTCTGCTACCTCCTTGAATCATTCCTGTTATATTGCAGAGTTTGTTCAAGATTCCAACTTAGTACTTCAATATTCTTATCCAGTTTTACTTATTGTTATCATTTCATAAGCCCTAATTTACTCTTTTAGCTATCCTTCCTTTAGTTCAAAGCAGTTGATATTTTTTGAGAATGTATTTCTGGTGCCCTATAAAATAAAAACTTTTATCTGGTAAGATAATATTGAAATAGTTCAGGATTAACTTCCTCATAGGAAATAAATAGAATTGATGCATTCTTGGGTTCTTATTGTTAACTTTGTGAGTGCATTACAAATAAAGAAATTGAGCTCTGAAATGTTAAATAACCTGCCAAAGTTCACACAGTTCTAAAATGTGGCACATAAATCTACAATCACCAGAGTATATTTTTACTTCTAATTGTGAAAAGGAAAAGCAATATGGGGCTGTTGGAACTCAAACTCAGTTCTGTTTGATTCCAAACTCTGCTTTTTCCATCATATCATCTAGCCTCCTAAACTCTTCATCACATAATCATTTATAGTCTGTTTTTCTTCTACATTTGTCCCATATTTGTGTCCTTGTAAATAAAGTTCTCTGAAAATCTAAGCTCTAAGAGGATAGAAACCAGAACTACGTAGCTCTTTTACTAGTAAACACAGTGGCAAAGATGCTTAATAAAAAAAATGCTTTCATGATACAACAGAGTGGTTTCTGGTATTTTGATTAACACCTTTTTAACAATCTGATAATTTGCTTTTTTATATAAGAATTAAGAATGAGAAATATTCAGAATCATGTATGATTGTGCCTGAAAGAAGTTAATCCTAGAAAAAAACAGTAATATATTACATAAAGGTAAAAATTATTAAAGAAACATTTGAAGTATTTGAGTGTTTTTGTTTTGTTTTCATTAGTAATTTAAGATTGTATGGATTTTTATAGTAGTTTTACAACAGGTAAATAGTATGGTTTGGGGCCCTGTTCTTCAAAATAGTGAATTTCTCTAGAGGAAATAATAGTGCTCAGTGCTCTTTCCCTCTTACTAATCATAAGATTTAAATTTTATTCCTTTTTTTCTTTTTTGAAATTTCATTCAGGACATGGTTATCCAAGCTCTTCAGAAAACTAATAACAGAAGTATAGAAGCTGCAATTGAATTCATTAGTAAAATGAGTTACCAAGATCCTCGACGGGAACAGATGGCTGCAGCAGCTGCCAGACCTATTAATGCCAGCTTGAAACCAGGTGATTAATCATTTTTTTCCAGTCTCTTGTTTTCTAGTCTTGCCTTGAAATATTTAAGTGTATTAAATTTTCAGTCTTAGAAATTGTTAAAAGTATCACAGTAAATGAAAGTCCCAAATTAGGATTCATAATGTTAGAGTTATACTGAAATGAACTTGAGGATGGGCCCCCAAAGGTCCATGGGTAATTCTGATAAGCAGCAGTCTAGGTTGAGAATGACTTGATTGGTTATACTGCAACTGAAACATTTCTTTTTAACCACAAATGTCATTCAGACTATTCTTTTTTTCTTTTTATAATCTTTTACTATATGAGTAAACATGTTCATCATAGAATATTTAGAAAGTAAATAAGCAGAAAGAAAGTACCACTGTTAATATCCACAAGATTTTGTGTGTTTTGTTTCTCAGTGGGTTTATATGTGTGTATTTTAATCCTTGTTAAACAAAAATAGGGTCATACTAAAACCTTTATTCACTTTTTATACCATGTATAACTCCTTGTTACTAAATGATCTACAAAATAATTTTAGTAACTACATTAAAATATATTTCATCACATGCTTTATTTAACCAGTCTCTTATTTTTTTTATATTTGCCTCATTTCCCTTTTTTTTTTTTTTTTTTGCCGTTATGGACAGCGCTGCAGTGAATGCCCTTGTACCTAAATCTTTGTACATTGCTGATGATTTCATGAAACTAATTTTCAAAGACTTGCAGAAATTTAAGGTTTTTCTTAAGTACTGCTATCTTGAAAGGTGTTACCACTTATGTTTTCCCAGTCACTTTAAAATGAGAATGTCTGTATTTGTAAATCCTATGTATTATCATTTTTATGTATTTAATGATTGTGGAAATACTATCTTAGTTTGCATTCTCATTTCTTTGATCACTGCTGAGACTGAACATTTGTTTATTGGTTATTTTTAAATTGGCATTTTAGTTCTTTATTGATCTTGTGTTTTTTTATTGGTTTATAAGAGGTCTTATTTATTCATTCTTTCATCAAAAAATTTTTATTGATAGCCACTGTTCAGGCCCTTTGCTCAGCGTTGGGTATAAAGTTCTTGCCCTTTTGTGGAGCAGACATTCTAGTAAGGGATATCAGTTACTCATACATATACATGTAGAATTAAATTATGTAAGTATGAATAAAGAGGGGAAAGTGATATGATCCTGTGGGCTAAAATAATAGAAATATTTTGACCCACTCAAGGAGATAGAGAAACTCTCCCTGTGAAAGTGAGAATAGAGCTGACATCTAAAGAAAGACAAGGGTTAATGGGGTGAGTTTAATGAGGAAGAGTGTCCCTGTGCATGGCCTGTTTGGCAGGTTTTGATGCCACATTTGAAGAATGAAAATGGCTAGAGCATGTAAAGAGTAGGAGATACGACTGGAGAAGTACACAGGGGCCTACCTAGTATAGAGGACTGTCTGTTGATTTTTGTCCTAAGAATAGCAGGAAGTTGTGGAAATGTTTCAATCAGGGCAATGACATGGTTAGATTTTTGTTTTAAAAAGATGTCCACAGTGGATGAGAACAGGTTAGAGAGAGAGCATGGGAAGGGTATCTGGATAGACCTGAGGAGAGGGTCAGTAGTTCATGGGAAATGAAGGTAATTTGGGTTAGGGAGATGGCAGTGGAGAAGAGTGAATGCATTAAGACAGGTGGAAGGGTAAAGTCGACAAGGACTTGACAATAGCCAAGTGCGATAATATTGGAGAGGGATGACTCTTAGACTTTTGGTGTAGAAAAATAGGTGAATGGTGATACCCTACATTATGGAAGAGAATGCTAAGAGAGAATAGGATTTGGTAGAGAGAGAGCATAAGTTTGGTTTTTGACATAAAGTCAAGTTAAGTTCAATGAGTTATCCAAGCGAACATGTCAAGTAGGGAGCTGGATATATACATATTAGCCCAGCATATGAAATAGGTCACCTAAGGGAGATAACGTAGACAAAAATGCTAAGATGGCCTAGAACCAAGTCTATTACTTAGTAGCTGCTGGTAGGAGAGGATAAGCTTGCAAAGAAGACAGAAGAATTAACCAAAGAGAAGGTGAAAAAAACCCAATAAGGTTTCTAGAGTCTTGAAGGCCAAAGGAAGAGATTGTTTTAAGGAGGGTAGGGAAGAGTCCAAAATGCCAAATACTAAGAAGTCAACCAAGGTAAGAACTAGAAAATATCTTGTTGGCTTTAGTGACATGGTGCATTAGTTTACTAGTGCTGTCATAGCAAAATGCCACAGACTGGGTGATTTAAATGCCATAGATTTGTCCTTTCATGGTTCTGGAGGCTTCAAGGACACAGCAGGTTTGGTTTCTCCTGAGGGTTCTTGCCATGGCTTGCAAGTGGCCCCCTTTTCACTGGGTCCTCACCTGATCGTCCCTCTGCATGCACATCTGTCTGGTGTCTCTCTCTCTGCATCCATGTTTCCTCTTCTTATAAGGACACCAGTCATATTCAATTAGGGCCTGCCCCAATGACCTTGTTAAACTTTAATTACCTCTTTAAAGGCCCTGTCTCCAATACAGTCACATTCTAAAGTACTGGTGTTAGGACTGCCCTAAATTTTGGGGGGACACAGTTCAGCTCATAAGACATGGGCTAACTTGTTTCCGTGTACTATGGGAGCGTAATTCGGATTGGAGAGGGCTGAGGAATAAATAGAAGTGAGGTAAAGAGCTCAACTATAGGCAACTGCACGAGTGTTTCTGTGAGGGTAGAGTGAGGAGCTTAGTGGGAGTACTACTTATCTAGGTAAAGTTCTTTTATTTTTTCAATTTCCAGTTTATAATGGATTAATACTCTTATAAAATAAAATGAATTATTAGAAAATTAACATTTTAAATGACATAATATATAAGTCCAAATATTTTACTATATTTAACACACTGTCAAATAAAATTACTCTGTCAAATTTCTGTAAAAATTTCTCAATTTTTACTTTCAACTTCCATACTTATCTCATAGTGGGCCAGTATCAGTTTGTAGACCAGCACCAAATAACACCTTGAGGTAATAGTGGTCTATATGCAAGTGGAGGAGAGAGCCTTATTGTTTTTTTTAATAGGAAAGTTTTAGGCATGCTTAAAAGATAATTGCAAGAATCCAGTTAAGAGAATGAAACTAAATAATCAAGGAAGAAGGATCAAGTAAGGTTTCTGAGAAGCTAGGAGACCAAAGGAGCCAAAGTTTAGGATGAGAAATTATTAGCCTTACCTTGAAAGAGAAACACCCATTTTGCTCTAAAGAAGCAAAAAGGCCTAGGTTTATGGGGAAGATGAGGGAGTTCCTTTCTGATGCCTTCAGTTTTCTCTGAAGTAGAAAATAAGTTATCTGCTAAGAGTGATGGGTGAGGCGATTTGAAGAGAATGAGGACTGGCAAAAGTTGTAGTGGAGACAAGAAGAAACAGTACAGTTTCCTAGAGTATCAAGGCCATTTGATGATGCTGATTGTGAATTTATGGTAAACTCAGCTGCTCTTTACATCACATTTCTAGCAGACATGAATAAAAGTAGACAGCTGGAATCATCGTGACTGGACTTTTAGTAAACAAGTACAAAATAAGAGAGATACAGGGAGTTCAGAATATTGCTGAAAGGGTGATATAAGTCCTCAATCAGACTGTAGTCCTCTTTTGCCTCCTTTGTTCCTCATTCCATCCAAACTCCTCTCCATGGCTTTTGCACTCTCAGACTTCATCTAGTACCACTCTTCCCCTTATTTATTACTCTCGAGCCATACTGGGTTTCTTTATGTCCTTGGAAAACACCAAGCCTACCATGCCATGATCTTTGCCCAGTCTTAGATCATATGTCCTTGGTGGAGCTTTTTCTGACCACGAAATCTCATTCCTTTCTATCCTTCGGTTACTCTCTATCATGGGACACATTTATGTTGCTTAATAATAGCATTTTTCATACCCAGATGTTAACCTTGCTTATTTATTCACTTGTTTATCATTAGTCTCCTCCCCAAAGAATGGAGATTCCATGGGGCTAGGGATATTATCCGGTTCACCAAGGTACTTGGATTACTTTAGAGCAGTGCCTGGCATATAGATCCTCAATAAATATTTAATGAATGAATGGAAATGAGGAGGGGAGAAAAGGAATGCAGAGGGAGAAAAGATGTGATGGACCATGGATTTAAACTGGCTAAAGTGTGCCATAAAGAAAGAGGACTGATGAAATAGGGGTTAATATTGGATGTCTTGATGAGGTTGAAGAACGTTTGCAGTAGTAGTTAAACATGAGAAGGAGAAGTTTAGTTCAAGAGTATTAATCTTCAATAATTGATTATGAAAAAGAAGCAGATATGGGTGGTAATCAAAAGTAGAAATGTGATCTTCGGTGTGGTATTTGAGGTGGCGTGGAGGGAAAGAGGTCAAGAAACAGAGAGGTGAGGGTGATGGATGGTTCATCCATGTGTGTGTGAAGTTATGACTGTTGGCAGGGCTTTAGGTCGACTGAGTGCCAAAGTCATGTCTGAATGAGGATGAGCAAGAGGAATGAATGTGGACTCCCAGATAGCATGAGCTTCCAAAGAGTTGGTTTTTTAAAAAAGAATGTGAAGGAATAATAATCTGGAAACAAATAGAGAGCAAAGAGGTAAAATCCCACCTTATGGCAAGTTTATTTTTAAAGCAAGCCTTAATTGCAAAGGGCTGAAAGGAAAGTAATGTCAAAGAAGATAACCAGCTTTAAGGAGATAGTGAGAAAACTTGGAGCAGAGGTTAGTGATACAGGAGCACTTGCTGGTTTTAGGGTAGAGCATCTCCAGGGGGCGATAGTTGGAGGGTTTGGGAAGTGGAATAACTTGGAGAGCCCTATGGCGATGTCAGTGTATGCTAGGGTTGCAGAGACTTAACTTTAATTGGTAGAAGCTGGGTGAGTGACATGGTTGGTCTATTTAGCTTCAGCTGACTATCTGAGGAGGGGGAGTCTGAGCCTCGTGGCCAGAGGACTTGTCTAGCTTCCCCAGATGATAACTTCCCTGAAGCTATAAACCAAACATGCTGCCCAGCCTACATGAAATGGAATGTTAAACTGTACTCTGAACATTTACCACTTTTTCTCATAAATATTTTTCTCCCAGGATGACATTAACCTTTCAAATTTGTGGATGTTGCTTGTTTGTTTTGACATTGATAAGCAGTTTATATGTTTACATCTGTCAGTCTTTTACTGTTAGTCTACTCTTGTTGTACCTGGGAAGACCCTCCTAGGAGGTACAAGAGGTACCCCAATATTATCAAATGTTAATTTGTTTTTCCTAGTACTTATGTGGTTTCATCTTCAATACTTAAATGTTTAATCTTTCTAGAATGTATTATTTATATGTATTGTATTTCATATATTTTTTAAATGTATTATTATCTTTCTCTAAGTGGCCAGACTCTTAAATACTCTTTTTTGTTTTGTTTTTTTATCATATATATTCTTACTTATTTATTTGGAAATTCCATTAAAGACAGACTATAATATCCATACCTTATTTAGTGTTCAGCAATTATTCCCTGCTGTCTTTTGTCTGCTTTAAAGCCATATTGAAGTGTACTTAAAATTAGTTGTATTTCAAAAGTACATATGGACACACACTTTGGTTCAATAAGCCCATTTGTAATAATTTATCTACTTAAAAATATATATGAAATCATATCTAACCAAAATTTCTCATTGCTTTTTTTTTTTTTGGTAAAGCAAAAGACTAGATACAACTTTATTACCCATCATCAGGGAAACTGATGAAATAAATTTGAGTATATCCATACAGTGAAAAACTGTGACAGCTTTTATTTAAAGTGAGGAAACATTTTTATACTTATACAGAATCTCCAAATTTTTAATGAAAAGAGCCAGGCACAGTAGTACATATAGGAGGTATACCGTTTACTTGGGTAACCCTGAAATATCTTATTGATAACATTGGTTACCTTCAGGGAAGGAAACTAGTTGTCTAAGGGACAGAGGTGGGTATCCTTTTATACCTCTCGAATTTTGAGCTATGAGAATGTGTTATCTAGTCAAAAATAAATAAAATTTTAAAACATAAAGCCACTAACTGAAATTTGATTTTTATAGTTCTTGAAAGAGAATTATCATTTGTAATGTCAGAATTCCAAGTTAACTTTTCCAAAAATCAGAGGTTAAAAATGTGTTTTTTTCTCTGTTTTATGATCCTAGGGAGTGTGCAACAACCTGTTAACCGCAAGCAAAGCTGGAAAGGTTCTAAAGAATCCTTAGTTCCTCAGAGACATGGCCCACCACTAGGAGAAAGCGTGGCCTATCGTTCTGAAAGTCCCAGTTCACAGACAGATGTAGGAAGACCTTTGTCAGGATCTGGTATAACAGCATTTGCTCAAGCTCACCCTAGCAATGGACAGAGAGTGAACCCCCCACCACCTCCTCAAGTAAGGAGTGTCACTCCTCCACCACCTCCAAGAGGCCAGACCCCTCCTCCAAGAGGCCCAACTCCACCACCCCCCTCATGGGAACCAAACTCTCAAACAAAGCGCTATTCTGGGAACATGGAATATGTCATCTCCCGAATCTCTCCTGTTCCACCTGGAACCTGGCAGGAGGGCTATCCTCCACCACCTCTTAATACATCCCCAATGAATCCTCCTAATCAGGGACAGAGAGGCATTGCTTCTGTTCCTGTTGGCAGACAACCAATCATCATGCAGAGTTCTAACAAATTTAACTTTCCGCCAGGGAGACCTGGATTGCAGAATGGTAGTGGTCAGACTGATTTTATGATACACCAAAATGTTGTCCCTGCTGGTGCTGTGAATCGGCAGCCACCCCCTCCATATCCTCTGACCCCAACTAATGGACAAAGCCCTTCTGCTTTACAAACAGGGGGATCTGCTGCTCCTTCGTCATATACAAATGGAAATATTCCTCAGTCTATGATGGTGCCAAACAGAAACAGTCACAACATGGAACTTTATAATATTAATGTACCTGGACTGCAAACAGCTTGGCCTCAGTCGTCTTCTGCTCCAGCCCAGTCGTCCCCAAGCAGTGGGCATGAAATCCCTACGTGGCAACCTAACATACCAGTGAGGTCAAATTCTTTTAATAACCCATTAGGAAACAGAACAAGTCATTCTGCTAATTCTCAGCCTTCAGCTACAACAGTCACTGCTATTACACCAGCTCCTATTCAACAGCCTGTGAAAAGTATACGTGTATTAAAACCAGAGCTACAGACTGCTTTAGCACCCACACATCCTTCTTGGATACCACAGCCAGTTCAAACTGTTCAGCCTAGTCCTTTTTCTGAGAGTACCACTTCAAATTTGACTGTTATGTCACCTGTTGCTGAAGCTCCAAACTATCAAGGTCCACCACCACCTTATCCAAAACATCTACTGCACCCAAACACATCTGTTCCTCCATATGACTCAGTCAGTAAATCTAGCAAAGAGGATCAGCCAAGCTTGCCCAAGGAAGATGAGGGTGAAAAAAGTTATGACAATCTTGATAGTGGGGATAAAGACAAGAAACAGATTACAACTTCACCTATCACCGTTAGGAAAAACAAGAAAGATGAAGAGCGAAGGGAATCTCGTATTCAGAGTTACTCTCCTCAGGCATTTAAATTCTTTATGGAACAACATGTAGAAAATGTACTCAAATCTCATCAGCAACGTTTACATCGTAAAAAACAATTAGAGAACGAAATGATGCGGGTAAAATCTTTTAAAATACCCATTTTTATACTTGGTCATCTATTTGCTTGGTGTTTATTTTAAATATTGTGATCCAGTATTTTAATTTATTTTTATAGCTAAAAATATTTTTAGTTATTTAAAAGTCAGTAAACCTTAAAATTGTTTTGATTATAGCATTTTATTTTAGCATTTCAAGATTTACTCAGCTCTCCTATAATAAAGTTCTGATAAATGAAAAAATATATAATTTACAGTATACAGTTTGGTTGTACCTAATCCCTTTATATGGAAGTTGGAGCAAGGGTTATTTTTTAGGTTTTACATATTATTTTAAACTAAAATATCTGGGTCCCATCTCTTGGTACACTTATGAAACATTTTATTCATAGTAGGTTTTAGGCTTGTGGGTTTATTCATTAGACTGGTCTTAGAAAGTGGTGTGAGAAATGTCAGAGACATCTTAAGTTACTTCTACTTACAATTTCATTTTTATAATGTATTGGAAAATGTGCTGAAATTATTAAACTCTATTAAAAAGGACATTAAATAAATACTCACTTTAATCTCTATTGTGATTCCATACAGGTCTCTTCACTAGATATTGGGTGGTACTGTCATCATTACTATTTTATCATATGTTTACAGTTCAAAGATTTGACTCCTAATTTTACACCTATCACAGAAAATCCAAGGGGCTTAAATTTGTGGTAAAACTTCTTTATGTAACTTGACAGGGCCATTCTTATTGTTCCCACTATCAAATGAATTTTTTTAGATGAGAAATACCATGATAATCTGTATGACTTATCCATATTTTAGCTCTTAAGATTTCTTACTAAAGTCTCTGTGTTTATTTTCTTAGTTTATTTTTCCTTTTTCCTCTTCACTTTCACTAATAGCTGATTTAAACTTTTATGGTGTTGGAAGCTTTGCTGACTTCTGTAGCCTCCATTACTGTGTAGGCAAGTAAGATTTTAAGAGAAATAGTTCTACACTAAGTCTGGCATGCCACCCTTCTTAAAAGATTTTGCATGCAAATGCGCATCCTAACCAAAGCATGAGGTTTCTATAATTAGCCTTGCATTTCTAGAATTAGACTGTACTTTTCAAATCAAATTCCTTTTCTATTAAACCTTTAAATCAGTTCTTCATTAACTATCCAAAAATATAATTGTCCCTTCCTTCTAAATCTAGGTGTTCCCGGTCTACTTAGAAGTTTTTTATCAAATAAGTTGTCCCTTTTAAATAAGGTTGGAGAAGACCTTTGCATTTTGCTTAGTGGTGGCTATGAGTCCCACCCTTACTCTAATGCCCTGAGAAAGATGAAAGAAAGTTAAAAGGAAAGACTGGCTATTAAGAAATGGTTAGGTTAAAGACATTCTTTTTCTTAATACATCAGTTTTTCTTGTTCTTTGTATACCAGTTTTTGTAGAATAAATGAACCTGGAGTGGAAGAATTTCTTTTCATATAGGATAAAATGGGAGGAAGAATATTTGAGGCCTAGGCTTTCCACAAAGAGAAGCATAATATAGTGAAGGCAATCTAATCATGTAAATTTGGATGAATATGCATGGACAGATGAAGATGCATGTTAACAGATGTTTGGTTATTGCACAATGGGAACATTTTTTTGAGTGCATTACAGAGGAGTAGAAAGCTGGTCATTGGTATCATCTTTTTGCTCTCCAGAGCAGAATCTGCATATATACTCACCTTGTATATCCTGTTAACTATCCCTAAGCTGCACTTTTGATAATTAATATTCTCTGAAATACATTCTAAATTTCTAACATGCTTTATTAAAAATTATGCATTTAACCTTTAAATATATGCTTGAATTTTTTCCAAGCTATTTCTTAATATTCAGTATAGAAGGTAGTTCTTCATTTAACATTTAGTTTATTTGCCTAGGTTGGACTATCTCAAGATGCCCAGGATCAAATGAGAAAGATGCTTTGCCAAAAAGAGTCTAATTACATCCGTCTTAAGAGAGCTAAAATGGACAAGTCTATGTTTGTGAAGATAAAGACATTAGGAATAGGAGCATTTGGTGAAGTCTGTCTGGCAAGAAAAGTAGATACTAAGGCTTTGTATGCAACAAAAACTCTTCGAAAGAAAGATGTTCTGCTTCGAAATCAAGTTGCTCATGTTAAAGCCGAGAGAGATATCCTGGCTGAAGCTGACAATGAATGGGTAGTTCGTCTATATTATTCATTCCAAGATAAGGACAATTTATACTTTGTAATGGACTATATTCCTGGGGGTGATATGATGAGCCTACTAATTAGAATGGGCATCTTTCCCGAAAATCTGGCAAGATTCTACATAGCAGAACTTACTTGTGCAGTTGAAAGTGTTCATAAAATGGGTTTTATTCACAGAGATATTAAACCTGATAACATTTTGATTGATCGTGATGGTCATATTAAATTGACTGACTTCGGTCTTTGCACTGGCTTCAGATGGACACATGATTCTAAGTACTACCAAAGTGGTGAGTAAAATCATAAAATTTATTTGTACATATTAATATGATTTATTAGTGTAATAAAATATAAGATGGTCCTATCACTGGATGGGAGCCAGAAGTTCTGGGTCGAGTCTTGACTCTTTTGGGCAAATGTGGGTGAGTCTTTCAGACACTCATTTATAAAATGAAAGTGTGTTAAATTAAATTATTTCTAAATATCATTGACATTTTTGTTAATCCCTTTACATTTTATTAGTTTGAAATAGATCAGACAAATAACATTTAAAAAATCATTTTAAATGAAGTCTCATACCACCATTCAGCTTAAGCACTAGATTTATTGGTACCTTTGAAGCCCCTAAATAATCACTTTCCCTTCTTTCCTCCAACAAGGTAACCATTATTTCAGAACTTTGTAAAGATCTTTACTACTTTTCTCCATACTTTTGCCAAGTACGTATATATCCCTAAACAATTGCTATTTTCATTTTGCCTACTCTTGAACCTTTATTTAAATGTAATCATATGTATTCTGTGTTGGCTTTATATGTTTGAGGACCTTCTGTGTTACTTCATATAACATTTCACTGCTATTTAGGATTCTATTGAGTGACAATCATATAACATACTTAACCTTAAACACTTTATGTACATGATTTTATTTAATTCTCACAACGCCACTGTGAGGCAGGATGAAGAAACCGAGGCTTAGATGAAGCAACGTAACTTGCCCAAGGTCAGACAGAAAATAAGGGTGAGGGCTAGGCTTTGAACCCAGGTTTGTCTGATTACAGGGCGCATGTTATTTCTACTATACCACACTGCCTCACCAAGATCCCTTCAAGTGCTTATGGAAGTGTAAGTCAATCTAACATCTGTTGAATACTTATTGTGACTAGGTACTTTACATATTTAATTTAATGCTCATAGCAGTCCTCTTAAGGTAAGTATTATTAACCTCTGTGCTTCTGTAAACACAAGTAGACTGATATTAAATGGAGAGTACTGAGATGCCTGAACCTACCTTAATGTTCAGCTTAATATAATTTAATGTCGCCTCAGATTCACCTAAATTCTTTAGAGATCTTCTTAAAAATATGATTCTTAGGCTCTAGTCCAGTCTTCTGACTGAAAATCTTCACTGGAGGGTACATATTATATTTTAACAAAGCATCTCAGATGATTATTTCAGTTACGTGAATTTCAGATGTGTTTTTCTAGGTAATTTCACCTGGTCATGGCTTTAAATACCATCTCTATATCGGTGACTTTTCTCTCTTTCCAGAATTGGCTTCTCCCTTTCATATGGATTTCTTATAGGCATTTCAAACTTAAGTTCCCAATAAACAACTCAATTTCTACCTCTACATCTAATTCTTCAATAAGCCCTGCTTACTCCACCTTTAAATATATCCGGAATCTGTTCACTTTTCTCTGAGTCTGTCACCATTATGGTCCAAGCTTAACTGTAATAGCCTCTTCAGTGATCTCTTTTCACTCTTGTCCTCCCTATAATCTATTCTCTACATAGCAGCTCAAGTTTTATATTTTAAACATAAATCAAATCTTGTCATTTTCTGCTTCAGACTCTCCAGTATCTTCCCACTGTACTTGAAGTAAAAGGTTAACCATTTCTTTTGCTTACCAAACCCCTATCCCCAGGCTCCCACTCCATTTCCTACCAGTCTCCCCTTTACTAATCACACTGGTCTTTACTCTTTTTTCCTGGGTAGAATTCTTTGCCCTGGTTTTCAAATGGTTCAGTCCCTCTTGTTTTTTACAGTATCACCTCAATTGGTCTTCCCAAACCACCCTAGAAAGTCTGTCTGTTCCATCACCCTATGTTGATTGTATGGGATGCCTTCCTGTGTTCCTTATATATTTATTTGTTTGTTGTGTTTCTCTCCTACAGAGAAATGCCTGAGAAAAAAACTTTTTATTTATCCTTTGTCACTTCTTGAATGAATGAAACATTGATCAAGTTTGCTTGGGAACTTTGTCCAGAGTAGTAATGGGGAGCAGTGTGAATAACAAATTCTTAATCCTACCTTTGACTTTTACTATCATCATTTAACATTAAGTAAATTACTGAATCATAGGCTAGTTTTTCTTAGTGTAAAACTTGTCCTATTGGTATCTTAGAGTGCAGGCTCTAGTTGATAATAAATACCATGAGTAATTTGGCATATGCTGTGTCTTAGCTTGTCTCGGGGAGAGGTGTTGTTAACTATAAACTATGATGTCAAAGGATTAAACAGACTTTAGGTTTACCCTTCTTGTTGTTTTTATTTCTTTTTCTACTGTACAGGTGACCATCCACGGCAAGATAGCATGGATTTCAGTAATGAATGGGGTGACCCTTCTAACTGTCGATGTGGAGATAGACTGAAGCCACTAGAGCGGAGAGCTGCACGCCAGCACCAGCGATGTCTCGCACATTCTTTGGTTGGGACTCCCAATTATATTGCCCCTGAAGTGTTGTTACGAACAGGTAAAACATTTGTTCCATAAACAGTAGGTCTTTAGAGAGCTGAATTTTATATAAGAATATGGTTTATTTTGCAGGTTTATAATAAGAGTATTATTTTATAACATAAACAGGTGATTTAATATTTTGATTGTATACATTCTGAGCCCTTTTTAAAAAGTGCTTATGAATAACTAACTTCGGTATCTTATTTTAGGCTATACACAGTTATGTGATTGGTGGAGTGTTGGTGTAATTCTTTTTGAAATGTTGGTGGGACAACCTCCATTCTTGGCACAAACACCATTAGAAACACAAATGAAGGTAAGATCCAGAATCTACACCAAAAGAATTGTCACAAAGTCCCTTTACTATAGACCTTTATCAGTCATTTACTTAGAGCATCTTAATCTGACATTAAAGAATGAATTTGTTAAGGATATAGGGACCCACTTAAATTCTGTGCATGAACTTTAATCTCCATCCCACTGTTACCATACTCTAACGTTGTCTTGCTTATACACTGTATTCATATTTCATTGTCATAGAAGTCTTCAATACCTATTAAAGATTTATGCAACTAACTCTTTCTCTGTCACACACTGGCTCCTGGCTTTTGTTTCATTCCGTGCACACTCTAGCCCCAAACTACAAACATCTGTATATCTCCACTTGAAATTACCTCTGGTGCTTAAATGAGAAGCTGCCCGCAATCTTGACCATTAACTGTCCCATTAAAATCCTTTAGTTGTTCTTGTCTGTGTGTTAAAGTCAAAATTTTCCCTCTGTTCTTTGTTCATATCATTCCGTCTGGAATGTCCTCCCTTTGTTCTGAAACCTAGTTTTTAATCATTCTTTGAGATATCATTCTTAATCATTTTTTGAGGTATCATCTCTTCCATGATGCTTTTCCCCAAGTTTTAATTAATTCTGTCATTGTTTTTCATATATTTCAAACTTCCTTTAGAATTTATTTTAGGACAGGTGTACTCGTAATGCAGTCTTTCAGATTTGTATCAGATTTGTCTGAGTTTCTTTATTTTGCCTTCATTTTAATATGTATGTTTATATGTAAGTATATGCATATATACAGACGTGTGCATGTGTGGCAGGTGTGTGTGAAAAATTGAATGCTTTCTCTCTAATATTAAGAGCAAGGCAAGGGTATCTATTTTCACTTACATTAGTCAACATAGTTCTAGAAGTCTTAGGCAGTATAATATAGCAAGGAAAAGAAAGAAGAGGCATATGTATTAGAAAGAAGTAAAAAATTTTGTAGAAAATCTCAGGGAATCTATGAAAAAAGCCCTAGACCTAATAAGTAAGTTTAGTAAAATTGTGGGATATAAGGGTAATACATAAAAGTCTGTTGTAATTCTGTATTCAAGCAATGAACAACCGGAAGTTAAACTTTTTTTTAATTTAAAAAGTCAACTTTATTGAGGTATAATTAACATACCAAAACACAGCCCATATTAAAAATGTGCAATTTGATATGTTTGACATATCCATACCCCTGTAGAATGACCATCACAATCAAGAGTATGGCACAGCCCTCCTCCTCCCAAATTTTTGCATGTCCCTTGGTAGTCTTCCCCTCTTGCCTCTTCCCACATCCCCAGGTGACCACTGATCTGCTTTATGTCTCTTAGATTAGTTGCATTTTCTAGAATTTTATATAAATGGAATCATACAGTAAGTACTCTTTCTTTGCCTACCTTCTTCCCTCAGCATAAATATTTTGAGATTTATTTATTTATTTATTATTTTTTATTAAGGTATGATTGATATACACTCTTATGAAGGTTTCATATGAAAAAACAATGTGGTTACTACATTTACCCTTATTATCAAGTCCCCACCCATACCCCAATGCAGTCACTGTCCATCAGTGCAGCAAGATGCTGTGTGCCTTCTCTGTGCTACACTGTTCTCCCCGTGATCCCCCACACCATGTGTACTAAACATAATACCCCTCAATCCCCTTCTCCCTGCCTCCCCACCCGCCCTCCCACACCCCTCCCCTTTGATAACCACTAGTTCATTCGTGGAGTCAATTTTGAGGTTTATTCATGTTGAATCATTTACCCAGAGTTCATTCCTTATTTGTGAGTGTTCATTTGTGTAGATACAACAGTTTATTCATTCACCTGTTGATGGATTTGAGTTGTTTCTAGTTTTTGGCTATTACAAATAAAACTGCTATGGATATTCGTGCATTAGTCTTTGTACAGAAATATACTTTCATTTCTGTTGGGTAAATACCTAGGAGTGAAATGACTGGATCATAAAGTAGTTTTACATCTAAATTTTTAAAGAAACTATCAAACTGTTTACCGAAGTGGTTGTACCATTTCACATTTCTACTAGCCATGTGTGAAGGTTCTAGTTCCTCTAAATCATAGATATCCCTTGGAATTGGTAACCTTTCAAATTTTAGCTCCTTTAATAGTTATGCACTGGTACCTCACTGGTGTTTTTTATTTTTTGTTTTTATGGCATCGATAGACACTCTTGTGAACGTTTCACATGAAAAACATGTGGTTTCTACATCCACCCATATTATCAAGTCCTCCCCACACCCCATCACAGTCACTGTCTATCAGCATAGTAGATGCCACAGAGCCACGGAACTGAAATTTAAAAACACTATCATTTACTGTAGCTTCCCCAAATTAAAATATGGCTGTTAATCTAATAGAGTATGAATAAGATATGTATGCTGAAAGCTACAAACTCCCAATAAAAGAAATCAAGGAAGATCTTAATAGATGCACACATACACAAGGTTAATGCATTGGAAGACTCAACATAAAGTTATCATTTCTCCCTAAATTAATCAATAGATTTAACTCAATTCCAATAAAAATTCCCAACAGGAATTTTTATAGATATAGATGAGTCAATTCTAAACTTTTTTTTAAAAGAAGAGCAAAGTTAGACCACTATCAACTAGTTGATTTAAGACTTGCTATGAAGCTACAGTAATCCAGGCAGTGTGATACTGGCAAAGGATATACACACACAGATCAGTGGGACAGGATAAAGAAGGGATAAATAGGACCACACATATAAAATGGCCATTTGATCTTTGACAAAGGTGCAAATGCAGAAAAGATAGTTTTTAAACAAATGGTGTTGGGAAATTGGTCAGCCATATGCAAAATATACTGAACCTCAATGTAAACCTCACATTTTACACAAAGATTAATTCAAACCAATCATAGATCTAGAGGTAAACATAAAGCTCTGTAATACTTTTAGAAGAAAATATAGTAGAAAATCTTTATAGCCTAGGGTTAGGTGAAGAGTTCTTAAAAATGACACCAAAATCATGATCCATAAAAGAAAACATTGAGAAATTGGACTTCGTCAAAATTAAAAACTTTCAGTCTGCCAAAGACACAGTAAGACAATGAAAAGATAAGTTACAGCTTGGGAGAAAATATTTGCAGATCACATATCCAACAAAGGGCTTCTGTCTAACTATATAAAGACCTCTCAAAACTCAGTAGTAAGAAAAACAGCCCAAGCCAGTGACCTATTAGAGGTTTCCTTAAATGTTTGGATCAAAAAAGAAAAGTACCTCTTTAAATCTTCCTGAGTGGGTGGAAATAAAGGCAAGCCTCTGGGCTCGGCCCTCAGGGAGCCACCAAGACCAACCAAAATGTACAACCTCCAATTTTTGGAAGGCAGGGTCTTTACTGCCCTCCGGGCACTAGCCAGTTGCTCCAAGAGGGTGGGCTGCCCTCTGCATAATCACAGTAGGACTGAGGAATAGTAAATGGTAGGTGGTTGCTGCACACTGCTGCCTTGCCAAATTTTCACAGCTTCTCCTTGCCTGAAGCATTCCCTTTGTTGCTGTAATTGTCAGGTGGCAGAGTTCCAAAGTAATCAATTCTGGCACTTTTTCCCAATTTAATTGTTTTTGTTGGGTGGGGGCTGACCCCTGAAGCTATTATTTGCCATTTTCCATGATATCTCCCTATATTATGTTTTTTACTATTATCTCTTTGTACAGTTTTGTTATAGGTTCTAGTGACTATAAAATACAAACTAAGTTTTCACTGCCTACTTGGAATTAATATTTTACCACTTCAAGTTCAGTATAAAATCTTACTATCATGTAGGTCCCTTTACTCTCAACTGTTTTTATATTTTAGTTGACTTTTACATTTAAAACCTCATCCGGCAATGTTGCAGTTTTTTTGTTTTCAACCATCAACTTGTTTTAAAGAACTCAGGATGGAAGACTAGTCATTTACCTGAATACTTAGCATTTTTCTTGCTCTTCCTTTGTTGATGATGTTTTAAGACACCTTTTATATCATATCCCTTCTGTCTGAAGAACTTTCTTTAGCAAATACTTTATACCAGGTTTTCTGACTGCAGATTCTCTGTTTTCCTTCATCTGAGAATGAATGTCTTTATTTCACCTTCCTTAGGCTGTTAGCATCTGAGTTTGAGTTCTTGTGGAACTTTGAAGTGTTGTCCACTTCCTTCTGTCCTTCATAGTTTCTGATGAGAAGTTTACAGTCATTTTTCCTCAAGTAATGCATTTTTCACTGACTGCTTTCCAGAATTTGTCTTTAGTTTTCAGTGTTGTAATTATGATACATCTGGACATGGATTCCTTACAGCTTATCCTGTTTGGTTTCACTGAGCATCTTGAATTTATAGGTTTGTCAAATTTGGGGAGTTTTCATGGCCATCATTGCTTGAAATATTTTTTCTATACCTCACACTTTTTCCTCTTGGCACTCTAATTACACCAATGTTAGACCTTTTGTTATAGTCCCACAAATTACTGAGGTTTTCATATTTTTTAACTCTTTTTCTCTCTCTCCTGTTAAGATTGCATAATTTCTATTGATCTGTCTTTAAGTTCACTAATTCATTCCTCTGACATCTCCTTTCTGCTATTAAGCCCCTCCATTGAGTTTTTTTATTTTGGTTATAGTATTTTTCAGTTCTAAAATTTCCATTTGATACCTCTTCATATCTTCAGTTTCTTTGCTGAGACTTTTGTCTTTCATTTCATTTCAAGACTATTCATCCTTATTTGTAGCATTTTTATAATGGCTACTTTAGTCTTTGTCAGATAATCCTAACATCTGTGTCATCTCAACACTAACATCTGCTGATTTTCTTTTCCTATGTGGTTTGAAATTTCCATGGTTCTTTGTATACCAAGTAAATGTGTATCCTACACATTTTGAATATTTTGTTGTGAGACTCTAGGTCTCGTTTATATCTTACAGAGAATGTTTTGGCAAGATTTTAAGCCAGGTTGGATTCTGGCCACAAGTTCCAACCAGCCTTTTTGTGGCTTTTTTTTCAATGTGAGTTTCATTGTCAAAGTATTTGCATTGCTAGCCAAATCTCTCCCTGGGCTGTGGTCTTTGCCTTTGTTCAGTTCTCAAAATCTTTAATATGCTCTCTAGGGTTAGATTCATGGAAGTACAGTTTGGACATGAGCCCAGCAATTTGGGAAATTTACCCCATAACATTTTCTTACAATATCCTCCTTCTCTACCATGTTTCCATTACTTTCCAGTTTCCTCGGGCTTCCCTTTTCAGTTCTTTGACCAGAAAGTGAGATTGTACTTACCCTACTCTGCCATACACATCTCATGTGACTATACCTGCATCCGTGTCAAGGTGGTAAGAGGACAGAGAGACCAAAAATGTGACCGGGATTCAACCCATCCTCTTGGGACCATATGATTTGGCTTCCAATTGGAGAGGAAGGGTCCCTTCTCTCAGAGTTTTATGTGGCCCTTATTTCATCTCTGTTGTGACAAGTAAAACCCCTTTCCCACTCCCTGAGTCTGAAGGTTTCTCTGTCTGTGCTATACCTTTTCAGGGTTTGGTCTGCCTTGAGTCTAGACCAGAGGATATGCTACAGGAAAAAAAACAGTAAATTCACCACTAGTTCATTGGTGCTTCAAATTCTCTTCTTCCCCGGTCTGCCAGTTAATTGTTTACTTTTCAGGGTTGTCAGGCAGCTGCTGTATGCATTCTCTCCAGGTGCTAAACAGCATTTAGTAGCAAAGACAGGTTGCGGTACACCTGTTACAACTTACTGAGAACTGGAATCCCTCTGGCTGCTTTTAGGATTTTTTCCTTTTCAACTGGTTTCTGATTTTCACCATGATGTGCCTATATGTAGTTTTCTTTATATTTATCTTGATTGACATTCACAAAACTTCTTGAATTGTGGGTTGATGACTTCCATCAATTTTGGAAAATTCCCTGTCCTTACCTCCTCAAAGATTTCTTCTTCCTTCTCTTCTTCTGGGACTGTAGTATACATACGATAAACATTTGATATTATCCTAACATGTCGCCTATGTTTCATTCCTTTTTTTAATTCTATTTTTCTCTCTCTGTGCTATAGTTTACATTAATTTCTGTTGACTCATCTTTGAATTAACTCATCTTTTTTTTTTTTGCTATGCCTAGTCTTTTTATTTTTACCTTAAACTAAAAAATCCTGAATGTAACTTTAAAGAACTTGTCCAGCTGATTGTATATTTTAATTTCCCCTATCTGAAATAGATGATGAAACCGGGCATAAATAATTACTACTATATAATAATTTTCCCCCCCAAAAATTCAAATATTTTATTAGTTGAGGCATCTCCTTTTTCTAACCCATAAGATTTTAAGGTGAACAGATATTAGAGGAGGTGTTTATTTTTTTTCCTTCTACTGTAGCTGTTAAGCTCCTATAGGAATAAGGAAGAATGGGGTTCATTTATTCATTTATTTAACAGATGTTTATTGACTATCTGCTACCTTCCTTTTCCTTCCCTCCTTGCCTCCCCTTGCCTCCCTCCCTCTTGTCTTTCTTCCCCCTCTTGTCTTTCCTCCTCCCTCCCTCTTTCCAGTTTATTCAAAACCATAATAAGCATTTATTAAACATCTATTAACTATGTGCTGGCAATTTGCAAAGCATTAGAAAATACAAAAACAAAACTTGGTCAACAGCCTTATGGAATTTTATACTGTACTAGGACCAGGCATAAATAGGTACCACAAGGTATTAGAGATATTACAATACAAGTAAGTATATAGAACAGGAGAGGCATAGTAGGAACAGCAATTTCTACCTCAGGTAGAAGGGATTAACAGAGAGGAGAAAACTTACAGTGAGTCTTGTAATGAATGTAAGTTGCCTGAAGAGGAGAGGGTGGGAAAAAAACGTTATTTCCCACCAAATGATTCATTATTGAAGGTAACCATGGCAAAAAACACGCCATTTATTTTAAAAAAACACAAGTGGCCCAGTAAGACTTTTTGTTATAAATCTTGGAGGAAATTTTTGTTTTTCTTATTTACCTCTTTCCTCCTAATTTTTAAAAATTTTCTTTAAAGGTTATCAACTGGCAAACATCTCTTCACATTCCACCACAAGCTAAACTGAGTCCTGAAGCTTCTGATCTTATTATTAAACTTTGCCGAGGACCAGAAGATCGCTTAGGCAAGAATGGTGCTGATGAAATAAAAGCTCATCCATTTTTTAAAACAATTGATTTCTCCAGTGACCTGAGACAGCAGTCTGCTTCATACATTCCTAAAATCACACACCCAACAGATACATCCAATTTTGATCCCGTGGATCCTGATAAGTTATGGAGTGATGATAATGAGGAAGAAAATGTAAATGACACACTCAACGGATGGTATAAAAATGGAAAGCACCCTGAGCATGCTTTCTATGAATTTACCTTTAGGAGGTTTTTTGATGACAATGGCTACCCATATAATTATCCAAAGCCTATTGAATATGAATATATTAATTCACAAGGCTCAGAGCAACAGTCAGATGAAGATGATCAGCACACAGGCTCAGAGATCAAAAATCGTGATCTAGTGTATGTTTAACACACTAGGAAATAATTTAATGAGGATTTGAGGAAAGGCCTGAAACGCAGGGTCTTTTGAGGCTCTGAGAATAGAATTATGCAAATGTGACAGAGCTGTGTATATGTACTCTGTGTACAATATTTTATGTTCCTAAATTATGGGAAATCTTTTTAAAATGTTAATTTATTCCAGCCTTTTAAATCAGTAATTTAGAAAAAAATTGTTATAAAGAAAGTAAATTATGAACTGAATATTATAGTCAGTTCTTGGTACTTAAAGTACTTAAAGAAAATAGTGCTTTGTTTAAAAGGAGAAGCCTGGTATCTATTTGTACATATGCTAAATAATTTTAAAAGATAAGAGTTTTTGAAATTTTTTTAAAGACAGTTTTAGTTATCTTGCTTTAACCAAATACGAAATATACCCCATATTTACAGAATTCCTTTTCCCCCCAATAACCTTGTTGGTACAAAATAAGCTATAGAAATTAAGCCATCATGGTGGTAAGTGTTCCTAGGCTAATGATAATCTGTATAATTCACATCTTGGAACTAAGAAATACAGGGTTGAAACAGTATGTTCATCAGAAGAAAAAATAATGCAGTTTATCTTTTTTTCCCTCTCTGGGGAATATTCTGGCATTGTTTTTTTTTTTTTTTTACTTTATTTTTATTTTTTTATTTTGGTATCATTAATATACAATTACATGAGCAACAATGTGGTTACTAGATACCCCCCATTGTCAATACTAGATTCCCCCCATATACCTCATTACAGTCACTGTCCATCAGCATAGTAAGATGCTATAGCATCACTACTTGTCTTCTTTATGCTATACTGCCTTCCCCATGCCCACCCCCAACATTATGTGTGCTAATGGTAATGCCCCTATTTCCCCTTATCCCTCCCTTCCCACCCACTCTCCCCAGTCCCTTTACCTTTGGTAACTGTTAGTCCATTCTTGGGTTCTTTGAGTCTGCTGCTGTTTTGTTCCTTCAGTTTTTTCTTTGTTCTTATACTCCACAGATGAGTGAAATCATTTGATACTTGTCTTCCTCCACTTGGCTTATTTCACTGAGCATAATACCTTCTAGCTCCATCCATGTTGTTGCAAATGGTAGGATTTGTTTTCTCCTTATGGCTGAATAATATTCCATTGTGTATATATGTACCACCTCTTCTTTATCCATTCATCTACTGATGGACACTTAGGTTGCTTCCATTTCTTGGCTATTGTAAATAGTGCTGCGATAAACATAGGAGTGCATATCTCTTTTTGAAACGGGCCTCCTGCATTCCTAGGGTAAATTCCTAGGAGTGGAATTCCTGGGTCAAAAGGTATTTCTATTTTGAGCTTTTTGAGGAATTTCCATATTGCTTTCCACAATGGTTGAACTAATTTACATTCCCACCAGCAGTGTAGGAGGGTTCCCCTTTCTCCACATCCTTGCCAACATTTGTTCTTGTTTGTCTTTTGGATCGTGGGCATCCTAACTGGTGTGAGGTGATATTTCAATGTGGTTTTAATTTGCATTTCTCTGATGATTGCTGATGTGGAGCATCTTTTCATGTGCCTGTTGACCATCTGAATTTCTCTGGCATTTATTTTTTAAGAATTACTGGCTTTAAATGAAACAAAGCACTACCATTTTTCTTTTCATATGTATTTTTAATGCTGCTTCTAGTTTTAAAAGGGAACAGAGCTGCCATAAAGAAAATTTTTTATACAAGAGCTAAGATCTTTCATATTTTTACTTCAAGATTCAGAAACAGCTTCTACTATCCTATACAAATTTCAGTTTCATATGAAAGTTTGATTATAAATTACTTGTGGGTACTCACTAGAAAAGTACTTTTTCTCTACCGTAACAGTTTTGGTCATCAGTAATGTTACAGATTTCCTCTTTCAGAACAGTGCTACATACACACGTTGTTTTTGGCAAAGGAAAACCCTAGCTATTTGGCAATATTTTAGCTATGGGCAGATTAATTGGTGAAAAATTCATTAACTCTTAAGGTGGCCATTAGTAATCAGGAGTAGTTACATGGTGGTCTTAATAGAAAATTCAAATTCTCTTACTTAAGGTTAAATAATTTTTTTTTAATCATTCCATTATATGTAGGTTTTAAGGAAAACTCATGGTTTTATGCTAAAATACATTTAGCTTATCTTTTAGGAAGGAGAAAATGACTCTATTCTGACATTAGTAAAATTTGTAACTCATTTCCTTAATCTTTGCTGATACAGAATTGTTTTATCAAAACTTAGTATTTGTGGATAAGAGGCATAATTTTAGTGATTTTTCAAGCTTTTAGCTTACTTCATATAAAAGCTAATGGAAATCATATATTTAAGTAAAATTAGAGGCAAAGCAGTTCCAGTTGAATTGGGGAGGGCAGAGATTTATTAGCTTATACTTCCCACCTCTCTATATAGGTTTGGCCCTCTCAGAGCTCACTTGTAACCCACTGTGTAATGGTGGGTCTTTGGGGTCATTAGTCCTTTTGAGAATCTGGTGAAAGCTGTGGACCCTTTTCCCAGAAAAGTGTAACCCAACACAACATGTATAAAATGTTGCATGCAGTTTTAGGAATTCTGGATGTGTTGAAGCCTGTCACAAACTCTTGGTTAAGGACTGTCTGTTCTATAAGAACACTGATGTATTAAACTAAGAACATTGCTTTAGTTTATTGGTTAGTACTCAGATTAGCACATCTTGTATAAACACTGATAATTTATGACAGAAAGGGTCTGTACCATGTGATAAGATATCCCTAAGAATGTTCTCTCTTGTTGGTACAGCACTAAGACATTTTAAACATACCCTTTTGTGGGGACTGAAATTCATGTTAGGCTCGTTACAGGCTTGATACAGAAATATTTCTGAAGGACTGCTAAACAGAATTGTAAGAAAATGAATGAATGAATAGCAGTCTTCACTTCATGGAACATTTGATTGATTCTATAAAATACTATGCAAAACAAATTAGTTCAAGAATTTTTAGCTTAGTACTCAAAATTTTCAGATACTCCTCTTTTTCTTAGGGCCTTTTCAATCTGGTTTATTTAATTTTCCATTTAGTTGTTTTACTTCTGGACTATGGTGCAATACAAAAACCAACTTTGTTACATTTGTTATAGGAAAACTATGGTGCTGTCTCCTCTCCACAAAATCTGTGTTGCCCTTATTCCTTACATGTAACAGACACTACAAATTTTATATTCTTTTAAAATTTCCTCGGATAGTACAAGCTTTTTGTGTTTATCTGAAGCAATGTACAAGCCATTATTATCTGCAATTTTAAGAGTTTGTTAATGCTTATTTGCTATTTTATTCCCAAACTATATCCAGTTCTTCCAGTATACAATCTGGTGCTTCCTGACCTAAAAAATGAGAACATCAAAAGTCTATATATTTAATGTCAATTGAAATAGAGTGAAAACATTGGTTATACATGTTGTCTTCTTAAAGTAATTTTCCCACTCATTAAAAAAGTGCTATCTTTCTTACACTTACCCCTTTTTATGCATATCAATAGTATTTATAAAATGTGTCCTATAATATGTAATTGTAGATACTGTTATGTGTTGTCCAGTGATATCCTAAGGCAGGCCCTATTGCTGTATCTTTGCTACCTTATTTGAAATAGAAACTAGAATGTATGACTAAGAAGTCACTTTGAGATTGACTTTTTTAAAAAGTTATTACCTTCTGCTGTTGCAAAGTGCAAAACTGTGAGTGGAAATGTTTTATTCTGACTTAATATGTTAAAAATTAGAGAATACAGTGGGGGATTTTTTGATATTGCTGCTGCTGTTACCTAAGGTACTTTAGAAATTTTTCTTGATAAAAATAAACAGAAATCCCTTTGGTATTTGAAGTGAAACATTCAGCCTGTTTCTTTTAATCTAAAAAAAGCAATTTGGGTCAACATATTGGTATATTTGTAAAGCGCCTTAATACATCCCTTTGTGGAAGGCACTATACCACAGTTTACTTTTATTTTGTATTGTGTATATAGGTCTTTTGTATTAAAATTGAATCAATACAACAGTACAGTTTTATAAAATAATACTCTGTTAGGAAAATAAATCACAGCTTTGCAATATAACTGAATTGTTTTGCATACTTCTGAATGTAGTAGATACAAATAATCAGCCTGTGTTTTTAATGAATCTATTTGTATTTTCCCAATCATTTTCTCTAGTGTAACTTGCTGGGATGATAATAAAAAAAGCAAAAATTCAAATCTTTCAGTTATGTGTGGAAAGCTGACTTTTAAGTTGCTTAAGTATGTTGATTTTTTAATTCAAAATTTATATTTTTTATTCTCAGAAAATTTATGATGAAATATGTGATGCTCTGGAATTAAAATATATGTGACAACGATAAAACCTAGCTAGGTTACGGCAAACTGAATAGAATGAGTGTAACCCAGCAAAATGTTTTCCTTTTGCCCAACATAAGTACAATAAGTGTTTCATGTTAAAGGCTTCCTTTAGATCAACACAGATTTAAACCTTTTAAATTATTAAACTCTGCATTTAAGTATCATTTGAGTCAGTTTATAATTTTTAAAATGTGAAGTTGGTGGCTAATCTCTTTTCCTTTATTTACATAATCCTTTATCACATGAACTGCTTACCAGATAAAAAATACGGTTCTATCTTAAATCAACTTCACACAGATGAACAAGTATTAGTTTTCTTTTTTCCTTTTTCAAGCATTATCATCATTCTTATGTCTCTCTTTATTCTCTTCTTCACACTCCCTTATAAAATTACAGTGATCTATGTGAGGCTGTTGTATAGCTGTTGCAAACTGCATTATTCCTGCGGTTCATTTACTGCATTGTGAACTCATGTTTGGCATGCTTAAAACTGCAACTATATCTTCTCCCAAAGCCAAACACATAGAATGTGTATCTGCTTAGTGTATGAAGGGTAGAAGGAGGATGTCAAATTTATGTTTTGAAACATAGGCAATACTTGCCTCCCTAGTGTGCAGTCTTTCCTTCTTCCCTTCCTTAGAGTCATCCAGAGAGCCTGAACATTTTGCTGGATTCGTAATCTGGCTGAGACTTCGAGTTGTTTCCCTTGGAGAGGGGTTAAATTTGTTCTGGTGGGAAAGGGTCTTAGAGTACCAAGCTCCCAGAGGGATTCACTGACACAAGCTGCTCTTGTTCCCTAGCGTCCATTCTCTAGTTCTTTTACTAATAGAGCTCCCAACCATGTCCAGGTTTTGACTGATTACAGTGCATGTTTGTCATGTTCCCTTGTAATTAGGTGTAGCCTCATGACTAGGTTTTGGCCATTGGGATATGAACAGACATGATATGTGCAAGTTGTACTTTATACACTTAAATTTAATATTGGTTGCCTTCCACCTGTGCTTTCCCTCTCCCATAGGATGGAACATGAACAGAGTGGTGACTTTTTTTTTATACTGACCTTGAAAATCAGAAAACAACATAGTGATGGTAGATTAACAAAATTAACAGAACTGAAAGATTGTGTGAGGTGGGGCTGTTTGTCCAACCTGGACTGAACCTTGGCTGATCAAGTGCAGAACATTAAAGAAAAGAAAAAACATCCATTTGTATTTGTTGAACTTATACCCTAATTAATATGGTGTATAATTTTTTCAATGTGTAATCTGATTAGCAAAACAATTTAAGAAGTTAATTTTGTACTCTTGACTATCATACAGTCATGAAATTCAATGATTTACCTGGTATGTGTTTTTCCAGTTCATCATCCCTGTTACTACTAATTTAGTTGAGGTCCTCATGTACTCATACTTATTGTAATAACTTCTAACTGGAATCTTTGACTTCATTCTGGTCCTTCAAGATTATTATCCAACCCTATCACCCAAGTGACCCACTTGAAAGATAATTCTAGATTCTGCTTCTAGTATGACCAAGTAAACCCATAATGGATTTACTTTATCACATATAACAACTATAAACTTTGAGGAAAATACAAAAACAACTACCTGTAGATACTGGAGTGGAACCAAGAGCAGGTAGATTGTGGATGGAAGTCAGCTTTTGGAAGAAAATAAATGGCACTAGGTGAGTATCTCATTTTCATATGTTGCCTGAGAAAGGCCCAAATCTACTGAATCATGAATCACATGTGTGGAAAGGAATCCAGGCATCCTATTTAAGAGTAAAGGAACTAAACTGACATTTGAGGTGCTGCCCAACAGAAAGATCAAGTTAATTACCTATTTAACAGCAATAACATCCAAAACAAAAGCACCTCCACAGGCATATCAGAGAATCCAGAGTATCTGTAACAACATATCCAATATCCAGATGCATTCCAGAATTATCTGACATACAAAGAAATACACAAAGATGACCTAGTCTGAAGAGAAAATCAGTGGAAGTTGACCCCAAGTTCTTACTTCCAACATCTGGAATTGGCAAAGATACTACAATCGCTCTTCTAACTACATGCAATGATGTAAAGAAAAATACTCTCATAACAAATCTAAGGATAGGCAATCCCAAAAAGAAAACAGAAGCTGTAAGAAATAACCAAAAGGAAATTTTTTTTACTTATGACAAACTGGCAGACTGTGAGAAACCTCCGAGAGTGTCAATAAATTGCATTATTTAATTACATTATAATACAAATATCTGGAAGGTAATTAATGATTTTGATGTCATTGTTTCTGGGGATAGGAACTGGATATTTAGGATGTCAGAAATAATAGACTTACTATATAACCTTTTCTATCATTTGAATTTTGAACCATCTGAATGCATTGCCTATCCAAATATAAAGTGGAAATAAAAAATCTTTTAGTTCAAGTGGAGAAATTGGGCTTAGACAAAGAAAAGATATACTTTCATTGATTTGGGAGGCAAAAGCCAAAGGGGCCATTGTTGAAGTAGAGATATTTATAGGTTGGAGGGTAAGAGTATTGAGATTAGATTCAGCTGCATATAAAACCCAAAACAACCATGGGTTGGACATACAACATCTGGAGTTGGCGTTCCAACAGCTGGTATGGCAGCTCCACAAAGTGAGCCCACACTTTATCTACTCAATTCTGTTATTTACATCGTATGGTTTATATCTTAAAGGTCACTTACGGTCAGCAACTGGCTGCTTATACACTATCATCTTTTCCCTGTTCTATCTGGTAAAAAGAGGGGTTCATTTTCAGGGCCTGTCCCTTTAAGGTTCCTTCCTCAAAGTTCTACACAACACTTCCACTGGCCAGAAGTTAGGTCCATGGCCACACCTAGCTGCATGAGAGTCTGGGAAATGTCCGTATTCCAGAAGGCCCAATTACATCAAGCTAGGTTCTGTTTCTAAGTGAGGAAAATGAGTATTTGGTGGGAAAATGGCAGTGTCCGGTGCAGTGAGCAAGTTGGAATATCTGATAACTTCTATTTTCTCTGAAGGTGGAGACAGAGTCATTTGCTAAAAGAGCAAATGGGGAAGGTGGCTGGCTTGAGAAAAGTAGTGAAAATTTGAAAAAGCTAATGTAAAGAGTAAGAGATAAGTGTGGTGGAAAGTTATGTTTCAGATGGGTTGGAAGTCGTAATTGTGGTGCATCAATTTTGGGGGAGGTAGGTATGGTATTTTTCCTATAGCATTCAGCAGTCTGGGAGTAGTAAGTCTTTGATGGAAGTTATTATTTAGGAAGAATGTGTTTAAGGTTAGTGAAAAATGCTGGGGATCTGTTCCAATTTGTTACTGTAAATATTGTGACATCATCTAAAAATTCAGCAGATTCTTCCTCATGGATCAGAATTTTCTAGTCTTACACAAACTCTGTACCCCAAGAGATGGGGTAGGCAGGAGGATTGCCAGATGCAATTCACCTAGTGAGTGAAGCTCATAAAGTGATTCAGAAAAGTCCTTTTAGATTTCTCTAATGAGATACAGAAGGTGTTTCCAAATTCTTTTTTAAATGATTAAGTGAATTTATTTATTCTTACAACTATTTAAGTAATGCCTACAGTATGCCAGGCATTGCCCTGGTCAAATGGTGGAAGTATCTAACCTCATTACATTTACCTAGTGGGCCAAGAGAGATAAATACATAATGTTAAGAGGTCTTCCTTATGTCATTCCCTTCTGTGTAATTCCAGAGGTCACAACGCCTCTTTTGAAGTCTCCCAAATTCTTCTCTATTCCTTCCGAAACTTCCTACAGACAGCTGCCAAATTAATCTTCCTATTCACTATATAATTTATGCCTTCATTTGAAAACTTTCAGTGGCTCCTTTTTGCTTACTGAATAAAGTTTAAACTCTTTACGGGCACCTACCTTTCTACCTCTTTCCCCATCACTTCCATTCACATGTCTTAGAATCCTGCCGAATTAATCTGACCATTCACCAGGAAAAAAGCAATCTCTGATTTTCTGAATTCCAGTTTGGATGCAATCATTTTAGAAGGGTGGTGGTTGTAGAAGCCACACGGTAAAAGAAGAAATGAGTAGTGTAGTAGTCATGACAGCAGTACACAAATACCCTGTTTCTCCTTCAGGGCATACTGCAGAGCTGAGCAAAGCCAACCCTTTGAAGTCAGGCTTCACCACAAGACTTGCTCCGGCCAGTGTGGGCAAAAGTGGCAAGAATCATAATCCAGGCAGAAATTACGCAAGTTACCTCATTTTGTTTTTTCTGCTGCCAAGGGTCTCAGGGCTGCATCTACTCTGCTATGAACAGATAAGAGTAAATGAGGGGGGAAAATCCTGTTGTTTGAAACCTCTTTTGATTTAGGGGTTACTACAGCATAGCTAGTCTTCCCTGGCTAGTACAACTAGTGAAGAAACAAACAGTGAAGGTAGACCCCTCTTTGGAGGGCTTTTTTTTTACCTTTAAAAATCAACTTTACTGAAGTATAATTTATGTACAATAAAATGCATCCGTTTTATGTGTACTGTTGATGAGTTTTAATAAATACACCTGTGTAGCCACTGCCCTAATTGAGATACATAATATTTCCATCACGTCAAACATTCCCTCATGGCTCTTCACAGTCTAATACTTTGCCCACTTCCCCCCGACTCCTCAAACACTGATCAGCTTTCTGTTACCTGATAGTTTTGCCTCTTCTATAATTTCATATAAATGAAATCATGTACTACGTATTTATTTTGGGCCCTTTGAGAAAGTTTTAAACTATAAATTAGCTTTGTAACTCAATGTAACTTTGGATTCATATAAAAGATAAGGGTTGATTAAGCCTAACTATGGTAATTAAGTTTCCTGTACTTCATTACAATAGAGTTCATATTCACCATGGCAAAACTATATATTCTACGTAAATGAGAATTTTACAAAACTTTTAATTTCCAAAAAACGAAATTTTATTTTGACCACTGTATATGCGCTGTAGTAGTTTAAATATTTGTGGACTGAATGGATGTATTTCCCTTGAATTGCCTTTAATAAGTCTTTTGTAAGTATTAAATTATTGGAGCTTTAAAAGTAGAGTTTTAATTACCATGACCCCAAAGGAAAATGTGTTCTAAGCGCCTCTGTCCATCGGGGGCGGAGGCAGAGAATGAGAGATTGAGACTGGAGGCAGCCTGGCCTGAACAGCACTGTCAAGTACCTATCTGTAAATTACTGAATATTCTATTTGTCGTCTGGTTGTATTAAAGCGTTGACCCTTCTCCCCCACGCCAAATTAAGAATATAAAATTCCTCCAGCAGCGTGTCCAAATATCTTTGTTTACAAATTCTCTATTTCATTCACGTTATGTTTTGACAAGCACCTCGAATGACTGGTTTGGTTCTAAACCACGATTTATCATAAATGAATTGTTTGACTCTCGACACTCATCTGTACAACAGACACTGACTTCCTAACCTCTGAGGAGGAGGTGGAAATCAAATGGGAGGAAAAGTGAGCAGCACTTGCAAAACGATACCGAGTTCCGATCACGACCAACTCTAGTCGGTCGGTGACTTGCAGGACGAGGAGACGGCACGGACTGCGCCGGTGCGCCCCGCCGGCCCCGCCCCGCCCCGCCCGCGCCTGGCGCCCGGCGCGCGCACGTCGCTCAGCGTCCTCGCTCCCGGGACGTGGATCCGCGTGCACCCGAATCGCCGAGACCACCCCCAGCACCGGAAGTGACCCTGGCGGGTTTTCCTTCAAATTCTGCGTGAGCTGAAGAATCGCTGGGGGCTGGAGGCGGTTGGACGCGGTAGTCCTGGGGCCATAACCACAGAGTGGGCTGCATAGGGCCCTCCGCCTGGCGGTGGGCGGTTTCCCGAGGAGCGTCGGCTGCCACAGGTGAGTGGTCGCTCTCCGGATGCCCTGGGGGTCCCCGACCCTCCTGGCCCGGTCGGCGGAGTCCTCCCGGGCCGGCGATGAGACTCCACGGAGCATCCTGCCGTCAGCCTTTATCCGCCCCGAAGTCTTAGGTCCTTGCTGTCGTCGCCACCTGTGGCTCACGTGAGGCATCGTGTCCAGCCGGGGTTTTGGGGGCCCCTGCTGATCCCTCTCCAGGCCTGTTTCATTGGAGAAGTCTGCGGCTGTGAACGTATGTTCATTTCTGAGCTTTTTCGACCGGTCCTCTCCCGAATCCATCCACATCCGCAACCCTAAACCCTCACCCCTGAGAAAACCCAGAAAGCCTTGACATTGGGATGCAGCTTTTCTTACACGTTGTTAAGTAGGTGTGATGATGTTTAGGGTGTTATTTCTTATTTAATTTTTTTCTGGAGCAGGAAGTCCTCTGTAGTTTATGACTCTCCTTATTTAGTGTTGGAACCTTTTGGAAAATGTATCCCTCGAAACATTTGTGTAACACAGTATATCATATGGTGACGAAGTTAGAGGTCAACGTAGATTCTTAAGTGCCTCACAGTGGGAAGTCTCAAGTGCTTTATTTATTTTAATTTTGCTATCATTAATGTACAATTACATGAACAACATTATGGTCACTAGACTCCCCCTATTATCAAGTCCCAACCACATACCCCGTTACAGTCACTGTCCATCAGCGTAGTAAGATGCCATAGAATCACTCACTACTTGTCTTCTCTGGGCTATCCTGCCATCCCCGTGTCCCCCATCCCCCACACATTATACGTTCAAGCACTTATTTAATCAAAAATAATTTTCCCTTTTTAACTGCGAAGTGCCATTTTTATATCCGTTTCTAACTTTCAGTGCCACAGTGCTGCACCCTTCTCTCCTGAAAGCACTCATTTATTTCTTCTTCATTGAAATCAAACATTTAGTTACTACTGAAAACATTCGTAATGTCTTAGAATATGTGCGATAGATCTTTGCTACATAATCACAATGTTAGAACATTAAGGTGTCAAAAAAGATTCTTGTAATGTTCATACAGTCCTAAACGTCTCAATGTTAGGCCCTATTTTCCTTTCCAAAGGAGATGGTTTTTGTAATCAGTGAGTTCTCACACACAGAAACAATGGCAAAACCTGTTTTCTATTAATATAAATAACTTGTGGCCTGTATCTTGCCTTTAAAAAAAGATAGTGCCAGTCAACTTTACCACATTCCTAGACTTTGAAAAGCATCGTAAAGCTCCTTTCTGGCATCGGTTATTCAAGAAGCTTTTTGTATTTTGTAAATTCAGTACTAGGCATATTACGTATCTACATGGATTCTGCATTTTATTTTGAAACTGGTATAATAATGATAAATACTAATGATTAGATAATCTTGGAAAATGTACTGTGTTAACATTTTGAATTCTTGCAGCAGTGGTTTGGGTTTTTTTGTTTGGTATTGTTTTTTTAGTTAGTTGGCTGGTTAAAAAGATAGCTTAGCAAACCCATATGGTCAGTGTTGATAACACTAGATACTGTTTGTGGTGTTTATTGATAAGGCTTGAATGTGGCTTTTAAATTGCATTCAAATTGTTATATTCGCTGATTTTTTTTTGTTCAGGGTAAACTGAAAAAGTTTACGAGATGTATATGTATGTTATGTTTTTTTCTGAGTAGGTTTCTTTGTGGTGCTCTTTTTATAGTGATAACTTTCTTGTGCTTCAGTATTTACCATATGATGATTATAAAGGTAAGAAACATGTATGCTGTGCTGTAATTGGTCATGAGTCACTCATTTATTGTGCTTATTCATAATCATCAATGACTGACTGTAAATTGGCACTTTGGTTGCTTTCATATCCCAGAGATGAACATTCTGAAAATTGCTTAACAGTGTATTGTCACTTTTAAAGATAACATACATTTGGTCTACTGAAATGCCTTCAGGAAAATGCATGATTGAGGTTCATCTGGTTTTTGTGTTGCAGAAGATATTTTTAACATTCATGCTGATTTTTTAGCGAGTGCTTGATAATATTTTATGCTGTTACCTCCTACTAAGCAAAGAAAAAAAACACCTAGAATAAATAAAATGTTATCTCTTCCACTAACCTTAAAGGATTTCAAGGTCTGATTGTGTCTTAGTTTCGTCTTCAGTACAATTCCTTGCAACTCAGTAGATGGACCGTAAATATTTCTTGAATGAATGACCTCCTCACAGTATGGTAGCACTGCAATATAAGTGGAACCCAGTCTTAAGATTCCCTAAAAAATTAAGTGGGTGAGATATCCTTTTTAGGTGTGGAATAGGGAAGACCCTGTGTTTGTGTTTTGGGAGAGAATAGGGATCTTAGAGCTCAAAGATTTGGATCAACAGTCTGTTCTTTTGAAGTCTTTGTGATCACTTCCATTCCCTAATCGTGGAGGAGAAAAACACTTTAAGTTTCTTTATGGAGATACCACACTGCATCAGATATTAGGTTTGCTAGAAATTTTGCTATAATCCTGAGTTTTTAGTGTTGAAAAATTTGACTGTTACTTGAATTAAAATTTCAAGTTGCACCTTACTTAGTTTAAATAAATGAATTTAATCATTAGCTAAAGAAATACACAAGCTGTGTAAGCAATAAGGTGACTCTAATATGATAATGTAGAGGAAAACCTTGTTGTGAGATAAAGCAGGCATCACCTATGATGAGTGAGTTTTTGGACAATCTCATTTTTATAAGTGTTCTATTAGCTGAACCAGTATGTAGTGTATAGTTCATGCTGTTACAATTTGGTCTATAAGTTTTTCTTCATATATATTTATTTCTTAAAATATTGCCAGATACTGTGCCAGGTACATCCAGGTTCTGTTCTTCTGCAATGTAATTTTAGCAATGATAAGGATATATTTTTGAAAATGAGAAAACCATAAATTTACAGCGTTGACATTTATTTGAGAAGAAGGATGTCTTAGAGACTGCTAGAAGAATACAAAAATTATTTTTGTCTAACATTTAGCCGGCTAAGTGTATTTTGATACTCTTTTCAGTAAGCACATTGTTTCTTTGATAACCAAGAATTTTTCAGGTCATTTTTAATGTGGCCTTGGATTGACTTTACATTTCTGTTTGTTAGAAAATGTCAGTTCATTGGCTTCTAAGGAATTTTATCTGACTAGAAGTATTCTTAACACAGAACCTTCAAAGAAGGCCTGGAGTGACTGGCATGTGTTTTGGGAGATTGAATCATTCCCTCAAAAAAAAAAAAGCACCACCTATATATAAGTAAAAACTTAAATTTTATTTAGTGGAGGGAAGGGAAAAAAAGATGGAGGGAGTCTGTTAAGGAAAAGAGGGAGAGAGGGAAAAGATACGAGAGGTTTGATATCCAAGCTCATCCAGATCAACTGTATACTGCCAGCAGTCGGCCCTAGCTATACTCTTCTGACATTATTGCCCAGACTGGGTGTCACTGAAGGGCATGTACCAGGGCCGAGGTAGTCACACAGTTCTGGTAGGGGCGAGGTGAAGACCAAGGAATGTGAATGCAGAGGGTCAGGAACTGAACAAAGGTAAGAAATCTTAGTAATCAAGATAAAAACCTGGCAGTATTCATTAGTTCAAAGATTTACTGATTATCTGCTGTGTGCCAAGCATGATTCTAGGTGCTGAAATATCTATCAGTAAATAACCCAAAGCCACGGTCCTTGGCCATGGAGCATTTATTAAGATGGAATATTATCAGTGGTCCTGACTCCAGGGAATCACTATTTAGGTCATGGACATTATTTTCTGTCTCTTTTGGACCTCAGGTGCTCAGTCTTGTGTTACTTATGGACCTTAGTTCGTAGTTGATTTACCTTAGAGCAGGCCAGAGATAGACATTGAACAAGATGGAACTCACGGTCTAATCTAAGAAAGGTCATTCCATTATTCCTGCATATTGTTTGTTACAAGCTCATGTTAAAGGGGAGGTGATTACACAAGGGTATGAATACCAGGTGGCAGAGGTCATTGAGAGTCATCTTAGATGCTTAGATATCCATATAAGACCCTTCTTAATTAGCATTTATTTATCTTTTGTTTCTCCCCTACCCTTCATCCTCTTTCACTACTCATATTTCCCTATCTTACTCCCCATAGATATCTAATATATTTAATATGTGTTTTTGGATGTGCTTGTAGCTTTTAAAAAAGTGTTTTATATACCACATGTATTTGTTCATTTATAAAATGGTTTTGGGACTAAATCTTGTTCTATGTCTTAAGATTTTTTTCACCCAACCTAGTATTTTGATGATCTATCCATTTGCTATTTATAAATTTTGTCCATTGCTTCCATTCCATGGTATGTACCCACATTTTCTTATACATTTATATAGAATAGCTAGATTGACTCCAACTCCTTGATTTCTCAAACAGTTCTGTCATTAATACCCCCAAACAAGTCCCTTTGTGGATTTGTGTGAGACTTTTTCTGGAGTCTTTACAGAAGAGTGTGACTGTTGGGTCACAGGATATATGCATATGTAATTTTCCTAAGCACTGCCAGCCTAATCTCCAGAATGACTATACCAGTTGATGCCGAAATATTGTATGTGAGGGTTTCCATTTCCCAAATTCTTGCCAATACCTGGTGGATTTACTAATTTGTTTTTAACTTGATGAATGTAATAGGGTCTCTTGTTGCTTTAATTTGCATTCAACTATTACTTGTATCTATACTTTTTAGCCACTTGGGTTTCCCTCCCATGAATTGCTGTTTGTGCTGTACCTGTTTTGTGTGAAGTCCTTTTGTCTACTAGTATGAGGAATTACAAGGGTGGATTTTCTGATCTTAAATTATCCTTGCATTCCTGGGATAAACCTTCCTGATCATGGAGTCATGGAGTGTGTGCATGCATGCGTGTGTGTGTGTGTGTGTGTGTGTGTGTGTTTTGATACCATTGTTAGCTAGCTAATTTTTTATTTTGAATTGCCACATCTATGTTCATAAGTGAAATCAGTTTTATATTCTTACTCAGTTTTGAACTTTAGTTGATCCCAGCCTTGTATAAAGACTTGGTCAGGTTTTCCCATGTTTTCTGGATCAATGTTTATTTGATTAGAATTATCTGCTGTTTAAAAGGTAGGTAAAAACCTGCTGAATCACAAGGGACCCCAAATAGCCAAAGCAATCCTGAGAACAAAGAACAAAGCTGGGGTATTACACTCCCTGACTTCAAGCTATACTACAAAGCTACAGTAATCAAAATAGTTATGGTACTAGCACAAGAACAGACCCATAGATCAATGGAACAGAATAGAGAGCCCAGATATAAACCCACCTGTATATGGTCAATTAATATATGATAAAGGAACAATGAATATGTAATGGAGAAAAGATAGCCTCTTCAACAACTGATGGTGGGAAAACTGGAAAGCTACATGCAAGAGAATGAAACTGGATTACTGTCTTTAACTCCATACACAAAAATAAACTTGAATTAAACATCTAAATGTTAAGTCATGAAACCATACAACTCTTATTGGAAAACATAGGCAAAAATCTCTTGAACAAAAGTGTGAGCAGTTTTTTCCTGTACACATCTACTTGGGCTAGAGAAACAAAATGAAAAAATGAACAAGTGGTACTACATCAAACTAAAAAGCTTCTGTACACCATCAGAACAAAAAGGTAACCTACAGTATGGGAGAATATATTTGTAAATAATTTATCTGATAAGGGGTTAGTATCCAAAATACATAAAGAACTCATACACCTCAATACCAAAATAAGACAAATAACCTGATTAAAAATGGGCAGAGGACCTGAACAGACACTTCTCCAAAGAAGAAACACAGATGGCTAACAGGCACATGAAAAGATGCTCTGCACTGCTAGTCATCTTCGAAATGCAAATCAAAACTACAATGAGATATCACTTCACACAACTTAGAATGGTCACTATCCAAAAGACAAGAAATAACAAGTACTGGTGAAGATGTGGAGAAATGCCAATTCTCCTACACTGTTGGTAGGAATGTAAATTGGTGCAGCTGCTGTGGAAAGCAGTATGGAGGTTCCTCAAAAAGCTAAAAGTAGAAATATCATTCTAGCCAATAATTCCACTTTGAGGAATTTACCCAAAGAAAACAAAATCTCTGTTTATCACCATATTATTTACAGTAGCCAGGATATGGAAGCAACCTAAGTGTCCATCAATAGATGGATAAAGAAGATGTGGTACATATACACAGTGGAATATTATTCAGCCATAAAAAAGAAATCCTGCCGTTTGCAACAACATGGATGGGTCTAGAGGGTATTATGCTAAGTGAAGTAAGCCAGGCAGGGAAAGACAATCCTATATGATTTCACCTATTTGTGGAATGTAAAGACAAAGCAAAACAAAATTAAAACAGCAGGAGACTTACGGAACACTGAGAAGTCACTGGTCATTTCCATGTGGAGGTTGAGGGAGATAAAGGGAACAAAAATTCCAATCATAATGTAAGTTGGTCACAGGGATGGTAGTACAGCATGGAGAATATAATCAGTGATTCTGTAACATCTTTATATGTTGACAGCTAGTAACTGCACTAGTCAGGGTGAGGATTTAATAATATAGGTAACTGTTGAACCACTGTGTTGTGTATTTGAAACCAATATAAGATTGTGTATTAATGATACTTCAATTAAAAAAAAAACCCTCTGAGCCTAGATTTTTTTTAAAGGGTGAGGCCCTTAAACTTAAGTCTCTAGGTTGTAAGAGAAAAAAGAAAAATTTTTAAGAGAGAAAAATGTCCCTTTTTCATGTCAGATTTTTCTAGTTATTTCCTTTTTTCCTTTTTTATTTTGTTTATTTGCATGTCCTTTTTGTCTTTTCCTTTATCAGTTTTACCAAAGATTTGTTTCTTGATTTTTCAGACCCAATTTTGGTTACTATCAGTCTTTTCCAGTGTTTGGAAGTTTTCTTTTGACTTTGTTTTTACTTAAATTTGGCCCTTTATTTTATCCATTCTTGTAGTTTTTGATGTGCTCTGTTAGTCTTTCTGTAGCTTTTTGAATTGATGCCTTAGCTCAATTATGTTCACTCTTTCTTTTGGTGGTGGGTGTGGTGCCTCTCTTGCTGTTGTGTTAAAGCACCCCTCATCATCTTGATCCTGTGTGCCTGTCCCAGTCTTGCTGTTCAGGGATCCTCAGCCTGGCAACTGCTCTTTCCAGAGACTTTCTCAGTTGATATCTTGTAGCTTAACATGAGTGACAGAGTGGCAACAAGAGACAACTCTCAAGAGCTGCCACATTGACCTATTTTCATCAGCTCTCCACTCTATCCAGGCCTACGATCGCCCTGGTATACCCTGCTGTCTCCTTCTGGCACTGGGCTTGTACTGCTGGTTTTCTGCCCTACATTGGGAAGGGTGATAGGGTGAGCAAGGATTGGCCAGGAGAGTGGAACTCAGCAATGACACGGATAGAAAACTCTCGCCTGCCCGGTTCCTCTCTGGTCTGCCTTTACCTCCCCACACTAACCCCCTCACCCCCTGTCATTTCATTGGTTCTTCTGGAATTTTGTCCACAGTTCCAGGGTCCAGCAACCTTCTGTGATGTAACTGTCTATGACTCTTCAAGGACTGGTTTTCAGGAAGGTGGCCAGCAGTTATCTTGCCTGTCTTCTTGCATTGTACCTATGAACTGAAACTGGTGCTGAAGTTAAAGATGTTTGGGTTTGAAGATCCTAATACATATCTCATTACATAACATGTGACATGTATTAATCAAGCCTCACTGGGTAAAGGAGCAACAGTTATTTATTATTTAACCTTTTAATGTTTAGCTGGCTAAAGAATGAGAACTACCAAAGACTGGCAAGAGTAGAAGCCCGAGGCTGTCAGTGTGATTTTGAAACCCTACTTTTTCCCCAAGGTTGGGGTCCCATCTCTAATCTTTGTCCTAAGGAGAAGGAGCATAGTTACCACCCTCTTCTGCTCAGGTACAGCAGTGCTTATTTTTAGCTCTTCCACCCACCAGCATTTTCTGTGTAGTCCTCTAATGCTGGGCCTTAAGGATACTATTAATTTCTCTTGTCTATTTGGCAGACAATCTTTTTGGTCCTATGTTTAACACAGCCTGGTTGACATTGCTGGTTGGCTTGCCATCTTTCTCTTTGGCCAGCCCACTAGCTAAACAATCTACATTAAATTAAGAAATTTATTTAAATTAACAAATTTCTACAAGAAATTTGTTTGGCATGTTTTTTTCACAAAACCCATCCCAGAGTAAAGAATTTAAATATGCAGAACGTAAGAGCCATAGTGGTCTCTATCAGACTTAGGCTCTGTAGTATCACTTGACCTTAACCATAGGTGGGGTGGGGGAGGACGGTGTCAAGAAACACAATTTTAGGAAATGCCTCTAACTAGATTAAATTAAGCTAGGGAAAGAGGTCCCCACATGAAAGTTACCTCTGTTCATTTATGAAATACATTTATTTGGATATCCCATTGACATACAAAAGGAGCCAAAAAACAATGATCTTAACTTCCTTCATATATCTGTTCTCCCTTTTCCTGTGATTTCATGATTCCTTAATTTTTTTAGTTCCACAGGCTTGAAACTTCATTTATTTTCAACATCTCCACGTTTATAATTACTCTCAGCATTTCTTTCACCATATACTTTAAATTTCTTTTTATTTCCAAAACCACAACCCTCATCTAAATTATTACTCTCTCAAAAGCATGCAGACCTTTTTGACTTTGAATGTCTCCATGTTATTTAGTTATGAGTGTGAGCTTCTGAGGGGAGCCCTGGAGAGTATACTTTTAAAAAACTCTTTGTAGTAATTAAGAGTCATATATGAAAATGTTTCTTTTTTGTAGCTTACAGTCGAGCATGAGTCTTCTAATGATAAGTGAGAATGTAAAATTGGCTCGTGAATATGCGCTGCTGGGAAACTATGACTCTGCGATGGTGTATTATCAGGGAGTTCTTGACCAAATGAACAAGTACCTGTATTCAGTCAAAGATACCTATCTCCAGCAGAAATGGCAACAGGTGAGAATCATGGCTGCTGTATGTTTTAATGGTTTAAGTACTCAGAAGATTTAAACAGATTGCCAGTGCTTTTTAAATTAAGTGTTCTTTACATACATACGCATTAAGAATGCATGATTTATTACATTGATTTGTCTGTAATGTTACTTGAAACTTGATTTATTAGATTAGTAATAGTCCATATTCACCATCATCAGTATTTTTGTTCTGCTCAGTTATTCTAATTGTTGGAATCTAATAGATTTTTTTTTTAAGTAATGGCTTTGAAATATTTTTTCTAGGTCACATTTTTTACTTGTAAAATTAGAGTTGACTTTATTAAGCCATTTGTTGAAACTGTAGGTGACCCCTGAATCTCACTGGTACTATATTCCCTACAGAACATTATAAAGTGGACCATATTTGAATCCCATTTGAGGAACTTTAGTCACTGAGGACCAGTAGAAATTTACAGGTAGAAACTATAGAATTTGCAGGTCCTCTTGAAGGTGGCATTTATAACAAAGCTCAGTCATTACAGAGAGAAGAAGTGTTACAGAAATTAGCAGTCTTTTTGAGTTGGTTTTCTGGTAGAGTATTATTCCTCAGATTCTACTAAGCTGCTGTTTTGATAGTACTCCATATTTGTCCTAATTTCTTTAAAAGAGAAGTAGCTACTTCTTTGAACTTAACCTCTTTCCCTAAATACTCCCTTGCATATCTCTTGAATTACCAGAAGGGGAATGCATTTTAATTTATAAGGATTCTTAAGTTTATCAATGGAAGACTTGTTTTTAGGCCAGAGACTTTTACTTTAGAAGTCTAATAAGTGTTTTTGTAAATACACTTAAAAATATATTTAAATCATTTAGTTTTAAAACCAGACATTATCAACTTCATTTTAATATTACATATATATAGTTTTAAAATTAACTCGACTCCTTTTTAACAAATACCTTGGTTTTATGTGAATAGAGCCATTTACCCTTGGAAGCCATATTTTTCAAATTGTGGGTTGTCCAGTAATGAATTACAAAATTAGTGAAATTAAAAGTCAGTTAAATAGCATAAAAACCATCAAAGCACAGCTTGCAAAAGTATTATTTTTATCAAACTTCAAGCTATAACTGTTCAATTTATTACACAATTTGAATGTTCTTAACCGTAAGTCAGTAACATGCTTAATTAGCCAGAATATTTAGTTTATTCTATCAGTTTTGCAATTTAAAACAAAGACTTAATGTATCATTTTAAATTTGACAGTATTTTGGTGTGATTTATTAGATATCTGATGTCAAAATGGAAGTTTTTAACATCTCTAATAAATGGCTCGTTTATTATTGACAGTGATTTATTAGTTATAGAAATTTAAAAAGCCATATTCTTCCTTTGAAACCAGGTTTGGCAGGAAATAAATGTGGAAGCTAAACATGTCAAGGATATCATGAAAACACTCGAGAGCTTTAAACTAGACAGCACCCCACTGAAAGCGGCACAGCATGAATTTCCGGCCTCCGAGGGCGAAGTCTGGTCCTTGCCTGTCCCTGTTGAACGAAGGTAAATGAGACCTTTTAAGATACAAACTAGCAGAAGAAATGATAGAACTGATTATATCAAGGAGAGATTTGGATGGCTGAGAGGCAGGAATGGGAGAGAGTTTTTTACTGATTACCTTTTTTAACTTAAATTATGTATCATGTAAACTCTTAAGACCCATTTCAATAAATTAAATGTAGGTGGAAATAAACCAAAAACATGCTTTTGTGAATGAGCTTAAAGTGGTGGAGACACTGTTATCTTATAGAAGGAGCAGGGGGCTTGGAAATTGAAATATCTGGGCACTAGTTCTGTTCGTGCCACTATCTGTAGCTTTAGGAAAATTGTGTAACCTTTCTAGGCCTCAGTTTGTAAAATGAGGGAATTAGACTAACATGGTGGTTTCAAACAGGCTATCATGGAATACTGCTATTCATCAACTATACTTCTGCAAAAATTGAAAAATGGGCTTTTTAATTTACAGAAAAAATAAAAAATAAAATGTTCTCAATTTTAGGTTTTTCTCTGGTCATTTCCCCCATAGCTTCCTATTACCTGGTGCCAGCAAATGGGCAATTAGTGAAAGTGATATTTACTGAAATGCTCTAAACAGTCAACCATGCTGACTTTCACTGCATGTTTTTTAACTGACAAGTATTCATGTGGATGTCACCTATTCCTAGTTTGTATGTGGGTTTAAATATATGAATGTCTAACAGCACTACAGAGAACACCCGCTTGCAGGTTCTTTGTCCCCTAAGCAGTTTGAGAACTGAGCATTAAGGCATTGCTCAGGTGTTTTTCAATTTAGTGTTCTGTCATTGTAACTCTTAGTGCTTGATTATATTTTATGATAGGTACTAGGTATTGGGTGTTCATGGTGTGCTGAGCACCATGATAGGCTACACATAATTTCTCAAAATAAAGGCCTTCCAAATAAGCCGTATTTTCCCTGTATTTCAGACAATAGCTGAGGTACCATGAGGTTAGGTAACTTTTTCCCATTATTACAAAGCTAATAACTGGTGGAGCTAGGATTTGCACCCAGGTATATTTGATTACAAAGCTTGCACTCTCTGCCGTACCAGTCATTCTCAAGCTCTGGCATACAAAAAGGTCTCTTGGGGCACTCATTAAAGATGTGGGTTCTGGGGTTTCACTGATCTGTTATATCAGACAGTAAGAAGAGCCCTGGAATCTGCAGGTAATTTTAATATGGGTGTTTAATGGATCACGCTTTTAGAAGTATCATACCAAAGGGTTCCTTTTCCAGCTTAAGATCAGTTAATGGGTATTGACTGTTTTGTAGCCACTTTAATTTTCTTCGGCTCCAGGTAAAAGTACTAATGGCCTGTTACTGACTCTGATAGCTTTTGTATATTTACTAAGTTTTTTCCTTGCTCATAAGCACTTTCATAACATTGTTTTCTGTTATATTTTAGAATTCACTAAAAAAAAGTACAGCTGTGGGCTTATTGAAGAAAAATAGGAAAATGCATAAAAGCAGGGGGGAATTCATATAGTCATTCTGTGCGACTTCAGTCTTTTATGCATTCTTTATTTCCATAGTTGTAGTTGTGCTGTATCCCTAATACATAATTTTGTGCTGTTTTTTTAAAAATTCTAATTATAGATAATAATCATTACACACTATGTGCTGGGTGTGTACTGTTAATTGCTTTACATGTATTATTTAATTCTCAAACCATCTTAGAAGGTAGGTACTAAATTTTTAGCTCCTATTTCTGATGAGTAAGCTTAAGCTTAGCTAGATTAAGTAATTTGCTCTCTATATTGTAAGCACTTATAATTTACAAGTCATGTCAGAACTTTTCTCTGCTATTTTTAAAGGATTGTTTGCTACTCTTTTGAGTGGGATGTAACCTACATAGTTAACCGTGCCCTATTGGTTGTTTTCCCCTTTTTTTGTTGTAAATGAAGTGAATATTTATGAATGAAGCTTTTCCCACATACATGATACTTCTTTCTTAATTTTGGCAGTAGAACTAATAATAGATGAATTAAGTTGTTTTTATTTTTTTCTTGCCTATTATCATGTTTTGCTTCTATTTACTTTTTCTTTTCTTTTCTCTGCCTGGAGAATCATCACTTGGCTCTCATATTATTAGTCTGCTCCAGCTGCCATAACAAAGTACCACAGACCTGGGGGCTTAAATAATAGAAATTTATTTCTCTCATTTCTTTCAGGTCTCTACTTAAATATCACCTCAGAAAGGCCATCTCTAATCATACTACCTAAAATACCCCCCCAACACATCATCTTTTTTTTTTTTAATTTTCATTAAGGTATTATTGATATACACTCCTGTGAAGGTTTCACATGAAAAAACAATGTGGTTACTACATTACCCATATTATCAAGTCCCCACCCATACATACCCCAATGCAGTCACTGTCCATCAGCCAACACATCATCTTATAGCTTCTACCATTCTTTGTTTTTCTAGATAGCACTCTGTGTCATCTGATGGGGGGGGAATGAAGAGCTTGTAGTAAGAAGTGCATAAAATATGTCATACTTTATGTGATTGACTGCCATCCAGTCATTAAAAGTCATTTACACAGTGATAATACAGGAAATGATATAGGAAATGCCTCATGATATGAATAGAGAAAATACAAGTGTATATGTGTATAATGGTTCCAGTTTTGTTTAAGTGAATGGCAATTATAAGAAAATAGACTATGTGTTAAGTGGTTAACTCTGATATATGGTTACATGTGACTTCTTAAAATTCTTTATACTTTATTATATTTCAGTGTCTATTTTGTATTGTTTTTCTAGTAAAAGGGAAATAAATATATATTTCAAAGGAGTATCTCCACTTGCTTTTTCAATTTTCTAAATCTAAAACCAAACCCCATCATTCCTTCCATATATACATTGACTTGGTTTTATTGACCTCCCAAATTCTCACTGTCAACTTGCCACATCTAGGAGTATCTTCTTTAATAGCATGTCTCTTGGACTCACGTACTGTCTAAACTGGCCCTCAGCTCATGCCTCGATAATGTTTGTAACCTACAAACCTCTCCCTGCTTTCTGTGTTTCCTTTAGCAGTATAGTTGACTCTGAGCAACATGGGTCAGAGGTACCAACACACTACACTGTTGAGAACCCATGTATGACTTTGCCCAAAAACTTAACTATTAATAGCCTACAATTCACTGGAAGCTTTACCCATGACATAAACAGTTGATTAACATATTTTGTATGTTATGGGTATTATATGCTGTATTCTTTCAATAAAGTAAGCTAGAGAAAAGAAAATGTTTTTTCAAATTGTCACAAATCTCCAAAAATTTCTCCAATATATTTTATGAAAAAAGTCCTTGTATAAGTGGACCCACACAGTTCAGACTTGTATGTTCAAAGGTCAACTGTATATCTTATTCAATCAGTATTAGATCAGTCTTTCTAAAACTTTTCCAGTGGTGGTTGGCTAAAATCCAAGCCTCTTGAACTAGTATTCAGATATCCTCCCTACTGATCCACATTATCTGTTCAATATTATCTCTTAATGCTCACCATTGTCTTTATCTTATAGTTAGTGTCTTTATAATTCTTTACATAGATTAAGCTTATTTTGATTTCTGTGCTTTCCTTCATTGGTTTTCTTTCTTCAGTTGTTCAGTCTTTTTTAGTTCAACTCCTGTATTTTGAAGCCTGTTTTTTTTTTTTTTCTGTCTTTATGAGGCCATTCCCATTCCCATGGCACTAGGTCTGTTTTACACTTAAGTGTTCTTGCCTCGTTTTATGTATCGTCTTCTTCCTTAACTGTATGTACTTCAGGTATTTGAGGATAAGACTCCTCTGCCTTTATTATTGTTCATTTTAATGGCCGCAACCAAGCCTAGGAGCATAGCAGGAACCTACTAAATATTTGGGAGGTCTGAATCCTGCCACAGAAATGAAGATGAAATGAGTGATGTGTTTTACATTTATCGTAAAGCACCAACATCAGTTCTTGTCGTTGTTCAGAGCTGGTGCTTATGCCAATTTTTTAAATAGGAAAATGATTAAATTTTATTAAGTAAAACATGAGAACTATGGTACATTCCTAATAAAATGGTACCAAATTGCGCATTTCCTGGTGGATAAATTGAATCCTACATCTGTGCTGTATGCTTGTTCTCTGAATAAAACTCATTTCTCCAATAATTGCTCTTTTCAGTTTCCAAGAATCAGACCAATTTTTCATTCAAAGCTATTTCCTTTCAAGGATGAGGTAACTGTCACTTGCTTTCCATTATTCTGTCATATAACCCTACTGCATTCCATTTCTTTCATAGACAGCTGTGTCAATTTAAATGTTAGATCTTAGATTTCAGTGACCTTAGGCTTATTCAGTCCTATCTTGTGTTCAATCATTGCCTTGACTTCTTTAGTTCACAGACTAACTTACACACTACATGTGTTCATGTGTATCTGGGACCAACTCTAGAAGTTGATTGTGATTTTCATGATCTTGTGTCTAATTAGACCCTCTCCAGGATCTAGAAAACGCCAGACTCCTCAGTACAGTGACCCCAAACCACATGGTAACCGTCCAGGTACAACTGTCCGAGTTCACCGTCCCTCTGCACACAATCTTCACAATGATAGAGGGAAGGCTCTTCGTTGTCGGGAGAAGAAAGAACAGAATAAAGGAAGAGAGGAAAAGGTAAAGTTACTGATTTTCTTTTTGTTTCTGAAAACAAGTTTTATTTAACTAAGAGTTTAAATATATTACATAACATGAAAACTGAAGGAAGAAACCAAAATAGTTTGTTACTTCACATGGCATTGAGCAGCTGTTGCTAGTAAGTTGCAGCTCTACAGCTAGCTAGCTACGTGCCTCTGCAGCAGTTTGGAATTTGTTCCCTTGTCAAAAGTTTAATAAAAGGTTGGCCTCACGTTCTGGTGTTTGGACATCAGTTAGCTAGGATATGTCTGGTCAAAAAGGCCTTGGTTGCAAGCCATATGTCCTGTCACTCACTAAAAGAAAGGTGGCAGCTCTCGCTTTGCCCTGTCAGGTTGGAGCCCCAGGGCCTCTGCTCTGAAAACAAAGGCTCCCCTCTAGTGGTACAGCTGCCATACTCCATCCTCTCCTCTCTGACTCACTGAGGGCTGGTCAGGTGGTGACATTCTCCTAGGGCAGGGAACACGGCAGAGGGAGAGCCAAGGAACTTCTGGTCAGACATAGCCACCTGTGATCTTGATCTTGGGGCTCTGGGATTGGGAAACCTCATGTTACTGCTTTGTTTCTGGCGGACACTGCCAGGTGCCTATTGCTTGACCTCTGTTTAAATTACAGACTTTAAGACTAGACAGCATGGATCTTTTTCAGTTCATTGCATGGATTTACACTAGTCCAAGAGAAAAGCAGACCCCAAATGGTTATGTAGGCTGTGAGGTTTTTAATTTTGTGACAAGGGACAGAAGGGAAATTCTACTCATTGCAAGGAACTCCTCACTTAAGCTTCAGTAAGCCAAAAGCACTTAAAACCTGTTACCCTCCAGCTGGTGGTCCTTAGCCAGTCCAGCCTCTACTGGGAACTGGCATACACTCTTGCGCTGGTCACCCTGTAGCTGAATTACTTCTCCGTATCCTGGATGCTCAGTTACAGTACCACGGGAGGCAGATTTCTTCTTAAACGCCTTCACTGGTTTGTATCATAATCATCAGCCATCCCTTGGACAGTAGTAAGGGTCTTCTTGCCATTCCTCTGTTGGATTCTTATCTCAGTGCCAGCAGGAAGCAGATTATCACCCTTACTTGCATCAACAAGTGGGTTGAAAGAGTGAAGGTTCTGAATAGAGTACATACAATACTATTCCTTTTCCTCTGTGTAAATGGCCTGCGGAAGGTGGCGGTGGAAAAAGGAAGAGAGGGGGCTTAAGGGGTAGGCCGCTGAGTCCTCGGCAGCAGTGGCTCGGTCACTGCAGCCTTGATTTTCATAAATGGAAAAGTTATTCATTAACCTTAAAAATTAAGACAGTGTAAATTTTAATGATTTTTAGTCATTAGAACTGCAGAGACTATAATAAAACTTAGGCATAGTCCATCTAGGCTATGATTTTTCCTCTCACTATTCAACAAATATCAGTTGTTCTTGTAATTTTATATTTTGACCTAATTTCAGACTTGGAAACAAGTTTCAAGAATGGTATAAGGAACTTTCATTATTCTTCACCCAGTTTTACCTATTATTGATATTTTGACTCTTGTGGTTTTGCATCATTTACTGTCTGTGTACTTTTTTTTTCTGAAGCATTGAGAGCAAGTTCTAGATCTCATGCCTCTTTATCCTGAAATACTTTATACAGTATGCTTCCTAAGTACTAGCACATTCTTTTACATAAACATAACACAATGATCAAAAGCCATACATTTTACATTGGTATAGTACTGTTATCTGATCCATAGACCTTCATAAAATTTAGCCGAATGTGTCCCATTACTGTCCTGCAGAGCTTTTCCCCCTTGGGCCAGGATCCAAGGTGGAAGCGTACTCTGCAGCTGGTTGTCAGGTTTCTTTAGTCTCTCTTCATGTGAACATCCTCAGCCTTTATCTTTTTTGGCCTTGCTTTTTTTTTTTAATATCGTTGATAGACAATCTTACATTGGTTTCAAATGTACAACACAGTCATTCAACAGTTACCTGCATCAAATCCTCCCACCCTCCAGTGTGGTGACTATCTGTCAATGTAGAAAGATTTCACAGAATTGGCCTGGCTTTTTAAAAAGTTAAGGCCGGTTATGCTGTAGATTGTCCCTCAGTTTGGGTTTGTCTGATGTTTCCTAATGAGTAGATTAAGGGTATGCATTTTGGCAGGAATGCACTGAAGCAAAGTTTTGTTCTCTGTGTATGATGTAGGGAGGCACAGGATGTCTCTCTGTTCTGTTACTCGTGGTAAATTGGATTGCTTGGTTGGAGTGGTGTCTGCCAGGTCTCTCCACTACGAAGTTTCTCTTTCCCTTTATAATAATTTGCACGGAGATACTTTGAGACTCTGTAAATACCCTGTTTCTCATCAAAAATTTGTTTCAGCATCCAGTGATTGTTGCCTGAATCAGTTGTTCCTATGACAGTTGAAAAAGTAATGATTTTCTAGTGCCACTATTTCCTCTACATTAATTAATTGACATTCTACTGTAGGGAAAAGCTTTGTCTCTTACCCTTTGTTTAATTTTCTCAGTATGGACTTACAGACTCTTACTTTATTCAGTGATTTGAAACCTGGACACTTTCATATTATGTTATGAGACTCTAGATCTTATTTAAACCTACTGTTTCAGCTGACTTTTTCTGACTGACGCTGCTCTGGCCAGGAAAGTGGAGTAGGGGGCACTGCTGCCAGGTGAAGGTGGAAGTCCAGGTTCCCCACCCAGCCTCTGTTGACACCTGAATAAGGGGAGGGCTCTGCTCATTGCTGCTGAGCTGTATTGGGAGTCCTCCACGTGAACTTCAGTGACGCTGTGCTGGGGTGGCCTTGTCTTGACTCTGCTAATCTTCCTCTGACACCATATCAGTGCCACATTATTGCTAGTTGGGCTGGGAAGTCTGGGTTCCCTCTGTGTTTGCCACTGACTGAGTGTGAGTTTTGTCACTGGTTGGCAGGAATGAAAATTCCAGTTCCCTGCTTGGCCTCTGATACCACCCTGGTGGGGGCTTAGGGTACCTCTTTACAGCCTCCCAGGGGTGGAAGTCCAGGCTCTCCACTTGGGCTTTGAGGCCTGGGTAGGAGTGGGGCCAGCCTTCTCTGTGTGCTTGACTGGCACAGAATGTTGTTCTCTAGAAGTTTTATCTTACTAGCCTACCCCTTCCTTTGTTTTTTGGCTAGAGGGAGCAAGCTTTTATTGGGGCTTTTTTTTGTTTGCTTATGTTGTTGTTTAGCGTTGCTGGCTTCTTCAGCCTCAAGTCTGGGTATAAGAAGGAAAAAGAAAACCCAGAGAACTCACCGTCATGTCCAAGTTCCTAGCTGGTCTGCCACCTTCTCTATAATTTTCAAAGTCTTAACTTTGTTTACTATATAATGTCCACAGTTTTTAGTTCTACTTAGCAGAAGGAGTAGCAAAAAGTATATTGGCTTTATCTTTTTGTAAGTGAAACCTCAGCTGTCATTTTAAATTAACTTTTTTAATTGAGACAGTAGATTTAGATTTTGTGTTTATAATTTTGCCAGCTTTTAAAATAACTGGGTTTAAATGAGATTTTTCTTCTACTTAATTGGTCCATCTTCAGCTTTATTTTAAGCCTAAAAAAGGAGTCTGTGTTCTTAACCTGTCTATTGCTTCCTTTTATCTCCTAGTAGTTGTTACTATTTTCACTTAGAGCAAGTTATTGAATCGATGTGTGCATAAAGAAAATTGTACTATTTCAACTAATTAAATGAACTCTTACTAAAAATGTCAACATTTTAAAATTCTATTACATTAGGTCTCCTTGGCTGACATGTTATAGAATTGTTTCTCCTTCCTGCTATATTGTTTGTTTTGCTTTACAGACATTCCTTCAGCACTGTGTTCTTTAGGAGAAAGGAAGCAAGAGCTAGAAAAGTGCCTTTTGTTTGTGTCTTCCAAGGCTTACAGCTTAAGTCCTCAATTGTCAGGGACAGTGTTTTTCTATCCCCCACAGCTGCTAGCACAGAGTAGATTCTTGCTAAATTATCTGTGAATGAATAACAACTGCATAAATACTTAGACAAAAAGATAACCTCCTCCTTTTTTAAATGTCACACAATACCTTCCTTGTGAATCTTGTTAGTATTAGATACTGAATATGTAAATTGTGAGACAGACGGCTATTTGATCATCTCGTGTAAGACTTTGTCATAAATACTGGTGAAGTCTAAACATTAATACTGATTTTGGGCAGCACCATTGACAAAATACTGTCATGTTGTGGGCAAAAAATGTTATGGAGGTAGGGTAACAAAAGTAGTACAAGATGGAGTAAATGATTATCTACCTAATGCAGAGCTTCTTAAATTGTCTTGGCTCATAAAATTCAAGAGCATTTCAGCAGTTTTTTCATAGCACCTCTAGGGCAAAAAGAATACCCATCCATTTATGAAGAAATTAGATTCAGAAAGACTCAGTGTATGTCCTAACAGCAGCTGTTGGACATTGTACAGCTTTTCAGACTTGGAGTCTCCATCCTCATTCCAGCCTCATTCTTCTAGCACATTAATTCTCCTATTTTATCTTTTATCACAACAACTGCTAAAACCCAGCTTCACAAAAATGTGGCCTTCTTGAAAGGCATGCAGCAATCTTAATGTAGAGACTGAACAACCTGGAGATGGTAATTCACCCAGTGTTCAACACATGTTGCTGTTTACCTCAAAAGTTTAAAATATCCCACAGTGTCCTGTAAGTCTGCCATTGTGTCCTTAGAGTACTGTCATATGTAGTTTGGGAACTGTGGCCCTAATGACTGTCACCTGAGAGGATGGGAGGGACTCTCACCTGAGGACTGAGTTGCCTCTTTTGGGAAGCAGCAGGAATACTGAAAAGGGATGTTTTAGGAGCGCTGGTGAGGACGGAGTAAGTGGTTAAAGATTGACCCAAGTCTTAGCTAAATAAACCATCTGTCTTTAGCTTTATCTCCTTTAAAGCTTTGAGGTAATTGTCATATGTATCTGATACTCATTAGTAACCAGTTAGTCTAGTATTCTTTTATTCTTGCCAGTTCATATGCATATTTTTCTTTTTCTTTAATGTTTGTCAAACTCTTTATGCTAACATAAAAACTGAGTATGAAACTGATGTTGATGTAAAGAGATGACTTACAGCCTTTGATTCTGTCATTACTACTTGTACTATTATATTTGTTTTTTTAAAAAATATCACTTGAGTCTAGTCTTTGTGGCTCACAAAAACAAAATATAATTTTTGAGTCAATCAAAAGCTCTTGTTTTTTCTCCCTGTGTAGAACAAATCACCTGCTGCAGTTACAGAACCAGAGACAAATAAATTTGATAGCACTGGATATGATAAGGACTTAGTAGAAGCTTTGGAGAGAGATATAATTTCTCAGAACCCCAATGTTCGATGGTAAGTTATATCCCAATAAAATAATTGGGTGCTCATAATGCTTTTGGAACAGAAAATGGAACAGATTGTGGGCATGCACTGAAGATTACTTCTTGGGGATAGAACCAGAGTACATACATGTGAGCATGATACATAACGAAAAGCTTTATTTTGGTTGAGGCTGGGCCGCTTTTTTGTCTGAGATTTTTTTATTTAGTAAAATTAAATTTTATTTAAGAAATCCCTTTTACAGAATGGGAATAAGATCACAGAATTTTGTTTTCTTTTTGGGTCATCTGCTCATGGTGAAGTGGCAGTGATTCTGATGCATATCTGTTGCGTGTCACCTGTAGGTTCATCTAGTAGATCCTGCTTTTATTATTAGAGCAGTGGTTCTCAGCTTTATTAATACTGTATCTAATTAAAGAACTGTAATTTACCCCCAATGAGTTACACCTTTCCCTCAAAGTTAGGAACATTTTGTTACATATTTTTTGTTAAAACATTAACAATTTTTAGGTATGGTTTGGGGATATTTTAAAAATATTTTTTGGTATTTGATATTTATACAATGAACATATTCTCATAAAAAAAATGCCACGTAGAAAGTAGCAGTAGTGTTCTAGAGGTTGGAGATGACTTCATAGCAATCTCTATGATACTCTTTAGCTTTGGTGTCTCTCTGTAGGGTTGGGGGCAAAGCAGCAGTATTGCGACCTGTCTCTGTGTTCTTTCCTTTTTATCTTTCATGTTTTTTTTAGTGAGCTCATTGTAAATCATGGAGTTTATGGGATGAGCATTATAAAAGCAGGAATTTAAAATGAGATGGCATAATAATACTTAAGAGTAGGCCTATAGACCAATGTTCTCACTCACCAAGCTGAAAACACTGCCAAGAACTGAAGATTCATACTGTGCTCTTTACATATACGGGTTGGCGTGGCAGACCTTATCACAATGTGTTAGTTCACTAGTGCCTACGAGAGGCTTAGCTTTCTGTCAGCAGTGAGAATTGTGTAGTCTTGGGTAATCACGATGTAAAACCACTTTCAGTGGTTCTCAAGAATGACTACAGAGTTAAATTTATAATCTTAAGAGGTTGTTGCTAACATGTCTTCTCTTTCAGGGATGATATTGCTGATTTAGTAGAAGCTAAAAAGTTGCTTAAGGAAGCTGTGGTATTACCAATGTGGATGCCAGAATTCTTTAAGGGCATTAGGAGACCATGGAAGGTCAGTTTATTACTATTAAGGCATTGTCAAAGTGAATAGCAAGTGCATTACTATCAAAAGCCAGTATTTATCTGTACTGATGGGAAGTGAAGAGAGAAAATAGAGCAAGTAAAGACAATTTTTAAAAGTGTAGTTGTATTGTTCAGAATTATGTTTAGACCAAAAGCTATTGCAAGTTTCCCAGAATAAGAAATAGGTACAATGTGATCTTTGGAAGAAAGGTAGACACAGAGTAGATTTAGAATGAGCTTGTATTTGCGAATATGAACAAGTTGCTTAATGCACATAATATCCCCGTAAATGTGTCATGCTACAAAACCTGTATCCTGGATTTCTTGTAACTGTTCTTGAGAAATTAATGAAGCATGTCTGCACCTAATGAGTACTTTTTTACTCATGAGCTGATATGAAAAGAGACTCTGGGGTTTGGGAAATGTGCTAAATAGCTAACTCGGCACTTACTATTTTTAAAAATAATTGAAATATTAAGTGATAAGCAAGATACAAAATTATAAATGTGCTCTGAGTTCAACTATGTAAAAATAATTAATTTGAGCAAAAAGACTCTTAGGGAATATATCCAGATATTAATGGTACCCATGTTAGGATATGATATTGTAATATTGACCATATTTTTTCTCACTTCTGAGTTCCACATTTTTGATAATGTTGTTACCTTTTGTAATGAAAAAAGTAATTTGTGATTAAGTAACCTTTTGTCTGTCTTTTGTCTTAATATTACATGTAAGTTGGTTGAAATTTGATCCTTAGTAATGGAGTTCTTATGAATTAGAAAAATGGTAGATAAATACTTTGCTTACACTACTATATTCCCAACAGGGAGTGTTGATGGTTGGCCCTCCTGGCACGGGAAAGACCCTCCTTGCCAAAGCAGTAGCTACAGAGTGCAAGACAACATTTTTCAATGTCTCTTCATCAACTCTGACTTCCAAATACAGAGGAGAGTCTGAGAAGCTTGTTCGTCTCCTGTTCGAAATGGTGAATGTTTGAGACAACTCTAACGGTTCTTTACCTCTCAGAGGGGAGAGAGTGAGTTGTAACTCCCTCCAGCGTGTGGAATAGCACGGCAGGGTGACAGTGCGCCCAGAGTGTGATTCCTGTAGAACCCTTTACTGACTCGAGTAATTTGAGGTTTTCTTTGTCTCTTTTCCTCTGGAGCAAGAGCCATCTCTGGGAGCTTACGGGCATGCTCACATTATGGGATCTGCATTACTAATCTGCTTTAGGAATTTGAATTATTATGTTTTTTAAATCAGTAGGCTTAGTTATACTAGAGTAAATGCAGTATTGTAACATTGTAGTGATGTGAATAGGTGAAAACCGTAAGGCAGCTGTGGACCTTAGGTCACCTCCAATCTATTGACTATACCAAATACCCGCAATCTTTGGCATAAGTTCTCTGCTTATCACTTTGACTTTCTTTTTCTTACTTCCACTATCTGAGTATCAGTAGAAAAATGTAATTCAACCTTGTAGAGTGTTTGGATTGAATTCAGTAGTTTTTTAGACTGCTGACTTTGTTAAGTTTCACTGATTATTTCAGTCTTGCCTTGTTTAAGAAATATTGTAGTTTATGTATTGGGACAGAGTTATGCTTATTATGTAGACAGTGACAAAGACTTGCATTCTTAATCCTTAATCCTGGACAAAACCTTAGATGACCATATTGATATTACACCAGAACTTCCTAAGATCAGAATAAATCAAAGAGAAACCCACACAATTTCAGGTTATCCATTTTCTATAAAGGCTTCTTCCTGCTTTAGTTCCCATTTTATTTTTTCCTAAAACTTCAGTATTCCTAAGGCAGGACACCAGTTCTAACAGGTTCTTAATGACTTACTCAGTAGTGCACGCTGCAGTGGAATTGGAGAGCTTCTTGGATCATTTTGACAAATTAGTCTGCCCTTTCTTCAGGGGAGAAAGGAAAAGAAATTATATTGCCAGTATTCCAGAATAATTAGGCCTTTTAAAAAATTTAAGTTAGTGTGAATGGTGAAGGGTGGAGTCTCTAGAGACAGGTGACCTGGGGTCAGATCCCACCTGGGTCACTTTCCTAGCTGGCTAACTAGGCAAATTCCTTTCCTGGTCCTCAGTTGTTTCATCTATAAGAGGACGGTGATATAGGACCTATCTCTGTAATGTTCAGAGGAAGCAGTGATCTAATACATGTAAACTGCTTAATACAGAGCCTGACTCTCAAGGCCTCATAGCTCTTAACTGTTACTGTTAAGAATTATATATTTTCGAGTGTAGGGTTTTATATTGAGGAATATGGGGGGAAAGCCTCTTACAAAGTGCTACACTGCATTATTTTTTATAGTGAGGTTTATGTAGGCATATCAGATCACTTATTTTTACTGGCTTCCCTAGGGTTGTCCAGGAAAATTTTAACCATTTTTCAATAAATCCCTGTTTATCTGGAGTGCGCTCCTTTGAGTTGCCCACTTGAGTAGTGGCTTGTTCACAAACCAATGTCTGCAGTGGAGTTTCTGCCCTTGTGACTTTTGGTTTAGGGCTCATATCTGAAACCAAATGGATTCTTTTCTATTCATTATGTAAACTCAAGATGTAAAATTCTACTGCCTCTCATATCTTGATTTTGACCGCTGTATAGATGACTGCCTTTCTTGAGTGCATACCTTCAGTCCCTCAGAATCTCTCAAAGTGAACATGCCTCAAGGCCTATAATTTAAATAAGGCCACTTAAATATAAAATTCTGTCCAGGATTTTTCACATGACATGGTTAACAAACACAAAAACTTAATTTTTAATTTTTTGTGTTGCCACAAGCATCCATTTTCAAGTATCAGAAACCTAATCAAGTGAGTTTAAACAAAAAGAATACTATATTGGGTCATGTAAGCTGGGAATTTTCAGAAGTTAATGTTGTAGGTTTTTAGGCCTAGCAGGATCTGGCAATGCAGATGTCTTTGGGAATGTTACTCTCTGACTTCTGGTTCTGTTTACTTCTGGGTTGGCTTAGAATTTATGCAGACCAAAGTGCAAATTGTAGCACTCCAAAATCTTACAACTACAGACTATTTACTGTTAAAAGAACATAAGGGATGTGAACATTCCCCAGGAATGGGTTGTTTTAATTTGTCTGATTTCTCTCAGACTGTTCAAGTTCAGTTGGACAATATCCACCATATCATAGATAAGTTTTCACAAATGCCTAAGGTGCCTATCTGGTTTTCTTGGTTTCACTGGAGATGGCTGGTAATTACAGATATGCTTTGGTTATGTAACTATACTCCTATTATGTTAATGTGTGTGCGCAATTTAAGTAGTAACTTAAAACCTATACATGCTGAAGTTACTCTACAAGAAGATATGTCAAAGAAATAATCAATCTTCTCATGTTTTCTTCCACCTGCTACTTCTATAGCTTTTCTTCTTCCTTCCTAATTACAACCCTTAAATAGGATTCGTGCCTCATATCAAATTTACCGAGTATCATAATTCTTCCTAGTGGTAAAGATACCTCAAGACAAATGCTGGGCATAGAAGCTACAGGGCATAAATATGCAAAGAAATAAAAAGCTAACCATTTCAAACAATAAGGCTTCTCTCTCACTTACCAACTTTACATTTCCCTGTATGGCCCTGGAAGATGACTGGTTGGCCAGAGACGGGTAAGATTCCTCAAGGGAGGAACAACCTAAGACAGGCACAGTTGCAGGGGGGCCATCAGGTGAGAAATTGGGGATCAACAGAGGTGAGGCTTAGAACCTCACCCCCCCGTTCTGAGAGAAATCTTCTGCATACGTGGATGTTTTATTGCCCTGGTCTAGCTTGGATTAACACATAGTCTACAGGCACACACCTGATCATCTACATGTGCTCTCTTACAACACTAAACTATGTTTTCTACCTTTATCTTATATCTACCTACCACTTCAGCATTTTATTAAAAATAATAATAATAGAGAAATGTGGTATCCACATATAAATCAAGTATAAAAACCAAATGAGTATTCATATTTGAACTGACTGTTTATAGTTCATAATGCATGAGCAAAATCGAAAGTTTCTGTGATGACTGCCCTTGTACTGTTCACTATGTAACTTATTCACTATGTAAGAATTTGTTCTCCATGTAAGAACTTGTTCGTTATGCCTCAGAAGATTGGAGACTGACGAAAATTAGGCTTGGGGTAGATTAACGATTGTGCATTGAGCATTGACTCCCCTATACAGAATTTTATTGTTGTTAACAACCATTTGATCAATAAATATGAGAGATGCCCTCACAAAAAAAAAAAAAAATTATGCAGACCATGTGGCCATTAAGGTAGTCATCAAAGGCTTAAACCTTATTTGTATTGTCCATATGGTAGTCCCAGAGAAATTAGCACTCATTTCTCAGTTGGCCCAGCAAAATTGCAGGGGTTAATACTTCACTATTTTGAGTCACATGACCATGCCTGACCACATCATTTTGGTCAGAGAATTGGAGTGGCCTGATTGGCCAGGTCTGAGTTGGCCTCTCTTGAGGTAGTGGCATGAGAATAAAAAGGGTGACTTATAAATGAAAAAGAGATCTTCTCTTAGCATAAGGTATGCAGGCAAAAACAACTGGTGTCCACTCTAAATCTTTGTCTAGTACTTTCTACAGGGCTTCCTCAATTTTACATGTGCCACAAGGCCTCTGCTTTAATCAGACTGTTCTGCACACCCTCAGTATTTGAGAAGAATCAGTCTGGTATTTTTTGTTTGGTGTGGCAACAAACAGATTGAAATTTAATTTTTATCAGTGTAGGTTTTGCTGGTAGATGGTTTCTAGCCAAAATTTCAATTGAGATTTTTCTAGGCCACTTTTTTTCTTTCTTTTCCTCTGTCCATTAAAAAAAAAAGGTACAAAAATATTTGTACATAGTACCTACAATCCAAGTAAAGATGTGTTAGTACAAATGAAATCATCCCTCAGAAGGGAATAGATGACTTAGAGTTCAAATTTTCAACTAGAAAAGAAAGCAACGTTTTTAAATATAAAGATTTTACAAGTGAACAGACCAAAACTAAATCCATGTCTTGGATGTATGGTTTTTTTTAACACAGATAATTGTCTCTTAGAGGATGTTAGATTTCAACCTCACAATCCAAAATAACTGATAGACCCGATACAATTGTATGCTCAAGTCTGTAGTGTTCACTTGCCATTGGGGACTAATTTTTAGGAAGACCTTTAAAGTGCTATTTCTTCAAGCTGTGTTGAGAAATCTTGGTCATCATTTAGGTTCAAACTTTCTCTTGCAGTGTATCTCTAAGTTTGGATATTTTGTTTAAAAAATTAACAGTAAATGTCTTTCATTACTATAATAAATTGCTTCTTCAGTCTCCTTAAGGAAAGGGTGATACTGTTGAGTCTTACACAGCGACTTAGTAGATTAATACTCGACTAGATCTGTTATTTAATGGGTCAGTATTCCCTGTTTGGTTTGAGGAAGAAATACATTTAAGGTACAAAAACAAACTGGGAGATATTATTCAGCCATAAAAAGAAGTGGAGTACTTGTATGTGTTGCAATATAATCGAGCATTGAAAACATTATGTTGAATAAAAGAAACCAGACACAAAAGGCCACATACTGTATAATCCCATTTATTTGAAATGTCCAGAATAGGCAAAAATCACACAGGAAATAGTGATTGCCAGGGGCTAGAGAAAGAATCATGGGTTATCTTTTTGGGGCAGTGAAAATACTATAAATTTGATAGTTACAGAACATTGAGAATATACTAAATACTGAATCATACATTTAATGGCTTAAATGGTGAAATTTATCTCAGCAAAAGCTTTGGCCATATAAATTGACTCTTCTAAATTGACTACTTGAGAGGATAAAAATTTACTTAACACTGGTCAAATGAAAAAATGTAATTTAATTAGAATTTCTTGGAATTTATGTTTTATTTTAAGGAAATAGTTCTGATTTTTTTCTAGAAATAACACTTAACCCAATATCTGTAAATGTTTTGTCATTGTTATTCATATTGTTGTAATATATACGATAATCCTGTATATATATCACTCATAAATACATATAGCCAGTTATGTTGTTGAATGATATAAAAAATAGCCACATAATTTGAAGTATATATTATGAAGTGAGTCCATATTAGAAGCTATATTTTAGCTGTCCCAGTTCTGTCCTCTCTTCCCAGTATTAGGACAAGAACAAGAGATGGCAGGCTCTCCAGCTATTTTCTAATTCCTAACTATAGATGATTTTTAAATGAAATAAAAACCTGGTGTTGCATGGTTTCTTCTTTTAGGCTCGATTTTATTCTCCAGCTACCATATTTATTGATGAGATAGATTCCATTTGTAGTCGCAGAGGGACGTCGGAAGAGCACGAAGCAAGCAGAAGGGTGAAAGCTGAGCTGCTGGTTCAGATGGATGGTATGTGTGTGTATATGCATGGTTGTTAACCAAGCTCTGCTCACGGTGCTGACCCACACAACTCGGGATGACTAGAGGAGTCTGGCCTGTGGGTCCTGGACATCGACAATAGTAAATTAATGTATATTGAAAATGATGACTGGCCAGAAAATATTGACATTTGGCATATACACTCATCTCGTAATTTTAGCTCTGAATTGAAATAAATGCAGGTAACTTGGCCTTAGAGAGGGATATGTGTGCTTTTGAAATTTTTAAAAAACTGGTGTGTAGGTGAGCTGAGCTGGACTTCTGATTAAATCTATTTTGAACCATATTTTTGCATACAAAAACTCGTTTTTTCTTGAAGCACAAACTCATATATGTACCAGTTAGCTTTAAGTCTTAAGGAGGGTTGATGACTTCAGTACCTCAGTCATGCTAAATTTTTTATGATCTTCAAGTAGTGCTTTGTTTTGTATAATCTGACTTTATTTATACTCTCCTTTTAGGTGTTGGAGGTGCTTCTGAAAATGATGACCCTTCCAAAATGGTTATGGTTCTGGCAGCTACTAATTTCCCCTGGGATATTGATGAGGCTTTAAGACGTCGCCTTGAAAAAAGAATCTATATTCCCTTACCTTCAGGTATCTTCAGTTGAATCTTGTCAGAGAGCTCATATAAACCGTTAGGTAGTTTTGCTTAGAGATTTAAAATTTTGATAATAACTTTCCTTTAAGTGGCAGGTGTAGGATGTCTTTCATTATATTAACTGATTTGGCTATATGTAGAGCCCAAAAGCTTTGATACTAGGTGATCTAAAATTCAGTGAGGAATGGCTGTTAACTTTTTAAGCAAATGAGCTCTAAGAATTGGAAAACTTCTCACACAAGTTAGACTTGAGAACAAAATAGTACACTATATTAATGTTGAAGGCTTACATTTTTTAATTTGTTTCTACAATTAGCAAAAGGCAGAGAGGAGCTATTACGAATAAGTCTACGTGAGCTGGAATTGGCTGATGATGTTAACCTTGCAAGTATAGCAGAAAACATGGAAGGTTATTCAGGTGCGGACATTACCAATGTGTGCAGGTATGAGTTATTTTGGAAGCATGGGTTTTTGTGGATGTAAACTTCTATTACAAAGTTCTTATGCTGAATTAAGACAGATGAATGAAGACCTATGTTATAGTCTATACTCAGAGACACAAGTGTTGGTATTAAGTTAGTGTTACCTGGTGCTAGTAAGGTATTTGGGTATCTTGCATGTCAGTGAAGAGTCTGCAGTTCATTTGAAAGTTGCAGAAAGTTCAAGAAGTTGTTAGAACAATTGGTGTAAAATAGGAAATCAGTAATTGCCATAGTTTAAAAAAATTGTTGGTGCATTCATTCATTACACTTTTTCATAGGGAATATAATTTGAAATAGATGGATTTGGCACACCCCAGGGGAGTAGTCTTATTATCGGTGAAAAGTCCTACATGATAGAACAGCAGTAAAAAGAAAAAAAACTGTCTCCAGTCTAGCTGATTCAAGTAGGTTTTGTCCCCAAGTATTAGTTCAGGCAGTTAGTTAGCAAATTACTCGACTGCACCAGTTTCCTCATTTCTAACAACTATGCAGGGTTGTTGTGACCATTAGTGATAAATGTGTGTATATAAAGCAGCTGTTATGTTGCTGTCCATTTGCATAAATGGTGGCTGCTATTAAGGATGAAGCTTGGTGAAAAGAAAGAGATACTTGAATCTTAAGTTGCTCCTTTTTAAGGAAGAAAGCACTAACACCAAGAGGGTGAGGAGAGACCACCTAACTTGATCATTCAGCTTTGCCGACTTGTGGAAAACAATTTTGTACCTAATAGGTTCTCTCCTCTCCCTGTGATGCTTATTTTTTATTTTATTAGATACTTACAATGAAATTCAGTTGTTGCCAGCTTCTTTGTTACATCCTTTTGCTTTTTTTCTTAGGCTTCTTGGTCAGTATCAGTTATTTGAATTGATTAGCATCCCTGTTTCATCACAAAGACTTATTAACAGCTCAACAACTCAGAATTGGTGTCATATTCTGGTAGATCCTCTATATTATACATTATATGTAATAAGATAATCATAGATTAACACATGCACTGAAATTTTCTGCTCACAGATTTTTATTCAACCAAATATGACTTTTTGTTTTGTTTTGTTTAAAATTTAAAACCTAGGGATGCATCCTTGATGGCAATGAGAAGGCGTATTGAAGGTTTGACCCCAGAAGAAATTAGGAATCTTTCAAGAGAAGAAATGCACATGCCTACAACTATGGAAGACTTTGAAATGGCTTTAAAAAAGGTTTCTAAGTCAGTATCTGCTGCAGACATTGAAAGATATGAGAAATGGATATTTGAGTTTGGATCATGCTAAATTCTCACATATAATCTGAGAAACCTGCCTTGTTTGAATAATAATTAAATGTAGTATTTCATTGTACCGAGTGCTATATTTTTTTAAACTTTCATAATGGTAAGAAAAAAAACCCATGATTTTGAATAAAGGCAGTTTTTTAAAGCTGCAAGCAGATTTGTTTTACTTTAGCATTACCTGATTTCTCGTTCACAGATGTTGCATCACAATGCTATTATTTAACTTGGAAAACTGTCACTGACTTCTAAGAACAGCTTCTTCTCTTCCACTGTCTGCAGCTGCTGTTCCTTCTAGGGGGTAAGACTGGCTGTGGATCACTGGTGGATAACTGAAAATTCTGAACATTTTTACACAAGAAGCCAACTGAGGCCTGAACCTTGCCCAGTGTGACTTCTTTCCTAGTGCTAATGGTAGCTTCCCTCTTCCTGGGAGGGCGTGCAAGACCCTTCATTTTACCATGCTAATCTAAAAGGACAAATCTATGTATCTGTGTACAACTCTGCCTGACTTTATTCTGCCTATGTGAGAGACTACACTATAGGCAAGTAAATACTTATAAGCCTAATGCTGCTCACTATACTTGAATAAAACTCATTAATCCATTCAGTAATGGACTAAGCTAATTAACATGATAGTTAATGATGCAAGTAAAAGTTAAATAAGAGCCAGTGGAATAAAATTTTAGGTAAGATTTTCATTTATGATTACATGGAAAAAAACTTACACCCTTTCCTTGGGCCTTAAGGAAACTTGAGTGCCTTGCCATGGTCCAAGTCTCACTGGTAAGCAGAAAAGGTAGGATAGGAGTCTGACTGCAGAACCTGAGCTCTCCAGTTAGCCATGCAGCCTCCCATGACATACTCCTCACTAGCGTCTACAAGCTTATGCTTAATGGATAAGACCCTGATATCATTTGGAGTAAGAACTGGTGATTTTTAGAAACTTGGAAGGATAGAAAGAAAGAAAGTGTTACTAGCTGGGTGATTTTAAGACCCAATTATAAATTGAATGCTCTTTATTATTCTATAATATGGAAAGAGTAAATCTCACAGGGCTATTCCTTATGAAAAACAGGTAGGCAAAATGAAACATCTCTCCTTTACTATCTGTTATCCTTCCTGCACACCAGTCATTACTTTCTGGAACAATGTATTTAAAATGTGTTGCACTTAAAAAAAAAAAGATTTAAATAAAAGGATAGGAAGTATCACATGGGATAAAAATTATTATTATTATGTACTAGACCACACTGTAAAATATGTCAATATGAGTGACAGTTAAAAACACCAAACACTGTTGTAGAGTGAATTAGCTTTAAGAATCACAACAGCAAAGGCATATGCTAATTCCATGATACTGATGGACGTTTACTGATTTGAGTCTTGGTTTTAGACAGTGTTTGTAAAAGGGGCTATTATATATAAGTCATTCTCACCTGGGCAAAGTTTTTATACCAAAAACACTACTTTTTTCCTCGAAGAGTTTATTTTAGAGTGAGAACATGTCACTATTTAAATCCTAGCGCATTCAAGGCAAGTGGTCATATAGGATACAATCAAATCATGATACACTTCAGTGATTTTTTATACTGAGTCACATTTAATATAAAGGCACATTTTACTTAATAAAAAAATAAGTGTTAAGTTCTTGAGCTTTTAAATTAGAAGTTCATAAAGTGCTTTTTATGAAGTCTCATATATTACAGTAATTTATGTGGATATAATTTCCTTAAAGGCACCTTGAAAAGTATTGGCACATGGCATTTTTCTTGCCTATTCTTTTTTCTTTTTGGTAATTTCAAAATTTCCTCATATGTATTCTCTTCCACTTCACTTAAATTTTCCTTAACAATTCATTATCTGAATAGCCAGCCCTGTTAAAGACTGAAGTGAACTTGTCACTTTAAAGGTCAAGTTTTAGGCAGGTTTAGGAGTTTAGGAATTTCTCTAGTATACAAACTGATTCTAAATGATTTAAAGTAAATTATATTTAAGTGGCAAATTTAGAGCCAGTAGACTGTAGTTCAGAGTCCATGATTTGAGATGGTATTTTAAATACATGTTTTATCTTCAAGGTACTTTGCAGTTTTCTCAGGACTATCTGGAAGTGAGTTCATAGCTGTCACAGGCATAACATTCACTTTATCCAACTGAAGAATTCCTCTGAAATATAAAGATAAAAATTAAGTATTTCCACTGTCTATAGTTCAGTAGTAAGACGGGGCTACTTCAAGGTTATAATTAAATATATACCTGGGGTTGGGTGCTCTTCATTTTATTTAGTTTATAATGGCTGTACAAACTCTGAGTCCAGAGTTCACTTTAACCAAATCAATTAAGGGAACAGAAACATAAAAAGGAGGTTCCTTACTTTGTACTGTAAGGAAGGGAAGGACTGGAGAAGTATAGATCTCCAAGGCAGACAGAACCTGAGATTTGCACAAGTCAAGCAAAAAGACTAGGCCAATGAAGCTTTTTAACCAGAACTCACCACTGGAATGCAATCTTACATCTTTAGATAGCATTTCTCCTTTTGTTACCTTTTAAAGTACTTGACTATGGAGCAGATCTATGGATTAGATCCAAGACCCTATATTTCAAGTTCATTGTCATCCCAATCAAAACATAAAGTTGTTCAGTGAACCGATCAAGCTGTTTCTAAAGTTCCCAAGGAAGAAACTGCAAGAATAACTAACATTTATGAAAAAGAACAATGGGGAGAAGTTACAGTTGCCCTAACTGGCTATCAAAGGTTATGTTAAAACATGGTAGCAATTAAAACCTTGCTAGTGACATACAACTTGACAAATAACTCAGTGGAAGAAGATAGTTCCGAAACAAGACTAACGTATATGGGAATTTACTTCATCATAAGGTAACAATCCGAGTCAACAGGCAAATTACTAATGGAACAGTGGCCTCTCTGGAAAACAAAATCAGAACTCTAGATTCACCTATACACAAAAGTGACGGTGAAAAATAAGAAAACACTTAAGTAATTTTAAGATGGGAAAGTTCTATTTAAGAAAAATTAAAACTCTATATAAGCCATAAAGGAAAAGCATGAATTACTTTGACCCCAGATTTAAAACTTAAGATGTTAAGTACATACCATTATAATTGGGATACCATAAACAAGAACAGAAGACAAATTGGGATTTTTTTCAAGTATCTGCAACAGATATTATGTACATATAACAAAGGAACTCCCACATATTGATGATTATTACCAAAGGCAATACAAAAGAAAAATGGGCAAAGGCATGTCACAGGAGAAATATACAGCCAATTATCATGAGATGCTAGATTTAGCAAGACTTGGACTAGCACAGATACTAACAAGAAGAAAATGCAAACTAAAAGGAGATTATATTTTTGTCCACAGGAGCAAAAACAAGAGACTGCTATCAGGTGTTGAGACGATGTTAAATATGTATACCCTTGGATCCAGTAATTTCACTTTTAGGAATCTTTGTATAAAAATATATATGTACATTTATGAATGTATACTAAAGCACTAATGGAAATAATATGAAGTTGGAAATTACTGAATGTCTAAGGGAGGAATGGTTACATTATGGCACTACCTGTACTGTGTGAACCACTATGCAGCAATAGTGAGAACAACTAGGCCTAGGTATGTACTGATAGGAGAAGATCTGGAGCCTATGCTTCCCAAACTGCCCTGAGACTCCTGGGGTGGCACAGACAGATTCACAGAGGCACACAGAATGTTCAAAACTTTTTAAGTTTTCTTGTGTGGTATTAGCTTGAGGGTAGTTCATGGTTTTAACATTAGATTGTACTACCCTACACATTCCTTTCAATGAAGCCCTATCTTTGCAAAGCTGAATTTTTGGCAGTTAGTGTGATAAAAAGCAACACTGTGCAAAAAATTGAACAGGAAATGAGGGTGGCAGTGTACAACTGGATTCTAAGATTACTGCGTAGTGCCCTACAGGCACACACATCCCATCAGTAAGTTAAGAATTTAAATAAAAGTATTTTTTCTTTCAATTTTTCTTGTGGCCTAGGTAAGAGCACCAGGAAAAAATTACTAGCACAGTAATAGTTCTATGAACCAAGAAAGTTTGGGAACCTCTGTCATAAGTGAATAAAGCAATCTGTGAGACAGTTAAAAGAGTTGGTTGATTAACAATTATAATAGTATACACTTAACATCAATATACAGAAGCTGGATAAAAGATGCACACCCAAACAGTTAACAGTGATTACCTCCAGGTACAAGAACTGAAGAACAGGGAAGTGAAGAGGGACTTTAAACCTCACCGCTCTCTACATTTCTGTATTGATGAAATCTTACACTATCAGAAAGTATCCTCACTGCCATTGATAAGTATATTGCAATTTGGGTTTTAATTTTACATTGCATCTTTTCCCAAGACAAGTAAAACAGTCCATAAGTAAAATATTTGGTAAGAGAACAATAAAAACATTTACAACCCTGTTTTCTATGTAGGTTTATACAATAAAGTTCAAAAAAGTTTCTGAGCTTGCTGGTAGCCAAAGGAAAAAGGAAGAAACTATTAAGTCATAGAATTTCCATTATCAGAAAGAAATGGGAAATGTTCAGGGGACACCGAAAGTAAAAGATGGGGGGGCACTAGCACTTCTTTACTCCTCAAGTGCTTGGCTTGCACTATGACTCCCTTTAAGGGAGGCTTCAGTTTAATCTTACGCATGAAGAAATGGGAATTTCAGACTTTGTGGCAAGCAACTTGGAGAGCAAATGTTTAAATTTGCTCTTTTTTTTTTACAAATCCTATGGTCTCTCCAACGTAGTGCAATGTAATTTAGCTAAGCCAAAAACTAGTCATCTCTGTTCTATTGCGATTTACTTTACTAAGACAACTACAATGGCTGCTTAACTGGTAAAAAAGCTAACAATAAATTCATTTTCAAATTTATAAAATAATTTCTTACAGTTAAAAAAAATCAAGCTGTACAGAAAGGGAAAAGGTGAAAGTCTCTCTACCCCTGCTCTCATTTCCACTCATTAGAACTTATTTTGACATTCCAGAAATTTTCTATTTACTTATACACATATACACCTAATCTGTTTTACCTAACTGGGATCATACTGTTAATGTTACCTGCCCCATCTAGTAGATTCTGGACTTCTTTATTTGACAAGCAGCAAGAATCCCATTGCAATGTGTGAACCATTAGTTAGCTAAGCCCCCGTGGATAAACAGTTCAAGGTTTCCTCTTGCTTTTATTTTCTGTTACAAGCAGTGCTGCAGTGAATATCCTGTTAATCTCCTAAAATTAACTCCATTGTAAATCGATACCTTGGAGTAGAAAATACAGAGTGAAGCTCTCGTTTCCTTTCTTGCACACATTGCGTTGTCCACTACAGATATTTGTTTCCTTTTCTAATAAACTAAGTTCTTAGCAAGCAGTCTCTCTTATCTATATTTGAGTCCCTAAGACAAGTGTCTTGTTGGTAATAGATACCCAGAAGTGTCTCTTAATTTTGCTAAAGTTGGAAGGTTGTCTTACCCTTCCTCATTTTTATATTTTCTAAGATATAGTAAATCCAACTCACTTTTTGATCATTAAAAATAACAAATTTTGCTTCAAAAATAAAGAATACTTACTTGTATTTACAAACTGGGCAAAGCATCTTTAGGATGGTTATTACCACAGCTGCTCCTGTAATTCCAGCCACCATGACATTCAAAAACATAAAGAATACTGGGAAAACCCTGCTCCAGTACCTACACAGATCTTTTCTGAGCTTTTCCATCCATTGACACACCACCTAAAAAAGGATCTTTGATTAGATATACAGGTATATTTTGAACTCTAAGGAACTTAAAAAATTACGTTCTAGTTTGGGGTGATGACATTTTGTATCTTGGTCACAGTGGCAGTTTATGGGTGGCTATACACATGTCAAAACTTATCTAACTGTATATTATAAATGGGAGCATTTTGTTATTTACAATTTTCAAAATTATGTTCTAACAATACAGGCACAAAAATGTTACTATTCTTTACCTTTATTTATACTGTAGTTTAACAATAAATGAAAATAATTGCTAACTAATGAAAGGTTAGACTAGTCCATCTTATGCAAAGTGGATGAGTCAACTATATGTTTCCAGTAATTTGGAGGGTAAGAGAAGAGGGAGAAAGCTTCTTAACAGCTTTTGGAAGACGGGGAGTTCACCGTGTACCAAACATGCTTCTCTACTTAAAAGCGTAAGAAAAGAAATCTAGGCATGCATGGATGGCACAGACTTTGAAGAGAGTCTGATCGTGGGCTGCCCTGCTCTGAGGGAGGTGGGGTAGACACGGTGAGGGTACAAGAGTTCAGGCAGCAGAAGTAACCTGAGTTTCTCCAGCAACCCCAACCTTCAGTGAGAATTCAAAAAATAATCTCTGGAATCCTTTGAGACTAACCATAGACCCTGCTCACTTAAATGGAAGTTATTTTGAGTAAGAGACCTAGCTAAGGCATATGAAAATACCAGGATACTGTCTCTGAACCCCAAGGATCTTCCCTGTCAACAGGATAATGCCATCAATAATATATGAGGACTTTATAGGTGCCAATGTGTATTTAAGTTTGTACCCACCTCATGTAATCCTTATAACAACTGCATGAAATAAGCACTATATTACAGATTTTATGGGTATTCCACGGTACAGATAAAGAAACTGAGGTTGGAGAGTCTAGGAACCCAAGATCACATAACTAGTAAGTGGCAGAACCAGGATTCAAACCAATACAGTCTGACTCCCGAAAGTACACTCTTAACTAAGTGTCTTCACACTGATGTACAAGATTCTGAGGGCACCATGCACGTGCGAACGTGCGAGCACAGGAGTCACAGAATAAACAAATGGGAATAGGAGAGAGGCTTTGGAACTGAAAATCCCAAACAAAATGAAATCCAGTGACCTGATAGTCATTATCTGAATATACCATTAAATGAAGTTTAGAAAGGAAAATAGGAATACTTAAAAAAAGTCACATTAAATACAGTGATGAATCCATTATTAAAAATGTTTTATACTTCTGATCCTCATGGTTTCCACCTCATTTCAAATGCTCTTTTCTTCACCATAACCATAAATGCTTGTGATATAAAGATAATTCCAAATTGCTGATTTACCTTGTATGAAGAAGGAGGCTCTGCTCTAAGAGGGGTTTCGGGTAATTTCCCAGGTAAAGCGTCTCCATCTACGGTGGTCTCCATGTTCCTGATGAGATACTGGCTGGTGGTCTGTGAGGAACGCACGCTTTCTGCTGAGGAGGAAGAGCCAGGTTACCAGGATGCCAGGCACGCGCTGCTCTCCCGCCTGCCGAGCCTCAAGCCACTAGGCCAGAGAGGGAGGAGAGTAAGAACGGATACTTACCTGCGCAGAGAAAAAAATAACATATTTGATTGTTTAAATTTAAATGCCAGAAAGTACCCATATACTAAGACAGTTATAAGAACTATAGCAGTTATGATTCTATCATACAGAAAGTCAAATTTTCAAAAGTTCTGTGTTTCAGTGGAAAATATGAATGCTGCTTCTTCCAAATGAAGTTAAACGAACAATACTCTTATTATGTACTTTGTGATGATTACCCAGAGTAAAAGCAGATAATTGCAGCAAAATGTCACTACGCAATCACATTCTATTAAGACTCAAAATAGATTTCTACAGTCCTTAAAGAGACTTACTATACATGTTATAAAGCATTTCTGAAAGAAGCTTACTTCCAAACATATTATGATTAAGAAGCTACCAATTAAATGAATCATTTCCTTAATACATCAAATAATGGTCTTTTAAAAATACCTTTTTTGGAGAGGTTGGGAAGGGTAAATAAAGTGTCACTGTCTCGGGAAATAGAGTAAAGCATGCTTTCTTCCAAAGGTAGAGTGTAGTTTGAATGTCTGAGTATTCCCTGGTTCTTAACTAAAATATCAATTTCAGTTACATCCTTTTGGTGAGCCTGTGAAAGAAACAATAAGCAATTATTCTTTATTTTAAATAACAGCACAACCCAGTAAGAATCGAAAACTGAATCTTCCTCCCTGATCTCTGCAACCAAAAACACTGTCCTAGTCAAACAATTACTCTTTATTCTCCCCACTCCCACTTTGAGGCATTTAATTGACAACTTTAACCACACTCTGTGTGCTGCGGCACTCGCTGATCTGGAAGTTTGTTCTCAGTTCCATTTCATTTGCTTAGCGACTTAGCCAGGGGAAGTGGTAGCAAAGCAGTGAACCAAATTCAGTCCCTTCACTCACCTGCTGTTTAATGATATTTCTAATATTGTAAAGTGATACAGACATGGATGAATATGATTGATTTTTTAAAAGTTAACATTTCCAATGCTAAACAAGTAAACACTAAAACAAAACATTCAAGTGACTGGACACAGGTAACATTAGGGTACCTTCCTTCCTTATCAGAAATAAATAATAACTGAACACATGCATAATACCTAGCACATATCTTCAGAATTTAATCCCCAATTAATAAGCATACTGTCTTACTTGTTTTCCATCAATCTCTACTACCTCTTCTTGAATGACAATTAGTTGCAAACTGGAACCAGATGTCATAGGCCATTCATGAACTAAAATCCTTACACTGACAGTTCCAAAATATTCTTTCTCTTCCAAATTCTCCAGATTTTCATTCTTCACTATAAAAAAATAAAGTAGTGACAGCTTTGAACAAAAAATGCCAACCAAATCTGTTACTGAATTTGACCATTTTGATGACATTTACATGGAACAAGACAGCTGTATACCAATTTCTCTGCCTTCATCTCAGACCTCACTGATGTTTTAAATTTATGAACACAAACACAACTTGACAGGTCCTGACAAATCTTACAGTCATTTGAAGAACAAAAAAATGCCTGATATATGAAACACCACACTATTCCTTTACATAGTTTATTAATGAGGAACAAACATGGCATAGCCATTACAAAGCAGGCTAGAAGACACAGCCAATTCCATGTTTTAGTAAAGTAAGCATATTCATTCATCCATTCATTCATTCATTCATTCACAAAATCCAGTGACTGGAGGAGCCCACGCAGTGAGGACACTGAGCTTTCTTCTCAGTCCTGTCCCTAATAAGGGACTTCTAACTATGGGAAAGGACGGACATGGGGAAGAGGGTGGGAAAGCCCTGTAATTACTCCCCACCAATGGACCATAGGGTAGGATTAGCTACTGGCCATATTCCTCTCTAGCTAAGAACCCTCTACCCCACACCAAAGGAGGTGGAGTGTGGCAGTTCTGGCTGCTCTAAAGCTGGTGCCTACTCTAATAAGGCAGAATGCACTATAGAAAAAGATACATCAACATAAACCAATGAAACTGCTGCAAATGGAGCATTTAGTTTCCATCCCTCAAATGTTATGGTCTGATGACTGCAGAACCACTTGTCTGAACTGATTGGGTGCCTTTATAGGGCTAGTCCCTTCATCTGGATGCTTTTTACTAGTCACTCTCCCTGGCCCCATCCATTTCTAATAAACTGCTTAAGTAGTTTTGGCTACCTTATCCCTACAATGCTGAATTCATGCCTTTTTTTTTTTTTAAAGCACTAACTTTCTTGCAGTGCGTCTCTTAGTTTATAAACCTGTCTCTTCCACTAGGCTGAATTCCTTGAGCATATGCATTGTGTATTGTATTATAGCTTTTGTTCAGCCATGGTCCCATTCAGAGTTATAAATACAAAACTTTAAATATACATGCTGTCATATTATCCATGATGTTTAAACACCTGGTCTAGTGGTTCTAAATCCTAACTATGTATCAGAATCAACTGCGGAACTGTATAGATCCCACAGCCTCACCCAACTGCAGTAAATCAAAATTTTTGGTGATTATAGACTAACATTTATAAATTTTTAATTTTACAAATGTACAGACATTTCTATTGAGAACCCAGTGACCTAACTCTTTAGCTCAATCTTGTCTTCACAAAACTGTCCTTCCTTGACTTCTGTGTTTTTGTTAGTTAAGTCCATCCTCCTCCAAGCTACTAGATTACCTTTGATTCTTCATCCTTATTCTCTATACCCAGTCAGCTGCTTCCTCTGCATTCCAGCTCCAAAGTATCTCTTATATTTGTCCTTTCTATCTCCTACCTATCTCTCCACCCAATATCTAGTTCTTTAACTGCTTATTTTTACAATACTTACCTTTTCCCGCCCCTTCCCTTCAAACCATTCCGTAACAATGTCAGACTCACCTCACCAGAACAGCTGCAATTACACAGCCTCCCTGCTCAAACACCCTCAGCGGCTGCCCCATGACTTTGCTGCTGACTCTCTGAATCGTGCTGCTTCTTCAGGATCGTCATGGCAGCAACCTGCTGCTCCTCTCTCTCTAGTTGGCCTCACCTCTCTCCTCTCCGCTCAGGCTCATAACTGCAAAGCTTCCCCCTCGTATCCATGTCAGTGTCTTCCCTGACAGATCACCCACTGGTCACCCTCCTGGAGCAGGGGGCTCCTTGTTAGCATAACTGTATACCCAAAGGCTAGTGCCCGAGGGCACAAGAGACTCAATGGATGAGAAAATGCAGTCACATAAATACATCAAAGCGGTGACTCCTCAGCCCCCAAAGCTGGGACCCCTGCTCTAGAATACAATTCAGTGGTTCTCAGTGGCCCTTGCCCCTGGTATTCATGCCCTTGTATAACCCCCTCCCAATGAGTGTGGGCCAGACCTAGTAACTTGTTTCTAACAAACAGAATACAGCAAAAGTGATGGATGTCAATTCTATGACCGGATTATAGAAAACTGACTCCTGTCTTGCTAGTATTCTTGCTCTTGCTGGCAGTCTCTCTTGTCCTCTCGTTGATAAAGCCAGCTGCCAGGCTGTGAGATGCTCCAGGGAGAGGTCCATGTGGCAAGGAAATGAGGGAGGCCTCTCGTGAGGAACTGAGGCTTCCGCCCAGCAGTTCACAAGGAACTGAATCCTGTCCACAACCACTGAGTTAGCTAGGAGGCGGACCCTTCCTAGCTAAGCCTTGAGATGACTGTATCCGTGAGAGAGCCAGAGTAAGAGGACCCAGCTATGCCAAGCTCACATTCCTGGCCTATAGAAATGAGGTAACACTGTGGTAGCACACTCAGTTTTAGGTTAAGTAGTTACACAAAAATGTATAACTAATACACCTACCAAAGAAGAAATTTTTTAAAAGAACAAAGGAGAGATGATATTGCATTTAATGTTTTGAAGATTCTTACAACTAATAACATGGGCATTTACTTCAGCCATCAAATAAACGAACTCAGTGCAACAACTGGGATTACTACAAGGATGACTATAACAGGTAGAGCGGCCAGGTTGCATTCCATGCCAAATTCCTAATGAACACACCATCAGTGGAATTACTTAAATCAGCAGTAGCACTTCTTTTCCTTGCTATGAATTAGCTTGTGGTACACTAACTTCCTCACCAAGAGCCACTAGAAGAGATGTAAAAAAATAAACACATACATACACTCAAAACCCACATCTATCTGGAGGCATCAGAGTTAAAAGGACAGCCAGCACCCCAGGAGGCATGTGCCTATTCCCAAGGTGACCACGTAGAGAAGCTGGAAAGTTGAGGAGAAGGCAATGGCTGAGGCAGAGAAGCTAAAACAGTGCTTTTGGTAGTGTCACGCAGAGGAGAATAAAAGTAAGTGTATGCCTACAAAAATGTCCAGCAATTGTGACAAGATTCTAGAGAAAAAGGAAGCACAGTAAGTCAACATTTCTATGCAGTTTTCCCCACTGAAACATTTGCTGATTCATAAATGGGAATGGGCTGAGAATCTGAGCATGCACGTAAGATACTAAGAAGTGAAGCAGAACCTATGTCAGGCTTATGATGATGTGGAGTTTGGGGCCCACAAAAGAGGGAAGCCCTTGTAAACACCCCAAATTTTCACTTGGGATCTAAAAAGAGGTATATCTGAGGAAGTGAATGAGAAATAGACTAGACTTACAAAGACTGGAATCCAGCCTTCATCAGTTCAATCCTTGACTTAATAATCAAGGTACTCTGCTCGTTATTATCATTATGACAAGGGCTAAAATAATCTTCCTTAGAGGAAAATAATATCATCCAGAGCCTTTATAACTTTCCATGCCCAATATCAAAAATAACAACACATAGTAGAAGATAAAGAGAAAAAAACAGATATGAAGGGGCTCCAGAAATTACAGTGGGCAGGCATGAGCTTTAAAGTAACTATAACTATTAGGTTCAACAAAATAAGACAATAAAATGGAGACTTTCACCAGATAACTGTTAAGTGATCAAAAATAAGAACCAAAAAAAGAATGAAATGCAATAAATGAAACTAAATTAGACATAGCTGATGAATGCATGTGCTGGAAGGATGGAAAGAAAAAGGATGGGAAAAAAACAGAAAAGAATGTAAGATATATATGGAACCCTGTGAAAGAGTCAAACGTGTAAATGAAAAGCAAGATGGGAAAAGAGAGAGGATGGGGAAGTAGCATTTGTTGAAAAGATAATGACCAAAAACTTTCCAAAACTGACAAAAGACACTGAGTCACAGATTAAAGAACTGCGCACCTGTGTGTATCATAGTGAAACTACTGAAAACCAAAGACAAACAAAAAAAATCTTAAAAGCAACCAGAAAAAAATGTTAGTCTCAATGGAGCATGAGATTGACACTGATTCTCAGTAGACACTACAGTGAGAAGACATGGAAATTAGCCTTTAAAGTGCCAACCCAGGCTTCCATACCCAATAAAAGTATCCTCCTAAAATGAAACCCATGTAAAGATGTTTTCAGACAAACAAAAGCTCAGGTAATTAACTGCTAACAAATCTGCACTAAAAAAATACTAAGGGGAATTCTTTAGGCAGAGGGAAAATGACCCCCGAGGGGAACACATATATTCAGTCAAGAATGAAGAGCAATGGAAAGGGTAACTATAACAGTAAACATAAATGAATATTGAACTATAAAAAACATTACATTGCATTGGGTTTAAGAACACAGAGTTAAAATGCATGACCATAACAACACAAAAGCAGAAAGGGAATAAATGGAGCTTAAGTGTTCTAAGGTTCCTGCACTGTTTGGAACATGATAGAAGTACTAGTTACTGATCTCAAGGGTAACCATTAAAAGAATAGTAAAATAATACAAAAGCAACTTGACAGAGGGGAACAATGAAACAACAATAAACAACCCAGAAGAGGGCAAAGAGAAGAAAAAGGAACAGAGAACAGGTGGGACACAAAGAGGGAACAAATAATTAAGGTGGAAGATTCAAATCCAAATCTATCAATTAATTACATTACTGTAAATAAATTAAAATTCCAATTAAAAGACGGATTGACTGACTAAAAAAAGAAACCCACTAAGTATATGCTACTTATAAGAAATTCACCTTAATTATAAGGACCCAGAAAGACTGAAAGAAAACAGAAGGATACCACACAACATTCTACCTCCCTAATCCCTGCCCAGTCAAAAAGGAGTTATTGCTAAAGTAATAAAGATAAAGCTGATTTCAAGGCAAAAACATCATTATATATAAAGAAGGACTTACTATAATGATAATAGGGTTAGTCCACCAGGAAAACATCATAGGTCTAAATCTGTATGGATTTAGTAATATTGCATCAAAATATATAAAGTAAAAATTGACAAAACTGAAAGGAGAGTAGACTAATCTATACAGTGGAGATTTTAACATGCCATCCTCAATAACTGACAGAGCAAGCAAACAAAAAAATTAGTAACTCCGTAAATGACTGAACAAATCTGACCTGCCATATATGGAACATCATATCCAACTCATTACATAATTTACTTTCTTTTTACGTACACATGGAAAGCAACATTTACTAAAACTGACCACATGCTAAGCCATAAATTTCCAAATTTCAAAGGGTTAAAATTATACTACATATATACTCTGAAGATGGAGGTATAATCAGCAAAAAAAAAAAAAAATCCCCAAATATTTGGAAATTAAGGAATATACTTTGAAAACTCCTAAGACAAGACAATAGCACAATAAATAATTAGAAAACACTATGAACTGAATGATAATGTAAATATATTACAAATCAAATATAAGATACAAGTGTTCAGAGAAAAACTTACTGCCTTCAGCACATATATTAAGAAAGGTAATAAGAATACTATACATATTTCTTATCTTATTTCACTTAAACAGTATAGTACATTCCAACACAGGTTAAAAAGAAAAAATGTTATATGGACAATAAGGGCAGAAGAAACTGAAAACTACAGGAATCAATCAGATGATTCATTTTTCTCTTTCTTTTTTTTTTTACAGTTGTGATAAGCACTCCTCTAACAGTTTACTCTTTACATGTAAATCTTCATTTACTACATATACATACATTCTTACATGGATATCAACCTATCAGAAATGCAGTTCCAATCAATGCTAATCTCATGAAAGAGAAAATGTACATATGCCATTGTAAAGTAGGAATAGAGCTTTCAACACACTGGGGTTGTTATGCCCTAGTAATGATGTATATCATGAATTGAAAATGGAAATATGTAACATCAGAGAGTTGTGTTTCATTAGTATTATTAAAAACAGAACAATTTTATGGAAATAATTTAGTAGTACTCACCTATCAAAGTCTGACAGCTTATTCGAGTTACACCACTATTTACAGGGAAGTCATTTACATATACCTGTCCATTCTCATAGTTTATGTGAAGAACAACCTTAAAATAAAGCAGCATATACATTAATTCCAACAGTTTATAAATAATGACAAACTTCATGTCAAAAATACAAAAAATTAGATTTGTAGGTAAATATAAAACATGTTGCATAATACTTAGCTAAGTGATACATTAAAAACATAGTCAGAAGAGGACAAACCTGTTCTTTAGATACCTCCCCATCATCTTTCAGGGTAGTTACATCAATTCTGATGCTGTCCTGCAAAACAAGTATTATATAAGTTGAATAGGCAAGCATTTCACAATAGAGAATAACTCGGTTTTTTCTTTTTGCCTCAATTATATTTATTGCATAATTACTTGTGACATTAAAAGAACATTTTTAAGCCAGGCAGAGAAAGACAAATACCAAATGATTTCACTCATCTGTGGAGTATAACAACAAAGCAAAAACTGAAGGAACAAAACAGCAGCAGACTCACAGAACCCAAGAATGGACTAACAGTTACCAAAGGGAAAGGGACTGGGAAGGATGATGGGAAGGGAGGGAAAAGGGGATTAGGGGGCATTATGATTAGCACACATCATGTGGGTGGGGGGCACGGGGAAGGCAGTATAGCACAGAGAATACAAGTAGTGAGTCTATAGCACCTTACTATGCTGATGGAAAGTGACTGTAATGGGGCATGTGATGGGGACTTGATAATGGGGGAAACTAGTAACCACAATGTTGCTCATGTGATTGTATATTAATGATATTACACCATAATAAAAGAAAAGGAAAAAAAAAGAACATTTTTAAAAACCTATCATTTTTACTTTTATAGATTGTTTTTTTAATTTTGATATCATTAATGCACAATTACTTGAATATTATGGTTACTAGACTCCCCCTATTATCAAGTCTCCCCACATATCCCATTACAGTCACTGTCCATCAGCATAGTAAGAAGTTAATAGAATCATTACTTGTCCTCTCTGCATATACTACCTTTCCTGTGACCCCCCCAACTACATTATGTGTACTAATTGTAATGCCCCGTTATCCACTCTTTCCCTCCCTTCCCACCCACCCTCCCCAGACCCTTTCCCTTTGGTAATAACTGTTAGTCCATTACTGGGTTCTGTGAGTCTGCTGCTGTTTTGTTCCTTCAGTTTTTTCTTTGTTCTTATACTCCACAGATGAGTGAAATCATCTGATACTTGTCTTTCTCTGCCTGGCTTATTTCACTGAGCATAATACCCTGTAGCTCCATCCATGTTCCTGCAAATGGTAGGATTTGTTTTCTTCTTATCACTGAATAATATTCCATTGTGTATATGTAACACCACTTCTTTATCCATTCATCTATGACGGACACTTCGGTTGCTTCCATTTCTTGGCTACTGTAAATGGCGCTGTGATAAACAGAGGGGTGCATATGTCATTTTCAAACTGGGCTCCTGCATTCTTAGGGTAAATTCCTAGGAGTGGAATTCCTGGGTCAAATGGTATTTCTATTCTGAGTTTTCTGAGGAACCTTCACACTGCTTTCCACAATGGTTGAACTAGTTTACATTCCCACCAGCAGTGTAGGAGGGTTCCCCTTTCTCCACATCCTCACCAACATTTGTTGTTGTTTGTCTTTTGGATGTTGGCCATCCTAACTGATGTGAGGTGATATCTCATTGTGGTTTTAATTTGCATTTCTCTGATGATTAACGATGTGGAGCATCTTTTCATGTGCCTGTTGGCCGTCTGAATTTCTTCTTTGGAGAAGTGTCTGTTCAGCTCCTCTGCCCACTTTTTAATTGGATTATTTGCTTTTTGTTTGTTGAGGTGCATGAGCTCTTCATATAATTTGGATGTCAACCCCTTATCAGATGTCATTTATGAATACATTCTCCCATACTGTAGGATGTCTTTTTGTTCTACTGATGGTATCAGTAGATGCTTTTTAGTTTGATATTGTCCCACTTGTTCATTTTTGCCTTTGTTTCCCTTGCCTGGGGAGATATGTTCATGAAGAAGTTGCTCCTATTTATGTCCAAGAGATTTTTGCCTATATTTTTTCCTAAGAGTTTTATGGTTTCATGACTTACATTCAGGTCTTTGATCCATTTTGAGTTTACTTCTGTGTATGGGGTTAGACAATAACCCAGTTTCATTCTCTTACATGTAGCTGTCCAGTTTTGCCAACATCAGCTGTTGAAGAAGCTGTGATTTCCCCATTGCATATCCATGGCTCCTTTATCGTATATTAATTGACCATATGTTTGCGTTTATACCTGGACTCTCTATTCTGTCCCACTGGTCTATGGGTCTGTTCTTGTGCCAGTACCAAGTTGTCTTGATTACTGAGGCTTTGTAGTAGAGCTTGAAGTCAGGGAGCATAATTCCACCTGCTTTATTCTTCCTTCTCAGGATTGATTTGGCTATTCGGGGTCTTTTGCCATTCCATATGAATTTTAGAACTATTTGCTCTAGTTCATTGAAAAATGCTGTAGGTATTTTGATAGGGATTGCATTGAATCTGTAGATTGCTTTAGGCAGGATGGCCATTTTGACAATATTAATTCTTCCTAGCCAAGAGCATGGAATGAATTTCCATTTGTTAGTGTCCTCTTTAATTTCTCTTTTTAAGAGTGTCTTGTAATTTTCAGGGTATAGGTCTTTCACTTCCTTGGTTAGGTTTATTCCTAGGTATTTTATTCTTTTTGATGCAATTGTGAATGGAATTGTTTTCCTGATTTCTCTTTCTATTAGTTCATTGTTAGTGTATAGGAAAGCCACAGATTTCTGTGTGTTAATTTTGTATTCTGCAACTTTGCTGAATTCCAATATTAGATCTAGTAGTTTTGGAGTGGATTCTTTAAGGTTTTTTATGTACAATATCATGTCATCTGCAAACAGGGACAGTTTGACTTCTTCCTTGCCAATCTGGATGCCTTTTATTTCTTTGTGTTGTGATTGCAGTGGCTAGGACCTCCAGAATTATGTTGAATAACAGTGGGGAGAGTGGACATCCTTGTCTTGTTCCCGATCTTAAAAGAAAAGCTTTCAGCTTCTCACTGTTAAGTATAATGTTGGCTGTGGGCTTGTCATATATGGCCTTTATTATGTTGAGGTTGCCCTCTATACCCATTTTATTGAGAGTGTTTATCATGAATGGATGTTGAATTTTGTCAAATTCTTATTCAGCATCTACAGAAATGATCATGTGGTTTTTGTCCTTTTTGTTGATGTAGTGGATGATGTTGATGGATTTTCGAATGTTGTACCATCCTTGCATCCCTGGGATGAATCACACTTGATCATGATGGATGATCTTTTTGATGTATTTTTGAATTCGGTTTGCTAATATTTTGTAGAGTATTTTTGCATCTATGTTCATCAGGGATATTGGTCTGTAATTTCCTTTTTTTGTGGTATCTTTGCCTGGTTTTGGTATTAGAGTGATGTTGGCCTTGTAGAATGAGTTTGGGAGTATTCCCTCCTCTTCTACTCTTTGGAAAACTTTAAGGAGGACGGGTACTAGGTCTTCACTAAATGTTTGATAAAATTCAGCAGTGAAACCATCTGATTCTGGAGTTTTGTTCTTAGGTAGTTTTTTGATTACCAATTCAATTTCTTTGCTGGTAATTAGTCTATTCAGATTTTATTTTTCTTTCTGGGTCAGCCTTGTAAGGTATTTTTCTAGAGAGTTGTCCATTTCTTCTAGGTTATCCAGTTTGTTACCATATAATTTTCCATAGTATTCTCTCATAATTCTTTGTATTTCTGTGGTGTCTGTAGTGATATTTCCTTTCTCATTTCTGATTCTGTTTATGTGTGTAAACTCTTTTTTTCTTTATAAGTCTGGCTAGGGGTTTATCTATTTTGTTTATTTTCTCAAAGAACCAGCTCTTGCTTTCATATATTCTTTCTATTTTATTCTTCTCAACTTTATTTATTTCTGCTTTAATCTTTATCATGTCCCTCCTTCTACTGACTTTGGGCCTCATTTGTTCTTCCTTTTCTAGCTTCATTAATTGTGAGTTTAGACTGCTCATTTGGAATTGTTCTTCTTTCCTGAGGTAGGCCTGTATTGCAATATATTTCCCTCTTAGCATGGCCTTCGCTGCGTCCCACAGATTTTTGTGTTGTTAAATTATTGTTGTCATTTGTTTCCATATATTGCTTGATCTCTGTTTTTATTTGGTCATTGATCCATTGATTATTTAGGAGCATGTTATTAAGCCTCCATGTGTCTGTGGGCTTTTTCATTTTCTTTGTGTAATTTATTTCTAGTTTCATATCTTTGTGATCTGAGAAGCTGGCTGGTACAATTTCAATCTTTTGGAATTTACTGAGGTTCTTTTTGTGGCCTAGTATATGATCTATTCTTGAAAATGTTCCATGTGCACTTGAGAAGAATGTATCCTGTTGCTTTTGGATGGAGTGTTCTGTAGATGTCTGTTAGGTCCATCTGTTCTAATACATTGTTCAGTGCCTCTGTCTCTTTACTTATTTTCTGTCTGGTTGATCTGTCCTTTGGAGTGAGTGGTGTGTTGAAGTCTCCTAAAATGAATGCACTGCATTCTATTTTTCCTCCCTTTTTTATAGACTGTTTTTAACAATAGAAAAACAAATGGAAGTTTAATACTTCCTGTTACAAGGAAGTACCCAGGAAAACTGAGTAACTTCTTCAAAGCCGGTTTTATGCTCTTACTCACAATTCAGATTTTTCATAATCTACATGTTCTTTCCATTTATAAGTCACACGTTATATATGAGCATGTAATATGCAAATGTACAATTTAAAAATTAACACTCATGTAGCATGCATGTCAAAAACTAGGATATCATCCACTCCTTGTAAATCCCCTACATGACCCTGTCACATCCACCTCCCTTCCCTCAGCAGGAATCCCTATAGTCTTCATATTAATCATTTCTTGCTTTTCTTTACAGTTTCAGTACCTGTGTATCTCTCTCTAAACAAAATATTTACTTTCATCTGTTTCTCAGCTTTATATAAGTGAAATAATATTGTATATATTCTTCTGGAATTTCTTTTGTTTGAAGTTGCTGATGCACACTGCTATAGACTTTCATTTATAGTGCTCTGTAATATTCCACCAAATGACCACTAATTCACTCATCTATTCTACTTCTCAATGGACATTTGAATTGTTTCCAACTTTTTTGTTTTCAAAAACAAAGTTGCTCTAACCCTTCTCCCACATGTTCCTGAGTGCATGTATACTGCAGTTTTAGTGCCTCTCAAGGTATGCACAAAAGCAGTCTACTAAAATAGTTGTTTATTAATGTTCATGTTTATATAAACATTATATATTAGTAAATACTAAATATTATTAAATATAAATATTTAAGTTGATAAATGACACACTTTCTTTAATGAATATTCTAAGAAGTATGTATCACTAGTCACAGGAATTATAGTTTGTCATTTGTAAATCAAATTTTCCTGTTTATTTACAGATAGACGTGTAATCCTAGAATAAAAATAATACTCTCAAATGTCCTTTCCTTGAGGTATTCTTCACTTTGAAAATGAGAAAATTATTCAAAAACATCAAAATTATATACAGTGCATTTCTTGACACTGTATCAATCCCCCATACTTCATATACTTCTAAGAAATGAGAGAATAAGACTGAAGCAATTTTAGGGGTTTGAGTTGATTCCACTCATAGAACAGGATTCTAACATACCATAGCATACATCTGGCTGACTTTGGAATACTTCCCATTTCTCACAGGAACCTAGGAAGCTTCTGGACTAATGATTCCTCAGAACCAGCCCAGTTTTCTCCTGGTCCACCCTAACAGAATTAAGTGTGGTGAGAACCAATATATTCATCTCTAGAAAAAAACCAACATTGGGTAAGCCATAAAGTTAATATATTATGTTCAGATTCCAGCCCAAAATTTCTCTTTTCAAACTAGAGGATCTTTTAACTATAGACTATTATTCTTCTAACAGTCCAGTGCTAACTCTCCAATGATGGTATTTTAAGAAACCTTTGTATAGCTTCTGCCTGTCAGTAGTGAGCATGCACTATATTGCGAGTAATTTACTACACTTACATACATCATATTTGCCTAGTAGAATACGGGTTTTGTAAAAGACAATTACTAGACACTAGCATAATATCTTTTCCAGAGAAACAAGTTCAATTAAATTCTTTTTGGTCCTTCTGAATGACTTCATTTCAGAAGAGACCCTAGTCCTTTGCTGCCTCCTACCCTGAAGTTAAGAGCTAGGCCACACTTCTGGCTCTTCCTGAGAGCCTCTTACTCAACTGGAAGTTCAGGCTCCTGAGCCAGGGTGGTGGTGTATACTTAGAAAGGGGAGGAGGGGAGCAGAACTGAAGTTTCTCCCCACCCATTTTCAATTCTTCCTCTAATTTGTTCACTCTGGGACACAATGGCTTCCTAAGGACAAAGGTAATAGATACCTGGTTTAAAATAAATGAGTAAGTCTGAAGGGAAGATATGAAATAAACATTTACACATATAGGAACATAAGTGTCCCCTGGATGCCTTTCTTTGGTGACCAAGTTAATGTAAGAAGAACGTCCTATAGAAATTTTTATTATTTTACAATCTGTATAACCTCAGCTTCTAACAACTGCATATGTAAACAAAACAGAAAAAATGCTTTTAACCCAGTAAATGTGGGTCACTGGTGGGATAGGAGGAGAATTTTCCTGACTTCAACCAGTTTTCATACATTTAGTTCAGCTGAATATGAAAATGAATAGATGAGCAGGTATGTGATAAAGTGCAGTAAAATACTAATGGTAATCTAAGTTTGCACTATTCAATATGGTACCCATTAACCACATATGGCTATTTACATTTAAATTAATTAAAATTAAATAAATAAAATTGGGGATCAACAGAGGTGAGGCTTAGAACCTCACCCCCCCTGTTCTGAGAGAAATCTTCTGCATACGTGGATGTTTTATTGCCCTTGTCTAGCTTGGATTAACACATAGTCTACAGGCACACACCTGATCATCTACATTTGCTCTCTTACAACACTAAACTATGTTTTCTACCTTTATCTTGTATCTACCTACCACTTCAGCATTTTATTAAAAATAATAATAATAGAGAAATGTGGTATCCACATATAAATCAAGTATAAAAATCAAATGAGTATTCATATTTGAACTGACTGTTTATAGTTCATAATGCATGAGCAAAACCGAAAGTTTCTGTGATGGCTGCCCTTGTATTGTTCACCATGTAAGAACTTATTCACTATGTAAGAATTTGTTCTCCATGTAAGAACTTGTTTGTTATGCCTCAGAAGATTGGAGACTGATGAAAATTAGGCTTGGGGTGGATTAATGATTGTGCATTGAGCATTGACTCCCCTATACAGAATTTTATTGTTGTTAACAACCATTTGATCAATAAATATGAGAGATGCCCTCACAAACAAACAAACAAACAAACAAACAAAAAAAGTACACACTTCCAATGGTAAAATAATAAGTAACCGGGATGTAATGAATATAGTCAAGATATTGTAACAGCTTGGTATGGTGATAGCTGGTACCTAGAATTGTCATGTATATAAATGTTGAATCACTATGTTGTACACCTGAAACTAATGTAATGTAATACTGTGTGTCAACTACCCTTCAATAAAAAATAATTATCTACAAAAAAAAAAAAATTAAATAAATAAAGATTTAAAACTCAGTTCCTCAGCTGTACTGGGCACATTTCAAATAGTCAACAACCTAGTAGTAGCTAGTGGCTGCTGTAATGGAGAGAACAGATGTACACCATCGCTGCACAAAAGTCTACTGGATGGAATTTTACCTAATATGGGTGACCACCATAAAATTCTTTCAGATGTTCTGTACATTTGAAAATTTTCACAATAAAACCCTGAAAGAAATTGAGATCAAGAGGCTTCAGCTTCTTATATAAACATTTCTAAAGAAAAAGATTCTCCTAGCTGCTCAGCATTTATTTAATCTATGAAACTTTGAGTTTAAATTTGGGCTTTCCTGAAGTGGGATGAAGGCATTAGAAGGGAAACTGAAATGAACTCACTAAGAGCCCCCAGTGCTGAGTATTTCCAGCTTGCAGTCAAAATGCGTTTGTTTTGTTTTGTTTTTCAGGTAATGGGGACAGACTCAAATGTCGTTTGGGATGTAAGGAACTATGATGGAACTTTAAAATTTGGAAAGAGGGAAAAACAATGTCTGTATTCCCCTAACCTCAGGGATTATTTTTTTATTTGGTCTCTTGCCCATCATATTCATATTTTTGACCAGCTGCAACTGTGGTCCACATGTAATTTAGATATAAATAGTTCTCCGGGTTTGCACTGTTTCTTGGAAAGCCCCAGCAGAACTGAAACTGAGATACTCTCTTAGTTTTTGTGATCAGGGAGAGTAATGCCATTAAAAGTAAAAAAGTGACATTTAGGTGTCAGTTACCCCTGAATTTAGAGTATTCAAGTCTTGAATAAGCAGAGGTGTATTCAGGTCGCTTCTTTTCATTCTGGGAAAACTCACATTTTAAAATCTTCAACCTTCCCTCCCATACATTCAACTGATTAAAGACAAAACACTGGTTTAAGTCCATCCAACTCCATGGCAAAACTTTAAGAACCAGCCACTCTTTAGTACGGGATGCAGTGGTTCTCAAACTTTAGCCGGCCTCACAATCTGCAGGGCTTGCTCAAACAGAGCGCAGGCCCCACCCCCAGGGCATCGGGTCAGTGCGATCCGATAGGCTCCCAAGGGAGGCTGGGGCGCTGGTCCCACCACCCCGGAACTATAGCCGAGGGGGCGACGCCAGGGTACGAGCTGGGTCTCTAGCCACTCGCCTTCTTCCGTGGGCCCGGCGTGCGCGCACCCAGACTCCTGCACGCCCGCGCAAGGCAATCCTTCCCACCCGCCGCCGCCGGAGGACTCACTTGGCCTGGAATCGCTCCCGTCCTCGCTCGCTGAGAAACTCCCACATTTCCCCAGCACATAAACACTGTCTTGCCCCGTGCCGGCTGTAGCCCAGAAGGCGCCATGGCAAAAGGCTGAGATCACTCGCGATCGCGTACTTTCGACGGCAAATCCCCTCAGGATGGTAATGGGACTGCCATAAGAATCTCTAAGTTTCGCGGCACAAGAGAAGAGCCCCTTCCGCTCTCTCGCCTTCCCTCCCACGCCGCCCTTGTTTCCTTGGGCGCTTCTCCCCTCTCTTCCTCTGGGGACCCGGACCCCGCTCCTGGCCCGTCGGCCGGAGATGGGAAGCGTCGATGGTGGACGCCACAGTCGCACGGCCCCGGCCCCCCCGCCCTGCCCTACCTTTGGGGCTTGGAATGGTGGCGACGACTCAGGGGTGCCCGTCGTCAGCCACCCGGGGACAGGCAGCGCCGCGAGCAGGAGCAGCCGGAGGGCTAGCGGCGCCCGCGGAGCGCCCTCCATCTTGGACAGGCAGGCAGCGCTGGGCGGCAGAGCCGTGAGCACCGAGCGCCGAGCCAGCCCGAGGGGCGGGGCCAGGAGGGCCCATGAGGCGCCCGCAGCAATAGAGGCTGGGCTCCGGGACTGCGCGGGCGCGCAGCTGAGCAATGCGCAGGAGCGGAGCCAAAATCGTGGTAGGTCCATTTCTCGTTAGACCCGCGCTCTGGGTTGGAGAGTTAGAGGCTATCACAAGTGTGAATACTTTCGCTGCCATTATTTTAAAATTAGTATGTACTAATTAACATATATACAAAATTGGTATATATACATTTTCACATAGCTATACCTCTGTGCATGTATATTTACCTGCATCTATAAAAGGAAAATAATGGTAGTATATCGGAACACCATTATACTTAAATGCATCACATTTAAGAGGGGTAATTTTATTAGATCGGTAGTTATCACCCGTAGCTGCACAGGGGAATTGCCTGGCCACTTTAAAAGGTGACTGATTCTGTGTTCTTGAGCACCCGAATTTCTGTAACTAATCCGGGCTGCTGCTCGGGCATTAGTAGCTTTAGAGTTCCCAGGTGATATATTGTGCCAAGGTTAAGGATCAACTACACATTCAACATTCGACCGATTACTGGAAGTGGCGTGGGAACAATACTCTCACCTGGAAAACAGTTCACCTGGGCTCTTGCGTCCTTCCCGGTTAGTTTCTTAATCTACAAAATCAAGAAGACTTTTCTTTCCCCCTTTAAAGTTTTTTAAAAATATTTTATGAAATCTTCTACAACGGAGAGTGCCAAGAAAGTCAGGCATTTCATATTAATAGGAGTGCATATTGATTGAGAAGAACTTGGAGACGGTTACCATTCAGGCAGAAAAAGAAACATGTAGCTTTTCTTTAAATATGAAACTTTTAACATGAAAAATATCTTTTTTTCTCAAATCTTTGTTTCTCAGACTTTCTTACTCTTTTTCAACCCCTCCACCCATGTCTGCTTTTTTAGCTAGGGTAAACGACAAAACCTTTGTAGTGTAAACTGCAAAATCATTCACCCAACTCCTTGCCTACTACTATATATGAGATATCTAGCATTATTAACTCCAAGTGCATTCTGCAAGGAAGTCGTCCCTGGCTCCCCGCCCTTGGGTTCCAACTGCAACCATTGCCCTTTTTTGAATGTGGAGGTCAGAACACATGACATATGTAGATCTGCATAATTTGAATTAGTAATCTATATGTAAGGTTCCAAAGTACATTTCCATGAAAAGTAGTTGCGGAGGTGAGTTAGGTTCTGTATTTCCCAATAGAGCCCTGCCCATGTAGTATGACCATCCATTATTCTTTCACCAGTCTGTCTCCTCAGCTAGTTCTGAGCTCCGGGAGGGCAGTGGCCAAACATTAAAGTACTAAGTCTGCTAGAGTAGGGGTTAGTTGGGTAAATAATGCCTAAGTAGTAGATATATTTGATGAACAATTTTACTATTTTGTATGATGTGTTTCTTTTTAAGCCACTGTTTTGCTATATGCAAACGTGAAACCATGGAATTTTTTGTTAAAATGTCCCATCATTTAAAACACACTATACCTACCAAAACTCTGCTGAGTTCTAAACAAAACTTCAAACAAATCTTGGTGCAGGATTCCACTCACTTGTCATCTGCCAAAAGACTCAGCTTGACATGCTCAGCCTTCACATTAATCTGAAAAATAAAAAGAAACAATTATTTTGACCAATAAATCTGTCCATGTTAATATGCTGTGTACTTTGATGTTCTTTTGAGTTGACTTATGTCAATTTTTTTTCTTTAATCATGGAACCCATCTAAGAGTTCAGTTTGCCTGTAGAAACCAGTGTGTTTTCTGTACACTTTAGATGCTTTGTTTCTTGAGGACAATCTTTCATAAAGCAGAAGATATTCTAAAAAACTTTTAATACCATAGAAAGCAAAGTATATAAGATGTATAAAAAATATTTCTTTGTTCTCACACCAAATAGTACTCTAACTCCAAACTTTGATATATTTCCTTTTTCAGCAACTGATTTCATTATTATTTTTCATCATTTTCACCATCAAAACTTGAATTCCTCTTTTTCTACAATTCAAAAGCAAGCTCAAAGGAAATCTGAGACATAGTCCGTATCTGTTTCCAATTTCTGGGAAAGAGTGAATCACTGTACTTCTATTGCAACACAGGCTATTCCATTATTTTCCAGAGTTACTCAACTACGTATTTTTTAATTTCCTGAAGACCCTCAGGAATGACAAAAGGGAGAGCAAGAAAGAAAGATATCCCTTTTATATCTCCAAAACTATCATGAATTTTACCTTATTTTTCTTCTAAGATATTTTAAAACTGCCTTTACTGTAACCTTATCTGTGTATTTAGAAATGAATTTCACTATACCTGTGATGATGAGCGATGCTTCTGGTATGAAGAACAACTAGCTCATTTTGAGGTAGCCAAAATGTATTGTGTTAGTTGTGCTCAATGCTTTATGTATATTATATAAAGCTCATGACAACTTAATGACATTAAAATGTACAATACCATTTTTTATACACAAAATAGAGATTTAGAAAGATTAGGCTTTTTTCCCTGAGTTATAGGACCATAAGTAATGGTGCCATGGTTTTTAACACTGGCATTTGGAATTAACAGACTCTACTGGCTCATTATAAAAGTTTTTTAAAAATAAAAGTCAAAGCCAAAACTTAACTTAGTTTGTTTTTAGATGTTTATAGAGATGATTATAAAACATTCCATTCGTTGACTTACTAAAAACGTGAGCTGGGTTGAGAGAAATGGAGAAAGGAAAATGTGGGAGATCTTTGCCTCTTTCTGCACCACAGCTGGACCCAGAGGGGCCCCAGGGCTAAGAAGCAGTCTCTGCTCCCTGCTCCCCCAGCTACCTGAAAGCTGAAAGCAGGCAGAGATATCTGTAACCAAGGATGGTGAAAGCATACTGGGGTGTTCAATTGGTACTCTCCTACAAATTCTGAAAATAAAAGAATAAAATAAACATTCTAAGCATGAGAGATACTATCAAATTTCAAAAAATAGGGCACCTGTGACAAATACTGCAAGAAGGAATAAATGGTGGAAGTAGAAACCATTTTGAGAGTCTATTTAGGAATTATTTCATATTCAGTAACCCAGATCAGTAGGTAAAATTCTGTGGAGGGACCCATTTTCATTCGTCGTCTTTGACTTTCTGAGAGTGTTTTAGGAATGGAAGAGGCCTCCATGTGGAAGCAGAAGCAGAATGTAGGATGTCTTTTCTCTGCCGTCAATGGTTTTCAAGTATTTGGCAGTGGATTTTCTTCTTTTGAGTCAGGTTTCACTTTATTTGAGTCACTAGAACACAGGGGCCCCACTTTATCATCCTCTACCTCCTTTGGTGCCAAAATGATGGGCAGCTTCATATCTATATGTATTAACTATATTTTCTTATTCTCTGTATTCTTGGTGCTCTGGCCTCTGGGGCCTGCCTGACCTTGGAGTCTGCCCCTCCCATGACTAGCTAGTTGCTAGAGATTGTAAACTTCTCCCCTGTGAGCATGTGTAAAGGAAAAATTCAGCTTTTCCTCCTTCTGGGTATCTTCCCTGTGTGTCTCCTTTATATTCACTTCATTTCTGATGTTTCTGGTCGCCAGATATGTGGAGCTTTTCCCCCCCATTCTGGCTGGGTATCTTACACTTTAATTCAATTCTGACACTGTTCACCTGGAGATGGCACCAGATCCCACAGGTTAAGGGTTCAATCCCACAAGACTGCCCCCTTCCACCACCACACACACACACACACACACACACACACACACTTCAGATGCCAGTTACAAGTCCAGTTGTCACCTGTGCTTTTGTCCAACTGGCTGTAGATGAGAGGTTCCAAAGACCTCCCCCAACTTGGTTCGATTAATTTGTTAGAGTGGCTCATAGAACTCAGAGAAACCCTTACTTACGTTTACCAGTTTACTAAAGGATATGATAAAGGATACAGATGAACAGCCAGGTGGAAGCAAAGCATAGGGCAGGGTGTGTGGGAAGGTTGCCGAGCTTCTATGCCTTCTCTTGGTGCCCCGCTCTCCCAACACCTCACTGTGTTCACCAACCCAGAAGCTCTCTGAACCTCTTCTTTTTGGGATTTTATGGAGGCTTTATCACATAGGTATGATCGATCATTAACTCCATTTTCAATCCTTCTCCCTTCTCAAGAGAGTTGAGGGGAGACTAAAATTCCAAGCTTCTAATCATGGCTTGGTCTTTCTGGCAGCCAACTCTCATCCAGGAGCCAGCCAGGAGCCCACCCAGGGCCATCTCATTAGAACAAAAGACACTCCTATCACTCAGGAAATTATAAGGGTTTCAGGAGCTCAGTGCCAGGAACTGGGGGCAGAGACCAATATATATTTTCTATTGTCTCACAGCATGCCTTTCGTATTCAAACAAAACCCCCAAAACCATTCTCCAAATCACCTCCTCTATCAGGCTTTAAGCACCAGGAGGCAATATTCCTCTGCCCTAGTCACCCCAGGTTCAGGTACCAGACAACTAAAGATAGCCTCTGTACTCCAGAGCCTGCTGAAATTGTTCAAATTAGCCAATTCTAAGCCTGTTTTTCCTGCTTTGTCTTGCGTTCCCCATGGAAAACACAATAAAGACTCCTGCCTCTGCTTTCTTCTCATTCCTTCTGCCTCTTGCCCCACACCAGTGCTTCCCTGTGCGGCCCTGCATGGCACGGCATGCTTCCCCTCCACTTGGGAATTGTAACAAACTGTCTTTTCAATGGCAATCATCTTCTGATCTGTTGGCCTCATCATATGTGAATAATAATAAAACCTACATTTAAAAAAACACCATACCAATCAATGTCTACTGTAAAAGTCAATGCTAAAATAGTCACAACAAAGAAAGGGCTGTTAAAGTGCTTGACAAGAACAAGCAGATGAAGACCGCTTCCAGAGAGGGCAGAAAGTTCTGCTTTTCAGCCAGCCAAAATGTTCTCTAGCCTCCGAAACTGCCACTGTCCCAGATATGTCAGTATAAGTGTGACCACAACAACGACAAGGATGAATCTCAGTTCACCAAACTGGGATTCTTCAGGGTTTGAGAGGAAAAAGCAGGAAAAGGAGCAGAAGTTGAATGAAGGAAATCATATTAGACTTGTCAAACACATTAAAACTTATGTACCATGTTAATATACGATCATAAATATGTGGTTTTGTTGTATACACAGTTACATAGAAGATGGCTCATTTAATGCCACATCAGGATTACACTTTTGACCATTTTAGTTAGGCTATGGACATTAGAACATGGTTGTTCAAATTAGGTGTGTGATATCAACATAAGAGAATTTAATCAAAATGGTTGGTTATGTTGATATTTGGAAAACAATAACAATTTACTAATCTTGTTCTCCAGACTAAATCTACTTTAGTATTTACATTTGGCAGAATTGGAAAGGATGTATGTCATTTCTTTTCACCTATGTATCTTACTATGCAAACAATTTAAATATTTACAGCATTAGAAATTCAAAATGTAGTAAGATACTGACAGGTAGAAACTATGTAATCATCATGCAACATTTTCCTATGAAGCCAGAATAAATATTTAGTGATATATCAGTGTATCTATTCAGTATAGTGCAATTTAAAGATACAGTAAATTGAACAATGAATACACATTGAACAACAAATAAGTCATTCTATCTTGGGTTGAAGGTGTCTATACCTGGTCCTAGACTCTGCAGAACAGTCTGGCAATGTCTTTTGTGGTCATTAGTAAATCACTACATATGAAATCATTCCTCTTATTTATTATATTAATTTCTAATTCTTTGAAGAGTCCAAATTCATCTTTAAAACTTGATTCTTCCAAATACTCTTTTCTTTCTTTGATTTGCAATATTTCTTTTAAGCATGCACAGAATTTTACCAAATATTACTCTGCAATGTAATTTTATTAACTTTTACCCTGTAATTTCTGGTTTTAGTATTAAGATCATATTGGGAAAGGACTAGAGTTATATACACAGTGTCAAGCAATAAGGTTGAACTAATGTTTCCATTTTCAAAGATTTAAAAAAAGAATTTCTTTAGATTCTGCAAGATTACTGTTGGAAGATAATTCTCTACAGAACTCCAGTATTCCTGCACATCTTATGAGCAAGCTACTGCCTTTTGTGCCAGACTACCTTTTACAGGTGATTTTATACAGACATGTATCAAACAGGAAATAGTGGGTTGAAGAAAGAGTGACCTATTTACAGAGGAGAAGACAGGCATCTTTGTGCCCATTATAAAAGATACAGGTTCCCTCAGCTCAGGATTTCTCCTGTAACATAATCCACTGAATATGCAGGTGCCTTCTGGACCCTTACATTGCCTTTGTGGGACTTTGGGGCAATGAAACTGATGCAAATATGCTGGTAGTCAAGCAGCTTGCTGTACTGTGTGTAATAAATATCCTTTGTCTCTGACCCAGGAGTCTTCTGTCTTCCACCAACATCCATGAAACTGTGGCAAACCAACTTGTTAGTTTGAAAGTAGGGCAAAAATCTCAGACCTTTCACAGCTCTTGACAACTATTTCCTAAACTCCTTTAATTCTTATTTACATGATGTTTCTTATTAACATTTTATTTTATTTTATTGCTCATTGAATGGAATTTCTGTGTTGCCTTATTTCCTACATGGTTCTCAACAACAAATATCTCCTTCCACTTTGACATGAAGACTTAAAACTCATGTTTCTTAAAAATAATGTACTTGTAAAAACTTAAATATGATTGAAAATGGCAGGGAAACAGAACTAATAGGATATGTATATGAGAGACGTAAAGAGAGTGATTTATTATAGGAATTGGCTCATGTGATTATGAGTGATAGGATTATGAAGCTGAGAAATCAGTCTTCAGACTGAAGAACCAGAAAAACCTGGGAGTATAATTCAGTTCAGCCTGAAGGCCTGCGAATCTGAGGGCCTATGATGTAAGTCTCAGTGTGAATCTGAAAGCCCAAGAACCAGAAGTGCTGCTGTTCAAGGGCAGAAGATGGATGTCCCAGCTCAAGTAGAGAGATTGAATTTGCCCTTCTTGCCCTATTGTTCTATTCAGGCACCTTTAAGAGACTCATGATGATGCCCATTGGCAATGATGTCATCTTTACTCAGCTGACTGATTCAAATGCTAATCTCTTCCAGAAACATCTTCATAGGCACCAAAATAATATTTTACCAGCTATCTGAGCATTACTTAACTCAGTCAACTGATATATAAAGTTAACCATCATAGTTAATTTGGTAAACATCATTCAGTATAATGTAGCAATGCAACAGGTTTTAGAAATTAGAAATAAATATAACCTCTTCTATTGTAATGTGTCTGCTTTAGTAAGGTTAAGATTTTTATATGAGTGGGCTTGGATGAGACTGGATGGTTACAATCTCAGAGGACTCAGTATTTGGAGAGATGGTGGAAAAAGAAACCATAAAAATCATAGAATATGTTGAGTGCTTTATATATACATAAAAGTTAAGATTTAGGACTGTTCATCTTCTGAGTCACTTAAGTAAAAGGTAAAAAATGGTTAATCTTTTTCTGTAATACACTTTTTTTTTTAGCACAGTTTAAGGTTTAAAGAAAAAATTGGCAGCAAATACAGAGAGTTCCTATATAACCTTTCTGTGATTCCCATTTCCCCTACTATTAACATATTGAGTTGTTCTGGCATATTTATTACAATTGATGGAGCAGTATTGGTATACTCTGCTTAACTGAAGTCCATATTTTACCTTAGGGTTCATTCTTTGGTCTGTGGGGTTTGACAGATACTTAATGTCATGCATCCACTATTATAGTATCATACAGAATAGTTTCAATGCCCTTAAAGTTCTTGTGTTCCACCTATTCATGCCTTCGTATTCCTCCAGAAACTCCTGGCAACCGCTGATATTTTTACTGTCTACATAGTTTTGCCTTTTCAGACTAGCTTCTTTCACTTAGCAATATGTATTTGAAGTTCCACCATGTCTTTTCATGGCTTGATAGCTCATTTCTTTTGATCATTCAATAATATTCCATTGTATGAATGTACCAGTTTGTTTATTCACTCACCTATTAAAAAAATATCTTGGTGACTTTCAAGTTTTGGCAAGTATGAAGAAAGCTGCTATAACCTCTCATGTGCAGGTTTTTGTGTGGAGATGTGGAGATGAATTTTCAACTTATTTAGGTAAATACCTATGCGTACAGTTGCTGGAAGTTATGGTAAGACTATGTTCAGCTTTGTAAGAAATTGCCAAACTGTCTTCTAAAGTGGCTGTACCACTATACATTCCCATCAAGTATTTCATTATTTTAATTTGCATTTTCTTTAATTAATTGCCAATATTCATTTATTCAACTAATACTTATTCACCTATTGTGTGGCAGGCTGTTATAGGAACTAGGGATACAGCAGTAAACAAAACAGATAAAATTGGTTGTCCTTCTGGAGCTTACACTCTAGTAACATACACAAGTATACACACATAAATAGCGTGTTAGATGGTAAAAAGTACTATGGACTAAAAGCTGTATGGAGAAAAAAAAGTGTATGTATTGTCAAAAAAAGAAAATCCTTAAGTAAAACTCCAGAAAAGAGTTATTAGAGTTATATTTGAGCCCAGGCTTAGGCTGGGGAAACACAGCCGTTCAGAAGCAGAAAAGTGCTCTGGAGAGGAGAGCTTTCTTACAAGGTTATATATGATTTTAAACAAAGGATATAAATCCTGATGTCAATAGCTTCACTCTACAAATTAATATATACAAAAATTGACTGTACAGGCTATTTCTTTGATCATTACTTAGGCATACATAATTTCCTAAGGTTATTCAGACATAAAGCAGACGTTAAATATTTGCCATAGTGACTATAAATCCGATCTTTGTTTAAGATAACCCAAGCGTTAAGGCCAGGCACTTCTCAGAAGTACCTGTTACTAGCACTTCTTGACAGTATGTGGGGTTAAATTTTAATGATGGTGGTTAGGGCAGGCTATAGGGGCAAGACACCTAAAGGAGGTGAATGACAGCTAAGCAAATAACTGGAGGAAGAGGGTTCCAACAAGAGAGGGCAGCAAACGCAAAGGTCCTGAGGCCAAAATATGGTGTCCAAAGAATTACAAACATCTAGTATGGCCTCAGAAGAATAAGAGGTGAAGATAGGGTGGCAGAGTAACACGTAAGGCCTTGTAGACCATTATAAAAACTTTGGCTTCTAGTCAGATGTTATTAGAAGTTGTACGTATGTATAAAATGGCATAAAAAGTGATCGGCTTGGCTAGGAGAGTTTGGAAATAAACTTTGCACGGACACCCTCAACGGAGGCCAAAAGTAGATTTGTAAGTCTTTTGTTGAATATCGATAAAACCAGTAGAGATCTGGGGCTGAACCCTACGGTTTTTTAGCTTGTTGCACGAAGTACCCACCGTCTGCTGCTGTAACATGTATAGTCTGCTCGAGACATGATCAGCCAGGAAAGGACTCCCTGTTAACCATCTTTCTGGGTAACAAATTGTACATTTCAGGCCCAAGGTTTTTGATTCAGGATGACGAGAAGACCCTGATTAGGAAACTCCGCGTAGCTGTTCCTGTAAGGCGGGGAAAGGCGGAGCCGGGGTTGCCCTTCGGCTACCAGGCGGCCAGTCTAGATAAAAGAGTAGCTCAGAGCGCGTCCCATTCTTGAGGTAGACATAAAACCCTTTGCAGAGGCCCTTTGAGCAACTTTCGCGCCAGTGGTCACGGGCGGGCCAGGATTTTCAAAAGGGCCGCGCCGGAGGCGGGACCCACCGGCAGGAAACGCGAGCACTGCAGGTAATGCCGCCCACTAGGCCGGCCCGGCGCAGCGGCCGGAAGGGGTGCGGTCTCCGGTGAGGTGACGTAAAGGCGTCGAGCCGAGGGTGACGCGTGGCGTCGACGACGACGACTGCGCCTGTCAGCCCCCGGACTCGATGCAGAGGAGGGGCGGGCGCCATGGCGGTTCTGCTGGAAACCACTTTGGGCGACGTCGTCATCGACTTGTACACGGAGGAGCGGCCGCGCGGTGAGGCCCGGGCCCGCGATCTCCTTTCCCCACCTCCCTTTGCTGCGCAGTCCCCAGCGTCGACTGGTTCGAACTTTTGGGCTGCTGGTGCCCTCGACCGGGCTTTCGTTAGCCGGCCTTGGTTAGAAAAGTTTTTATGAGGCTCAGCTCCTCTCCCGTATCTGGTGCTCGCCAGGAGGGTGGAGAGAGCTTGTGGTCATTGAATGACTGTGCGCGCGCACGTGTGTGTGTGTAAGGCGGTCTGCATATACACTGCTCATAGCTTTTGTGGCTTTAGTGAGCTTTAGTCTTGAGAGAAACACAACCAGCATTCCTTCGTGTGTGTACTCAGTTAAGTCTTGATGAGAGCAGGAGGATATGCTTGGAGAAGGGAGTGTGGACATCCTGCCTGCAGGGAGGAAGGGCTGTCCGGAGGTGTACACGCGAGCCTTAGCAAACACTCATGGGTCGCCTATTGTACGAGACTGTTCCAAGCTCTGGAGAGGCGTCTTGCCCTTGAGGGTCTAATTTTCCATTGGGGGAAGTAGGCACAGGAACCCATTGAACTTTGTAAGGTTGTAGCAGAAGAATGTGTTATTTGCTATGGAAACCAGAGGAGGGAGTAATTCTTCCTGTTGGGGGCGGGGAGAAGCGAAGCAAGCAAAGAATATAGAACATTTGAACTAGTTCTTTCAAAGAAGAGTGGGAATGAGGGTTTTCTCAACAGTTTGCTTAGAATTTTCTGGAAACAGCAAGTAGTGTGGCGTGACTTGAAGGAATGGTATGTGACGTGGAATGGCAGACTGAGTCTGGTCGTGTGCGTTACAGCAATTAGGTCAGATGGTGAACAGTCTTGTGTGACCTTCTGATGAACAGGTTCTTTGAAGGTTTTACTTACAAGCAGGACTGAGGCATGGCAAAGTTGGTGTTTTAGGAAGATAATAGTCAACAAAGTGGAGAATATATCAGAGTAGGGAGGAAACTGGAGGCCAGAGAAATTAGTTACATTCAGGGTCTTGCCCCCAAGGAATGCAGTCTATTAAAGAGGATGAAGCAAGCTACAGTATCATACCTCCTGCCATATTTCACTTGATTCCACACACTGCTGTACCTATGATACAACCATAATCCATGCCTTTCCCATACTGTAGCCTCTGCTCCACATTTCTCTCTACTCTTCTCTTCTGTGAATCTGTCCCTTGTCCCTAAGCAGGGTTTGATCTATTTCTTCTACTCTGTCTCAGATCTTTTTAAAAAGCACACTATCATATTTTGTTATATTATATATCTGTTGTCCTGGAATTATTTGCAAGCCTTTTCTCCTTTCAAGAATGTTAACTCCAAGAGAGCAGGGACTGTGTCTTCATTATCTCTGTATCTTGAACACCTGGTATAATGCCTGCCACTTGGAGGGCACACACTGTAGGCTAATTATATTGACTAATGCATATATAATGCAAGTGATAGAAACTCATGTCAAACTGGGTTACAAAGAAAACGATTGCCTCATCTTCCTGGGGTAAACTTGGCTTTGAGGATTGTAGGACCTGGGGGTTCAAAGGATGTTATACGGAATTGTATTTTTCATCTTTTGGTTTTGCTTTTTTTTTGAGTTTGTCTAACACTTTCTCCATGTGGAGCATAACCTGGCAAACTAGTGGGCCTCTTCCCCGGAGTTGTGAGGAACTAAGTGGGAGATAGGGTTATCCCACCTAATTAACACAGACAGAGTGGACAAACAGTGGTTCTGCAAAGACAGCCTGGAACATTAAAAACATAAATCCTCTCCATTTGTATGTATTTGTAAGCATGTGACTGGATGTTATATATTTCTATATGTACTACTTGTCAATCTATAGCAAACATATCCAGACTTACTTTTCTTCCTTCCTCTCTCTTTCCCTTCATTCTTTTTTCCCTTTATATTACAGAAAAGTAAAAACATGCAGAAGTAGAAAGGGTCATGTAAATGAACCCTCATGCACCAATGACCGGTTTCATTTAACAGTTGTCAATACATAGTCAGTATTGTTTTGATTATACTCCCACCTCCTGGATTTTTTGTAGTAAGTCCCTTACATGGGATTTATTTAATCTGTAATTACTTCAGTTTGTATCTCTAAAAGATGCTTAAAAAGAGACTCACAAATAATGATCACATCTGAAAAAAATAGCAATACTTTCTTAGTATCATTCATATTTTTCTGTTGTCTCATAGACATTTACAAAATAATTGGTAATTTAACAAGGGCGTATATTGGTTGATAGATTTCTAAAATACCTTTTATTCTGTAGGTTCTCCCTTTGCCTTTTTTTAAAAGACTTGTAGAGAAGTTTCAGGTTCAGAGCAAAACTATGGGGAAAGTATAGAGATATCTCACATACCCCCACCCCATTGTCATCCATAAGCACAGCCACCCCCATTGTCAGTATCCCCCACCAGAGTAGTACTTCTGTTGAACATTAATGTCATTTGTTATATACCTTACATGTTGTACAGTTGCTACTACAGTGTTGTATTTGATGAACTTATATTAACACCCAAAGTCCATAGTTTACATTAAGCTACACTCTTGCTGTTGTCCATTCTGTGGGTCTGGACATACATATATTGACACGTATCCACCATTTTTTATTATACGGAATAGTTTCACTGCCCTAAAAATCTTCTGTGTTCTGCCTATTCTCCATACTCACCCCCAGCTCCAGGCAACCACTCATCTTTTATTGTCTCCATAGTTTTGCCTCTTCCAGAATATTATATAGATGAATCATATAGTATGTAGCCTTTTCTAATTGGCTTATTTCACATAGTACTATGCATTTAAGGTTCCTCCATGTCTTTTCATGGTTTGATAGCTCATTTCTTTTTGGCATTAATAATACTCCATTATCCAGATGTACACAGATTACTGAAGGACATCTTGGTTGCTTCTAGATTTTGGCAATTAGGAATAAAGCTCCTATAAACGTTCCTGTGCAGGTTTTTGTGTGGAAATAAGTTTTCATCTCTTTGGGTAAATTCCAAGGAATATGATTTCTGGATTGTACAATAAGAGTATGCTTAATTTTGTAACAAACTGCCAAGGTCCATATATTGCATTGGTTGATATGTCTCTTAAATACCTTTTTCTATAGGTTCTCCTTTTTTTTTCCTTGAAAATTTCTTGAGAAAAAGATCTGAGTCATTTGTTCTGTAGAATTTTCTTCATTTTGGGTTTGATTGATTTTATCTCTGCTGTATCTTTTGATGTATTCCACTGTCCCTTATAGTTCTCATAAATTGGTACTTAGATCCACAGCCTTGATCAGATTCCGATTTAATGTTTTTTGCAAGAATATTTCACATAAGGCAATCTGTACTGTCAACTTCATCACATTCAGGAGGCATTGGGTATCTCATTGGATCTTTTTGTGTTGGTTGTGTTAAAATTGGTTGTTGGGTTCAGGCTTGTCTACCTGATGGTAGAATGGTACCTTTTCACCTAAAGATTTTGGCAACTATTGATGATCACTGCCTAGATCCATTATTTTTCTTTTCTAGTCAAAGGACTACTCTTATGTGTTTAACAGTAAGCCCAGAAATATATACTTTCTATAAAAATGTTTGAAAGCCTGATACTCAAATCCCTCCAATAGCTTGGCTCCATCTTACCTTTCTGTCCTTTTTACCCTCTATTATTCTGTAGTACCAGAGTATTACACGACTTAGACTAGTCTTTTTGGACCCTCTCTACTCTCTGCCAATCCAGTTCTTGTGCTGCCCACCTTTAGCCTCTGTGACCTCTTCTAATTTCCCTGACCAGAAACAATCTCTTTTGAGCTCTTCTGGAATTTTTTAAAGCACTTTTTTTTTTTTTTTTTTACCATTTTACTGTTTAAGTGGCACAAATAGTATTATCAACTAGGCCCAGTATTTTCTCTCTGTTTTCAGGTGTAAAGGCCCTAGTTGAGTATAAGATCCTTGAGGTAGAGACAGCCTCATAAATGTTTCTGTCTGGTTTCTAGCTTAGCGCTTTCAGAGCTTCTTACTGTGTCTCTTCACAACTAGTCTGTAAACTTGCTGAGGGCAGGGACTCTGGTTTAATGGCATTTGTGACAGCAGTGCCAAGTACCTATAAGGTATTCAGTAAATGTCTATTGGATAAGCAAGTGCATTTGATATGAGAAAGCTGGTACAAGATAAGTTTATGGATTTTTTTGTGAAGGGCTAGTTAATCATTATAAAAAGAAATGGTCCCTGATATTTGATTTTCTCTAATTTATGTAATTTGTATCTATTTTCAGATACCCTGCTAGCTCTTTTCCCATCATACTATCTTTGTTCTTTTTTGTCTTAGAAAATTAATCCATCAATAAATGATAGTTTATTGCAGATAAGTGCAGTTTCCTGCATTAGCTCAGATGCCCCAAGAAATCTTACGAAAAAGAGAATAAAAAGACAATTTAAAATGTATTGTTTTTTTCTAGGCTTACTGCCTTTTTTTGACCTTGGACATTTGACCATTTGGGGGAGTTGGATGGTAATTTAGAAATTGTAATAATTGTTATTTTACTTGCTTAAAAATGTGTTTGTGGACTACTGTGATAAATTTAATATTTACTTTCTTTTAGCCTGCTTGAATTTCCTGAAGTTGTGCAAAATAAAATATTACAATTATTGCCTTATTCACAATGTTCAGGTGAGTTGCTGGATATTTGTCATGTCCTTTGTTACTGGAACCATCTAGCAAACTCTGAGTTAACAAAATATCCTGTGTATTACAGAGGGATTTTATCATACAAACTGGTGATCCTACAGGGACTGGCCGTGGAGGAGAGTCTGTTTTTGGGTAAGTTTTTTATTTTTTATTTTATTTTATTTTATTTTATTTTTTTATTAATTATTTTTTATTGAAGGGTAGTTGACACACACTATTACATTACATGAGTTTCAAGTGTACAACACAGTGGTAGAACATTTATATACATAATTCTAGGTTCCAGCTATCACCCTACCAGGCTGTTACAATATCTTGACTATATTCCTTATGCTATACATTACATCCCGGTTACTTATTTATTTTACCATTGGAAGTCTGTCCTTTTTTTTTTTTTTTTTTTTTTTTTGTGAGGGCATCTCTCATATTTATTGATCAAATGGTTGTTAACGACAATAAAATTCTGTATAGGGGAGTCAATGCTCAATGCACAATCATTATTCCACCCCAAGCCTAATTTTTGTCAGTCTCCAATCTTCTGAGGCATAACAAACAAGTTCTTACATGTAGAACAAATTCTTACATAATGAATAAGTTACATAGTGAACAGTACAAGGGCAGTCATCACAGAAACTTTCGGTTTTGCTCATGCATTATGAACTATAAACAGTCAGTTCAAATATGAATACTCATTTGGTTTTTATACTTGATTTATATGTGGATACCACATTTCTCTCTTTATTATTATTATTTTTAATAAAATGCTGAAGTGGTAGGTAAATACAAGATAAAGGTAGAAAACATAGTTTAGTGTTGTAAGAGAGCACATGTAGATGATCAGGTGTGTGCCTGTAGACTATGTGTTAATCCAAGCTAGACCAGGGCAATAAAACATCCACGTATGCAGAAGATTTCTCTCAGAGCGGGGGGGTGAGGTTCTAAGCCTCACCTCTGTTGATCCCCAATTTCTCACCTGATGGCCCCCCTGCGACTGTGCCTGTCTTAGGTTGTCCCTCCCTTGAGGAATCTTACCCGTCTCTGGCTAACCAGTCATCTTCCGGGGCCATACAGGGAAATGTGAAGTTGGTAAGTGAGAGAGAAGCCTTATTGTTTGAAAAAGTTAGCTTTTTACTTCTTTGCATATTTATGCCCTGTGGCTTCTATGCCCAGCATTTGTCTTGAGGTATCTTTACCACTTGGAAGAATTATGATACTCGGTAAATTTGATATGAGGCACGAATTCTATTTAAGGGTTGTAATTAGGAAGGAAGAAGAAAAGCTATAGAAGTAGCAGGCGGAAGAAAACATGGGAAGATTGATTATTTCTTTGATATATCTTCTTGTAGAGTAACTTCAGCATGTATAGGTTTTAAGCTACTACTTAAATTGCACACACACATTAACATAATAGGAGTATAGTTACATAACCAAAGCCTATCTGTAATTACCAGCCATCTGCAGTGAAACCAAGAAAACCAGTTAGGCACCTTAGGCATTTGTGAAAACTTATCTATGATATGGTGGATATTGTCCAAATGAACTTGAACAGTCTGAGAGAAATCAGACAAATTAAAACAACCCATTCCTGGGGACTGTTCACATGCCATATGTTCTTTTAACAATAAATAGTTTGTAGTTGTAAGACTTTGGAGCGCTACAATTTGCACTTCTCCAAATTCTTGGTTGAGTTCCAACAGTATAGATCCAGTCCAATTTTGTTGTTTTACTGTATGCACAGGCCAGCTTAGATATCTCCTTCCTCATTCCCATGGCAGGTCCAGGAACTGGTGGGATGAGTGCATCTACAGCTGTAGCAGTGCGTGGATCTTTGTTGGGGTTTTTTGATGATCATCTTCTGGCATGAGTCTTCCAGAGGGTGCAGATGTTGGAAGTTCTTTTTCATATCGTATCTTAGTTCATTTTCGGGGTAGCCCAATTAGGCTTTGATCCTCTGTATAAACACAAACAGACCCTTTGCCTACACTTTTATATGCCCTTTATACCCTTGTGTAGAACTCGTTGGAGGTTACCACACAGGAACTGCCCTTTTTTTTTTTTTTTTTTTTGCTATCACTAATCTACACTTACATGACGAATATTATGTTTACTAGGCTCTCCCCTATACCAGGTCTCCCCTATAAACCCCTTTACAGTCACTGTCCATCAGCATAGCAAAATGTTGTAGAATCACTACTTGCCTTCTCTGTGTTGTACAGCCCTCCCTTTTCTCCTACCCCCCCATGCATGTTAATCTTAATACCCCCCTACTTCTCCCCCCCTTATCCCTCCCTACCCACCCATCCTCCCCAGTTCCTTTCCCTTTGGTACCTGTTAGTCCATTCTTGAGTTCCGTGATTCTGCTGCTGTTTTGTTCCTTCAGTTTTTCCTTTGTTCTTATATTCCACAGATAAGTGAAATCATTTGGTATTTCTCTTTCTCCGCTTGGCTTGTTTCACTGAGCATAATACCCTCCAGCTCCATCCATGTTGCTGCAAATGATTGGATTTGCCCTTTTCTTATAGCTGAGTAGTATTCCATTGTGTATATGTACCACATCTTCTTTATCCATTCATCTATTGATGGACATTTAGGTTGCTTCCAATTCTTGGCTATTGTAAATAGTGCTGCAATAAACATAGGGGTGCATCTGTCTTTCTCAAACTTGATTGCTGCATTCTTAGGGTAAATTCCTAGGAGTGGAATTCCTGGGTCAAATGGTAAGTCTGTTTTGAGCATTTTGATGTACCTCCATACTGCTTTCCACAATGGTTGAACTAACTTACATTCCCACCAGCAGTGTAGGAGGGTTCCCCTTTCTCCACAGCCTCGCCAACATTTGTTGTTGTTTGTCTTTTGGATGGCAGCCATCCTTACTGGTGTGAGGTGATACCTCATTGTAGTTTTAATTTGCATTTCTCTGATAATTAGCGATGTGGAGCATCTTTTCATGTGTCTGTTGGCCATCTGTATTTCTTTTTTGGAGAACTGTCTGTTCAGTTCCTCTGCCCATTTTTTAATTGGGTTATTTGTTTTTTGTTTGTTGAGGCGTGAGAGCTCCTTATATATTCTGGACGTCAAGCCTTTATCGGATGTGTCATTTTCAAATATATTCTCCCATACTGTAGGGATCCTTCTTGTTCTATTGATGGTGTCTTTTGCTGTACAGAAGCTTTTCAGCTTAATATAGTCCCACTTACTCATTTTTGCTGTTGTTTTCCTTGCCCGGGGAGATATGTTCAAGAAGAGGTCACTCATGTTTATGTCTAAGAGGTTTTCGCCTATGTTTTCTTCCAAGAGTTTAATGGTTTCATGGCTTACATTCAGGTCTTTGATCCATTTTGAGTTTACTTTTGTATATGGGGTTAGACAATGGTCCAGTTTCATTCTCCTACATGTAGCTGTCCAGTTTTGCCAGCACCACCTGTTGAAGAGACTGTCATTTCGCCATTGTATGTCCATGGCTCCTTTATCAAATATTAATTGACCATATATGTCTGGGTTAATGTCTGGATTCTCTAGTCTGTTCCATTGGTCTGTGGCTCTGCTCTTGTGCCAGTACCAAATTGTCTTGATTACTATGGCTTTATAGTAGAGCTTGAAGTTGGGGAGTGAGATCCCCCCTACTTTATTCTTCTTTCTCAGGATTGCTTTGGCTATTCGGGGTCTTTGGTGTTTCCATATGAATTTTTGAATTATTTGTTCCAGTTCATTGAAGAATGTTGCTGGTAGTTTCATAGGGATTGCATCAAATCTGTATATTGCTTTGGGCAGGATGGCCATTTTAACGATATTAATTCTTCCTAGCCACGAGCATGGGATGAGTTTCCATCTGTTAGTGTCCCCTTTAATTTCTCTTAAGAGTGACTTGTAGTTTTCAGAGTATAAGTCTTTCACTTCTTTGGTTAGGTTTATTCCTAGGTATTTTATTTTTTTTGATGCAATTGTGAATGGAGTTGTTTTCCTGATTTCTCTCTCTGTTGGTTCATTGTTAGTATATAGGAAAGCCACAGATTTCTGTGTGTTTATTTTGTATCCTGCAACTTTGCTGTATTCCGATATCAGTTCTAGTAGTTTTGGGGTGGAGTCTTTAGGGTTTTTTATGTACAGTATCATGTCATCTGCAAATAGTGACAGTTTAACTTCTTCTTTACCAATCTGGATTCCTTGTATTTCTTTATTTTGTCTGATTGCCGTGGCTAGGACCTCCAGTACTATGTTAAATAACAGCGGAGAGAGTGGGCATCCCTGTCTAGTTCCCGATCTCAGAGGAAATGCTTTCAGCTTCTCGCTGTTCAATATAATGTTGGCTGCGGGTTTATCATAGATGGCCTTTATTATGTTGAGGTACTTGCCCTCTATTCCCATTTTGCTGAGAGTTTTTAACATGAATGGATGTTGAACTTTGTCAAATGCTTTTTCAGCATCTATGGAGATGATCATGTGGTTTTTGTCTTTCTTTTTGTTGATGTGGTGGATGATGTTGATGGACTTTCGAATGTTGTACCATCCTTGCATCCCTGGAATGAATCCCACTTGGTCATGGTGTATGATCCTTTTGATGTATTTTTGAATTCGGTTTGCTAATATTTTGTTGAGTATTTTTGCATCTACGTTCATCAGGGATATTGGTCTGTAGTTTTCTTTTTTGGTGGGGTCTTTGCCTGGTTTTGGTATTAGGGTGATGTTAGCTTCATAGAATGAGTTTGGGAGTATCCCCTCCTCCTCTATTTTTTGGAAAACTTTAAGGAGAATGGGTATTATGTCTTCCCTGTATGTCTGATAAAATTCCGAGGTAAATCCATCTGGCCCGGGGGTTTTGTTCTTTGGTAGTTTTTTGATTACCTCTTCAATTTCGTTGCTGGTAATTGGTCTGTTTAGATTTTCTGTTTCTTCCTGGGTCAATCTTGGAAGGTTATATTTTTCTAGGAAGTTGTCCATTTCTCCTAGGTTTCCCAGCTTGTTAGCATATAGGTTTTCATAGTATTCTCCAATAATTCTTTGCATTTCCGTGGGGTCCGTCGTGATTTTTCCTTTCTCGTTTCTGATACTGTTGATTTGTGTTGACTCTCTTTTCTTCTTAATAAGTCTGGCTAGAGGCTTATCTATTTTGTTTATTTTCTCGAAGAACCAGCTCTTGGTTTCATTGATTTTTGCTATTGTTTTATTCTTCTCAATTTTATTTATTTCTTCTCTGATCTTTATTATGTCCCTCCTTCTGCTGACCTTAGGCCTCATCTGTTCTTCTTTTTCCAATTTCGATAATTGTGACATTAGACCATTCATTTGGGATTGCTCTTCCTTTTTTAAATATGCTTGGATTGCTATATACTTTCCTCTTAAGACTGCTTTTGCTGTGTCCCACAGAAGTTGGGGCTTAGTGTTGTTGTTGTCATTTGTTTCCATATATTGCTGGATCTCCATTTTGATTTGGTCATTGATCCATTGATTATTTAGGAGCGTGTTGTTAAGCCTCCATGTGTTCGTGAGCCTCTTTGCTTTCTTTGTACAGTTTATTTCTAGTTTTATGCCTTTGTGGTCTGAAAAGTTGGTTGGTAGGATTTCAATCTTTTGGAATTTTCTGAGGCTCTTTTTGTGGCCTAGTATGTGGTCTATTCTGGAGAATGTTCCGTGTGCACTTGAGAAGAATGTATATCCCGCTGCTTTTGGATGTAGAGTTCTATAGATGTCTATTAGGTCCATCTGCTCTACTGTGTTGTTCAGTGCTTCCGTGTCCTTACTTATTTTCTGCCCAGTGGATCTATCCTTTGGGGTGAGTGGTGTGTTGAAGTCTCCTAGAATGAATGCATTGCAGTCTATATCCCCCTTTAGTTCTGTTAGTATTTGTTTCACATATGCTGGTGCTCCTGTGTTGGGTGCATATATATTTAGAATGGTTATATCCTCTTGTTTGACTGAGCCCTTTATCATTATGTAGTGTCCTTCTTTATCTCTTGTTACTTTCTTTGTTTTGAAGTCTATTTTGTCTGATATTAGTACTGCAACCCCTGCTTTCTTCTCACTGTTGTTTGCTTGAAATATGTTTTTCCATCCCTTGACTTTTAGTCTGTACATGTCTTTGGGTTTGAGGTGAGTTTCTTGTAAGCAGCATATAGATGGGTCTTGCTTTTTTATCCATTCTGTTACTCTGTGTCTTTTGATTGGTGCATTCAACCCATTAACATTTAGGGTGACTATTGAAAGATATGTACTTATTGCCATTGCAGGCTTTAAATTCGTGGTTACCAAAGGTTCAAGGTTAGCCTCTTTAGTATCTTACTGCCTAACTTAGCTCGCTTATTGAGCTGTTATATACACTGTCTGGAGATTCTTTTCTTCTCTCCCTTCTTGTTCCTCCTCCTCGATTCTTCATATGTTGGGTGTTTTGTGCTGTGCTCTTTCTAGGAGTGCTCCCATCTAGAGCAGTCCCTGTAAGATGTTCTGTAGAGGTGGTTTGTGGAAAGCAAATTCCCTCAGCTTTTGTTTGTCTGGGAATTGTTTAATCCCACCATCATATTTGAATGATAGTCGTGCTGGATACAGTATCCTTGGTTCAAGGCCCTTCTGTTTCATTGCATTTAATATATCATGCCATTCTCTTCTGGCCTGTAGGGTTTCTGTTGAGAAATCTGACGTTAGCCTGATGGGTTTCCCTTTATAGGTGACCTTTTTCTCTCTAGCTGCCTTTAACACTCTTTCCTTGTCCTTGATCTTTGCCATTTTAATTATTATGTGTCTTGGTGTTGCCCTTCTTGGATCCTTTCTGTTGGGGGTTCTGTGTATTTCCGTGGTCTGTTTGATTACTTCCTCCCCCAGTGTGGGGAAGTTTTCAGCAATTATTTCTTCTAAGATACTTTCCATCTCTTTGCCTCTCTCTTCTTCTTCTGGGACCCCTATAATACGGATATTGCTCCTTTTAGATTGGTCACACAGTTCTCTTAATATTGTTTCATTCCTGGAGATCCTTTTGTCTCTCTCTATGTCAGCTTCTATGCGTTCCTGTTCTCTGATTTCAATTCCATCAATGGCCTCTTGCATTCTATCCATTCTGCTTATAAACCCTTCCAGAGTTTGTTTCATTTCTGCGATCTCCTTTCTGGCATCTGTGATCTCTTTCCGGACTTCATCCCATTTTTCTTGCGTATTTCTCTGCATCTCTGTCAGCATGTTTATGATTCTTATTTTGAATTCTTTGTCAGGAAGACTGGTTAGGTCTGTCTCCTTCTCTGGTGTTGTCTCTGTGATCTTTGTCTGCCTGTAGCTTTGCCTTTTCATGGTGATAGGAATAGTCTGCAGAACTGGGACGAGTGACGGCTGGAAGGACTTCCTTTCTTGTTGGTTTGTGGCCCTCCTCTCCTGGGAGAACAGCGGCCTCTAGTGGCTTGTGCTGCGCAGCTGCGCGCAGACAGGGCTTCTGCTTCCTGCCCGGCTGCTATGGAGTTAATCTCCGCTGTTGCTGTGGGCGTGGCCTGGCTCGGGCAGCTACTCCAAAATGGTGGAGTCGCGTTGGAGCAGGAGCTGCTGGGAGGCTATTTATCTCCGTAAGGGGCCTCCCTGCTCCCTGCAGCCCAGGGGTTAGGGTGCCCAGAGATCCCGGATTCCCTACCTCTGGATTAAGTGGCCCGCCCTGCCCCTTTAAGACTTCCAAAAAGCACCCGCCAAAACAAAACAACGACCACAAAAAAAAACAAGAAAAAAAAATTTTTTTTAATTAAAAAAAAAAAAGGTGGTCGTTCGTTTTTCTTTATTCTCTGGTGCCAGCCTCAGGCCTCTGCTCACCGGTCTTTCTGCCCTGTTTCCCTAATATTGGGGTCCCTGTCCCTTTAAGACTTCCAAAAAGCACTCGCCAAAACAAAGCAGCAAAAAAGCAAAAATAAAATGGTCGCGCGCTTTTCTTATGCCCTCTGTCACCCGGCCTCCAGTGCCCGCTCACTGTTCTTGCTGCCCTGTTTTCCTAGCATCCAGGGTCCCCTGAGCACGTACTGTGTCTGTGCTCTGGCCCGGATGGGTGGGGCTGGTTGTTCGGCAGTCCTGGGCTCCGTCTCCCTCCCGCTCTGCCTGCTCTTCTCCCGCCGGGAGCTGGGGGGAGGGGCGCTCGGCTCCCGCGGGGCCGGGGCTTGTATCTTACCCCCTTCGCGAGGCGCTGGGTTCTCTCAGGTGTGGATGTGGTCTGGATATTGTCCTGTGTCCTGTGGTCTTTATTCTAGGAAGGGTTGTCTTTGTTATATTTTCATAGATATATGTTGTTTTGGGAGGAGATTTCCGCTGCTCTACTCACGCCGCCATCTTCCGCCCCCCTCTGCCCAAGTTTTTTATTTTTAAATGAGAAAAAACAGAATTGTCTCTTAACAGTGTTAACTAGCATGTTTAAACCTGTATCTCAAAACATGGTTCTAATATAGATTTTTTCCATGTTTCCTAAAAATCTGTAGCAAAAAAGAGGAATATTTTGAGTCATAGTGGCATTTCTATAAAGAAATGATAACCCTGTATGTTGCTTCTGTATTTCATGTTGGGATTCCTTATATTTTATAACCTTATTATGTGTATTTTTTCAGTCAACTGTATGGTGATCAAGCAAATTTTTTTGAAGCTGAAAAAGTGCCAAGAATTAAGCATAAGAAGAAAGGCACTGTGTCCATGGTGAACAATGGCAGTGATCAGCATGGATCTCAGGTTAGCTAATGAGTGAGAAGATGAGAGTCTTGCTTTAAAATGAAGGACTGAAAAGAGCCACAAAATTATCTTTTTAAACTATTCAGTCAAAAGAGAATTTCAATCAAAGGTATTTGTCAGAAGAAAAAAACTATTTTCTATATCAAAAAAATTATTTTGTTCTTTTAAATGTTAGGCATACCCATTGTGAGGAATTCAGAACATACAGAAATATACAAAGAAGAAAATACCATCACCCATAGTTCCACCATCCATGGATCATCACTCTTCACATTGTGGCCTGTTTCCTTTCAGTATTGCTTGCTTCAGAACAGGTCGTGTTGAGTACCTTTCAGTCATTATCTTGTTTACACACTAACCCCATGTAGGGTAGATGCTCCTTTTTTTCTCACAGTTTACACATGAAGAAACTGAGCCTTGGTTTGTCCGAGTATTTTAAGCAATCGGGTATTTTCAGCAATTGGGGAATCTATGTATGTATTGATGTTTTATGGGTAAACTTTTACTTTTTACTTAGCACTATAACAGGTGGTTAAGATTCCATGCAGTTAATGTAGAGTTACTTTTGTGTATTTTTGTCAGTCTAAGTGATTTCAGTTTGAGTTATATATATATATACTTATTTGTATTTTTCTATGTTTTTCTGTATAGTTTCTTATTACTACAGGAGATAATCTAGATTACCTTGATGGTGTTCATACAGTGTTTGGTGAAGTGACAGAAGGCATGGACATAATTAAGAAAATTAATGAGACCTTTGTTGACAAGGACTTTGTACCATATCAGGATATCAGGTATGATTTACTGTCTGATCAGACATTTTACTGTCTGAATGTACTACAGTGTTATAATACTATTATGTTTGACTAGTGGTAAAGGCATGCATAAGAGTAGCTTGGGGATAATTCCAAAATGTGAGTTAATACAAGACTATAAGAATCTTTATGATAGAAAAGACTTTTTATATTTTTATATTTGTCCCAATTATTTACAGTTGTTTATATTGGGAGGAATTACTGATCTTTTAATTTAGTTTTTTTAAAGTAGATTATTGAGAAATATGGCAAAATTATGATTCAGACATTTAGACTAATATTAGGCATTTATATTATCTTAGACTAATGAAGAGTAATAAATATATTAAACGGGGAAAACCTGCAATATTAATTGTGAAAGTATACTCTCGCAATGTTCTTGTGCAGTAAAATTAAAGAGCTCATTCTTTTTTTTGCATTAGAGATACTTACTGCTTAAAATCTTTAAAAAAAGTAAAACCTGGATTCTGAAGTAATGTAAATGTAACATTTGACTTGGATTTATTTTGTAAGGATAAATCATACAGTGATTTTAGATGATCCATTTGATGACCCTCCTGATTTACTAATTCCTGATCGATCACCAGAACCTACAAGGGAACAACTAGATGTAAGTAGAGTCCTCTTGTGATTGACTGTTCATGTGTAAGTAAAGATTTGCATAGATTTAATGTTCTAGTTTATGAGAACATTTCTTCAGCATGATTATCTTGCTTGTTCAGGTAGACTAGGACAAGTTCAGAGTTCTTTTCCCTTGGAGGTACTCATTTTTCTAGCTGTCTTTTTACTTCCTTAGTTTTCTTTCTCCAGTTCTCTTCCACCAGAAAAACCTTAGCTCAGGATACTTACAGGAACACGTTTGGAAAATGTTTTCCTTTTTCTCTTAACTCTTGATAGGAGTGCAGTTTTAAGGCCAAACTAAACTTTTATTTTGTAAGGGAACTTTCCAACTGGTATGCTCTGGAGGCATACTAGAACCCAGAGATTTTTGTGAAATAATGCATACTCTTCCCTCAGATATTTTAAGATAGGAATTTCTGCTTTTGAGGCTTCCTCAAAGCTGAATTTATCTTTATAGTTGGGATTTGGTGCTTAATTTTTAAGATCTTTTATTTTCTGCATTCAGCACTTAGTTGGACACCAGATAGTTTCCATTTAAATGTTTATTTTGATTTAACAATAAATTAAAAGCCTAATTTGGCCAACATTATTGAATTAGTTTAAATCAGTTTTTACAGGTTTGTAAGTTTGTTCCAGTTTGTATTTTAATGCATGTGATAAGAATAAAGCCTAATGTCTGCTATGTTTCTCAGATTTATCTGTTTTTTAAGTATATGTATGAATAACTTGTGCCTTACAGAGTGGTCGAATAGGAGCAGATGAGGAAATTGATGATTTCAAAGGAAGATCAGCTGAAGAAGTAGAAGAAATAAAGGCAGAAAAAGAGGCCAAAACTCAAGCTATTCTGTTAGAAATGGTAAGATGATTAACTTTGTGTAAATAGTTGTTTTGCAGTATATATAATACATAAATACTGTGGGTTTATTTCTGGTTCCTTGCTAGTCTTAAAATATTAAAAATTTAATTAAGAGGTTTATTCCTGGATAAAATTTTTTTTTTAATTTTTTATAGATAATTATTTTTTATTGAAGGGTAGTTGACACAGTATTACATTACATTAGTTTCAGGTGTACAACACAGTGATTCAACATTTATATACATGATAATTCTAGGTACGAGCTATCACCATAGCAAGTTGTTACAATATTTTGACTATATTCCTTATGCTACATATTACATCCCGGTTACTTATTTATTTTACAATTGGAAGTGTGTACTTTTTTTTTTTTTTAGAGGGCATCTCTCATATTTATTGATCAAATGGTTGTTAACAATAATAAAATTCTGTATAGGGGAGTCAATGTTCAATGCACAATCACTAATCCACCCCAAGCCTAATTTTCGTCAGTCTCCAATCTTCTGAGGCATAACAAACAAGTTCTTACATGGGGAACAAATTCTTACATAGTGAATAAGTTACATGGTGAACAGTACAAGGGCATCCATCACAGAAACCTTCGGTTTTGCTCATGCATTATGAACTATAAACAGTCAGTTCAAATATGAATACTCATTTGATTTTTATACTTGATTTATATGTGGATATCTGGATTAAATTTTATGTGACATAGTAACACATATGAAAGTAAACTCTGGTTCCACTATTAATATAGTGCCAACTGCCTTTTTTAAAAATGGGAAATGGATATGCAACTTACAAATATTAACTGAATTTCAATTATTTATATTCATCTCCTTTTTTAAACAGTGTTTATTGAACTGAATATTATGTATATTAAAGAATGATTCTTTGTACAACTCAAGTACTGAGGTTAAGTAGTTACAGGATAAAATAAATCTGAGTAGAAACTGAGTACTCTAAAACATACTCCTTTGTATTATATTATAAAGTCATTGAGGGAACAGTTATTCAGCAGATAGATGATTAATTGACCTACTAGGTATTTTTCCATTTCTTATTTTTTGTGGAATAGGTGTACCTATATTATATCATCAATAAGTATTTTAATGAATGGACAGTAATTAAGTTTTTGTTATTATCATTGTTTTAAATAGTGGAACTTTCAAATTTGTGGTCTGTTTTAAAATTCCTATTAGCATCACCAGTCTAAAGGAACAAATATTAAAGACTAATTCAAGAAAACTTCACTTAATTTTAAAAAATATTTAAAATGCACATTTTGATGAGCATGCTGAGCATCTGAGAATGTTGACCTAGAACAACCAACATCAAAACAATTTCAAAGAAAATTACTGTACTTAAAGAAAAATCCTTACAGCAACTGGGCAACAAGAATAAGTGATTTATAAGGGAAAGAACATTAGATTATCATCAGAGTTTCAGCAGTACAAGTATTGGCAGTTTATGCCAGAAGACACTGGAATAGCAATTTTTTTTTTTTGTATCATTAATCTACAATTACATGAGCAACACTATGGTTACTAGACTCCCCCCATCATCAAGTCCCCACCACATACCCCATTATAGTCACTGTCCATCAGCATAGTAAGATGCTATAGAATCACCACTTGTCTTCTCTGTGTTGTACTGCCTTCCCTGTGACCCAACTACATTATGTGTGCTAATCGTAATGCCCCTTTTTCCCCCTTATCCCTCCCTTCCCACCCAGCCTCCCCAGTCCCTTTCCCTTTGGTAACTGTCAGTCCATTCTTGGGTTCTGTGAGTCTGCTGCTATTTTGTTCCTTCAGTTTTTTTCTTTGTTGTTATACTCCACAGATGAGTGAAGTCATTTGATACTTGTCTTTTTCTGCCTGGCTTATTTCACTGAGCGTAATACCCTCTAGCTCCATCCATGTTGTTGCAAATGGTAGGATTTGTTTTCTTCTTATGGCTGAATAATATTCCATTGTGTCTATGTACCACATCTCCTTTATCCTTTCATCTACTGATGGACACTTAGGTTGCTTCCATCTGGCTATTGTAAATAGTGCTGCGATAAACATAGGGGTGCATATGTCCTTTTCAAACTGGGCTGCTGCATTCTTAGGGTAAATTCCTAGAAGTGGAATTCCTGGGTCAAATGGTATTTCTATTTTGAGTTTTTTTGAGGAACCTCCATACTGCTTTCCACTATGGTTGAACTAGTTTACATTCCCACCAGCAGTGTAGGAGGGTTCCCCTTTCTCCACATCCTTGCCAACATTTGTTGTTTGTCTTTTGGATGGTGGCCATCCTTACTGGTGTGAGGTAATATCTCATTGTGGTTTTAATTTGCATTTCTCTGATGATTAGTGATGTGGAGCATCTTTTCATTTGCCTGTTGGCCATCTGAATTTCTTCTTTGGAGAAGTGTCTGTTCAGATCCTGTGCCCATTTTTTAATTGGATTACTTGCTTTTTGTTTGTTGAGGTGCGTGAGCTTTTTATATATTTTGGATGTCAACCCTGTATTGGATATGTCATTTATGAATATATTCTCCCATACTGTAGGATGTCTTTTTGTTCTACTGATGGTGTCCTTTGCTGTACAGGAGCTTTTGAGCTTGATATAGTCCCACTTGTTCATTTTTGCCTTTGTTTCCCTTGCCTGGGGAGATATGTTCATGAAGAAGTCGCTCATGTTTATGTCCAAGAGATTCTTGCCTATCTTTTTTCCCAAGAGTTTTATGGTTTCATGACTTACATTCAGGTCTTTGATCCATTTCTAATTTACTTTTGTGTATGGGGTTAGACAATGATCCAGTTTCATTCTCTTACATGTAGCTGTCCAGTTTTGCCAACACCAGCTGTTGAAGAGGCTGTCATTTCCCCATTGTATACCCATGGCTCCTTTATCATATATTAATTGACTGTATAAGTTTGGGTTAATATCTGGACTCTCTATTCTGTTCCACTCTTCTGTGGGTCTGTTCTTGTGCCAGTACCAAATTGTCTTGATTACTGTGGCTTTGTAATAGAGCTTGAAGTTGGGGAGCGAGATCTCCCCTGCTTTATTCTTCCTTCTCAGGATTGCTTTGGCTATTCGGGGTCTTTTGTGGATCCATATGAATTGTAGAAGTATTTGTTCCAGTTCGTTGAAGAATTCTGTAGGTATTTTGATAGGGATTGCATTGAATCTGTAGGTTGCTTTAGGCAGGATGGCCATTTTGACAATATTAATTCTTCCTAGCCAAGAGCATGGGATGAATTTCCATTTGTTAGTGTCCTCTTTAATTTCTCTTAGGAGTGTCTTGTAGTTTTCAGGGTATAGGTCTTTCACTTCCTTGGTTAGGTTTATTCCTAGGTATTTTATTCTTTTTGATGCAATTGTGAATGGAATTGTTTTCCTGATATCTTTCTGCTAGTTCATTGTTAATGTATAGGAAAGCAACAGATTTTTTTGTGTATTAATTTTGTATCCTGCATCTTTGCTGAATTCTGATATTAGTTCTAGTAGTTTTGGAGTGGAGTCTTTAGGGTTTTTATGTACAATATCATGTCATCTGCAAACAGGGACAGTTTGACTTCTTCTTTGCCAATCTGGTTGCCTTGTATTTCTTTGTTTTGTCTGATTGCCATGGCTAGGACCTCCAGGACTATGTTGAATAACAGTGGGTAGAGTGGGCATCCCTGTCTTGTTCACGATCTTAGGTGAAAAGCTTTCAGCTTCTCGCTGTTAAGTATGATGTTGGCTGTGGGTTTATCATATATGGCCTTTATTATGTTGAGGTACTTGCCCTCTTTACCCATTTTGTTGAGAGTTTTTATCATGAATGGATGTTGGATTTTGTCAAATGCTTTTTCAGTATCTATGGAGATGATCACGTGGTTTTTGTCCTTTTTGTTGATGTAGTGGATGATGATGAATTTTTGAATGTTGTACCATCCTTGCATCCCTGAGATGAATCCCACTTGAACATGTTGTATGATCCTCTTGATGTATTTTTGAACTCGGTTTGCTAATATTTTGTTGAGTATTTTTGCATCTACATTCATTGGGGATATTGGTCTGTAATTTTCTTTTTTGGTGGGGTCTTTGCCTGGTTTTGGTAGTAGAGTGATGTTGACTTCATAGTATGAGTTTGGGAGTATTCCCTCCTCTTCTATTTTTTAGAAAACTTTAAGGAGAATGTGCATTATGTCTTTTCTATATGTCTGATAAAATTCAGTGGTGAATCCTTCTGCCCTGAGGGTTTTGTTCTTGGGTAGTTGTTTGATTACCACTTCAATTTCTTTGCTGGTTATTGGTCTGTTTAGATTTCTGTTTCTTCTTTGGTCAGTCTTGGAAGGTTGTATTTTTCTAGGAAGTTGTCCATTTCTTCTAGGTTTTCCACCTTGTTAGCATATATAGATTTTCATAGTATTCTCTAATAATTCTTTGTATTTCTGTGGGTTCCATCATGATTTTTCCTTTCTCATTTCTGATTCTGTTTATGTGTGTAGATTCTCTTTTTCTCTTAATAAGTATGGCTAGGGGTCTATTTTGTTTATTTTCTCAAAGAACCAGCTCTTGGTTTCACTGATTTTTTTCTATTGTTTTATTCTTATTTTTTTTTATTGTGTTATCCTGGTCCTTGGGATAGCCTAGCACACTGCAGGGAGTTGCAGCCACGCCAGGTGTGTTCTCCTGTGAGAACAGCGCCCCTTCGTGCCTTCTGGACCTTGCTCTGGCTTCCGCTGCCTGTCCTGGTTACCCGCACACTGGGAGCAGTCTCTGGGATAATCTCCTGAGCTGACGTGGGTGGGATGGCTCTTGGGATAGCCTAGTGCACTGCAGGGGGTGGCAAACACGTCTGGTGTGTTCTCCTGCCAGAACTGCGCCCCTTCGTGCCTTCTGGACCTTGCTCTGGCTTCCTCTGTCTGTCCCAATTAGCTGCGTGCTGGGAGGAGACTCTGTGGTTGCTGTGCGCGGGGCTGTTGTCCAGCTGCTCCGCAGCTGTGGCAGGTCAGCCCTTCTGCTTGCAGCGCCAGCTGGGGGGAATGAATCACAGGCTGCTTATTACTGTGAGGGGCTTTGGGGCTGCTTTACCCCCCAGGGAGTTAGGAGGCCTGAAGTTCCTCAAGATTCCCAGCCTGCTGGGCTGAGTGTGCTGAGACAATTTTGTCCAGCTGTTGAGCCTGTGTCCCTTTAAGACTTTTAAAAAGCATCTGCTTTTCTTTTGTCCCAGAGGAGCTGGCTGTGGGGACCCACTCGCAGTCTCCGTCTCGGATTGTACTTTTCTGTTTCTGTAATACCCAGTACACCATGCAAAGTGTGTCTGTGCTCCCGGTGCAAATTACTAGGGTTGGTAGTCCTGTGCTTCCACTCCCTCCCCACTCTGATTCTTTTCCTCCTGCTGGGGTGGGGGTAGTGCTCAGGTCTCACCAGGTCATGGCTTTGTGTCTTACCTTCTCGTGAGATGCTGAGTTCTCGCAGACATAGATGTAGCCTGGCTGTTGTACTGTATCTTCTGGTCTCTCTTTTAGGAACTGTTGTATTTGTTGTATTTTCAAAAATATATATGGTTTTGGGAAGAGATTTCTGCTACCCTATTCACACTGCCATCTTGAGCCCCCTGGATTAGCATATTTTTTGAGCCTTTTTAGATAATTCAGGAAAAATTGCAAAAGTAGAACAGAGAACTTCCATTTAGAAGTGCAAAATACTTCTCTATGTTGCCACACCTGCTTGGTCATTCATTCTTACCCCTCTGCTTTTTTTGTCTTCACTCTTCGTCTCTGCTTATAACATACACACATACACATACATTGTTTTTTTCTGGATAATTTGAAAATAAGTTATAAACATAATTTATTTTTATCTCCTGCATAGGTGTGTATTTCCTAAGAGCAGCAGTATTATCCTACATATTCTCAGTGCAGTTATCAAAATCAGAAATTTAATTGATAGAATTATAGTCCATAATCCAGTTTTTCCATTCTATTTTAGTAACATTCTTTATAGCTTTTCCCCTCCAGTCTAAATTCCGGCTCATGATCAATCATCTATTACAGTTAGTTGTCATGTATCTCTAGTCTCCTTAATCTGGAAGAATTCCTTAACCTCTCTTTATTTTTCATGACCTTAACATTCTTGAAGAGTATAGGTCACTCACAGAATATTCTTCAGTTTGGTTTTTTTCTACTGTTGCCTTATGATTAGGTTCAGGTTATGCATCTATAGCCAGAATGCTACTTAAGTGTTGGGTCTTCCTCAGATGTCACATCTGTAGGTGTGCGATTTCAATCTGCTTCTCCTTGGAAGGGGTTCATTTTGATCACTTAGTTAAGGTAATGCATTGCCTGGTGTCTCCACTGCATGCTTTCTGTTTTCCCCTTTATTTGTCAGCAATCTGTATACCAGGATTCTTTGAGACCTTTGTGCCTTGTGATTAGCCATAGCCAGAATGCTATAGATCACATACCTTGTTCCTTGTCAAACTGTTCTTCTAGATTTCTCAGCTGTTCATGATTCTTGCCTGAACCAGTCTTAATTCTGATGGGTACAAAGTGGTGATTTTCCAACTCCCCTGCTTCCACAGTTGTCAGCCTGCCTTTGACTATAAAGAAGAGCCCTCCTTTGTCACCTACTTATTATATGTTTATTATTAGTATGGAGTCATGGATTCCTTTTTTGTTGTTTTTTTTTTTTATTAGCAGACTATCTTTTAGAGCTGTTTTAGGTTTATAGAAAAATTGAACAGAAAGTAGTGTTCCTCTGTACCTCCCCTCCATCCCCAAGTTTCTCTTATTATCAACATCTTGCATCAGTGATACATTTGTTACAATTGGTGAGCCAATATTGATATATTACTGTTAACCAAAGTCCATAATTAACATTAAGGTTTACTCTTTGTACTGTACATTCTGGGGCTTTGACAAATGCATCCATTATTAGTCTCATACAGAATAGTTTCACTGCCCTAAAAGCCCCTGTGCTCCACATATTTATCCTTCCCTTCCCCAAACCCTGGCAACCACTGATCTCTTTTACTGTCTTCATACATGGTTTTATATTTTCCAGAATGTCATATATTGGAATCATACAGTTTGTAACCTTTTAAGATTGGCTTCTTCCTCTTAATCATATACATTTAAGGTTCCTCTGGCTTTTTTTAAATTTGGTGGCTTGATAATGGATTTCTTTTGATCGCAAAATAATACTCCATTGTATAAACGTACCACAGTTTATCCATTCACCCATTAAAAAAATATCTTGGTTGCGTCCCAGTTTTATCAAGTATGAATAGAGCTGCTGTACACTTTTGTGGGGACATAAATTTTTAACTCATTTGGATAAATGCCTAGGAACACAATTGCTGGATTGTGTGGTTTGCTTTGTAAGAAACTGGCAGAGTGTCTTCCAAAGTGAATATACCATTATGCATTCCCATCAGCAGTGACTAAGAGTTCCTGTAGCTATATACCATTGTTGGCATTTGTTATTGTCTGTGTTTTGGATTTTAGCCATTCTAATAGGTGATACTGTATTCTTTTGATTCGCACCATTAACAGGTTTCATCTTCTATTTTCTAAGAACATCAGTTTCTCTATATTTGTATGTGATAAAGTGGTAGTTAACCAATGTTTTACGATAGTTTTGAACTTCATAGCTGTTATGAAATTTCCTTTCAGTATCTTAAAGTTATCTTTGACCAAGTAGTATAGCAGTTTTTTTTAACTCATTAACTTTGTTTCTCACTTGTACATCTTTTAGATGTGGTATTTGTTTCTGTCTTTGTAGGTGCTTTTCAGAGCTTTTCCTGGTATTTGTGCTTCCCCTTACGTGCTGTGAAACTTACTGGACATAGGTTATTGTTCTCTTTTGATTGATCTCAGAAACACTGAGCAGATCGTACTGGCTCTATTACTTCTTACTGTTTTTAATTTTCAAGACTTCTTTTGTTTTTTTAAACGTGTTTAACCAAGAGGAGACATGGGATAATCTTCCAGAAATTATCTTTGAATACAGTCAATGAATGATTCTAACATCTTTCTACATACACAGGTAGTAATCACACTAGAGGCAGTGAGGATTAAAAAATATGGGTAACTGTTGAGCCACTGTGTTGTAATTTGAAACCAACATAAGATTGTGTATCAACAATCGTTCAGTTAAAAATGAAAAAAATTATTTCTGAGAGTTTTTGAACATATGTATAAAAAAATACTGTTGCCCATCTGAAGTTCTATGGGAAACACAGTTTTCCAACAATGAAACTAGCACCACCATCAAGGTTTTCTCTCACTGTGACTGACCATCACGGTTCTTCAGCAGGAAGTGGTATGCTGTGCTCCATGCAGTAGTTGACTGTGAAGTTGACTTCAGTTTGGCAGAAGTGGAAGGTGATGGTGAGAGTGAGAGTAAAAAGCTAGAAAAACTGTCTGGGAATTTTCTAATGACATGTTGCTGTTCCATGTTGAACAATAACATGGAAAGGATTGGGCATTACTAATCGCAGAAATGATTATCAGTTTGATAATATTTTTCAAAAGTTTAAAAATAAGCAAAACTATGTATTGCTTAGGGATATGTACCTATATGGGAAAACTCATAAAGATATGCAAGGGAATGGCCCAAAAAGGAAAGCCAGAAAGCAGGATATTTGTTATTTCTGGTGAAGGAAGCAAAGGGGTAATGGGATCAGGGGAAATTTTAGTTCTTATGGTAGTTGTTGGCATCATGGGAGTTTTTTTTTTTTTTTAAGGTATTATTGATATACACTCTTGTGAATGTTTCACATGAAGAACAGTGTGGTTACTACGTTCACCCATATTATCAAGTCCCCACCCAATATCGCATTGCAGTTACTGTCCATCAGTGTTCTAAGATGATCATGGGTGTTATTGTTTCACATCTTAGATATACTTTACATAAATTCTTTTTTTAATATATCAGATACTTGGAAAATGAAAAAGTGGAGATAAAATTGGGAGTTTGAAGCCAGGTAGACCTGAGTTCAAATTTTAGCTCTGTTGCTTAATACTGTGTGACATTGGGCAAGTTAGTTATTTAACCTTTTGAATTTTGAATCTTTAAAATGGAAATTGCAGGGTTGTGTTAAGAATTAGCAGTGAAGTATATGAAGTGCCAGGGGTAGTGTTCACACAAAGTCAGAGTCAGGTAAGTATTAGCTATTACTATTACTACCAGCAGCAGTGTAGTTCACATTTTGAAGTCTTATTTAGATTTCCTTTCCCGAGCCTGTAGTCTATATTGTGAATTTAGATGGTTTAGGGAAATCAGCATTTTGAGCTTGAGTAGGTTATTTAGAAGGGAAACTGCACAAATATTCTTGTTTGTTTATATTTAGGTGGGAGACCTACCTGATGCAGATATTAAACCTCCAGAAAATGTGCTGTTTGTGTGTAAATTGAATCCAGTGACCACAGACGAGGATCTGGAGATAATATTTTCAAGATTTGGGCCAATAAGAAGGTAATCTCTATAATTAGTGGAAGACTTTAGAAAAACTTGGTATTAGTTGGCTTATAATGACATTTTTGATGAGTCTGTGAACTTTAGGTGAATGTTATACTGGTAAATTTTACAGAAGAGTCTTTTGGACAGTAGGGAAGAACAATATGTGTATGAATGTGTGTGTATACACACACATATACAAATATATAAATATACACACACACATGCATATATATAACTGAATGAGTCTCTCACTTTTAACACAAACATTTTTACTCTACGAGGAAGTCAGTGAAATAGTTTAAGTCTAGTTCTGTAGTATTCTCATTACCTTCTTTAATATTTAAAATATTTATCTCAGTTAAGTTCTTCCTAGAATTACCAGCAATGTATATAAAAATCATTTTGCAACTAAAGTCTTCCCAAATTCTTCTTTTGACTAATTTCCTTAGCATTATTAATCCAGAAGTCTGTGAAGCTAGTTTTTCTGTAAGGGGAATGTTTTATAGTTGATTAAAAAGTGTTACTTTATGTTTAAAGTTTCATTTCATGTTTTTTCCCTGTGAAATCATTCTTATTTTTCCTGTTGAAAGAAAAATATTTCTATAAATGGCTATGCAATATTATTCCCCCATTCACTCACAATATATCATATTTATGAGAAATATTCCTATACTGCTACTTTTTATTTTTCAGTTTATGTCATATACTGGCTTCATGCTAAAGGAAGATGAGGATTTACCTGTATTACTATTCTTCCATCTTCATTCTCCCTCCCTACCACCTGGATTGTGTCAGAACTTTGGTTAGACTATTGTTCAATATTTATATTTTAATGTACATGTAAATGTTGTAATAGCTGAACCATATGCTATAAAGTGATTTCCTTTCTCTCACAATGTTTTATTTCATGCTTTTAAAATGAGACTATGATGTGTGAGGAAAGGGACAAGCCAGATGGCTTCAGCTTGGTCTTATTGACCCTTTCGTTTTGTTATTAAGATACATTAGTTCTGTGTAATAGCTATATTTACTGGGTTAATTTTGAGCTTGGCTATATTAAAATTCAAAAACTCCAAAGCACAGACTTATTAAACATGTATATATGTATGAATACACATACATTATTCTACAGTAACTATAGATATTCTATAATTCATCTACATTTGGACTAGAGGTAAATCATTAAAAAAATTCATTAGCAGTAGGTTACTTTTGTTGCAGGAAAATTGAATAATTTTATCTTACTCTTCTTTAGTGCTTTGGGAATTTAGGACTGTGGGCCTGGTCAGGACATTTATAGTAGAATTTAGATAATTTAGTTAATAGACTGGTAAACTATTTTTTTAAATTAATTGTTACAAATAGCAGTAGACACCAAGAAGGGACTAGTGGTTACCAAAGGGGAAGGGTTGGAAAGGTGGGGTGGAGCAAGAAGGGTGTTAAGGGTCACAGTAATTCACAGTCACAATATAGGTTGGTCACTGGGACAGTAGTACAGCACATAGAATACAGTTAATGATTCTGTAACATCTTACTATGTTGATAGACAGTGACCACACTGGAGGGGGTGCAGACTTGATAATATGGGTAAATGTTGATCCACTGTGTTGTGTATTTGAAACCAACATAAGATTATATATCAATGATACTTTAGGATGGGTGGGAAGGGAGGCACAAGGGCGGGGAAAAAGAAAGGGGGCATTACAATTAGCATGTACAGTGTAGGGGGGCACGGGGAGGGCTATGCAACACAGAGAAGACAAGTAGTGATTTTACAGCATCTTACTACGCTGGTGGACAGTGACTGTGAAGGGGTATGTGGGGGGGGACTTGGTGAAGGGGGGAGCCTAGTAAACATAATGTTCTTCATGTAATTGTAGATTAACGATACCAAAGAAAAAAATTACTAAAGAAATTTGGAGAAATACAGTTCTGTGAGTTTAACTTTGCCTTTTAATAACTAACTTATTTTGTTCTTCACTTTTGAAGAGTGAGAATGAATGCCTTTTCTTTAAAGTAACTTTTTCCAAACTTATTTTCAGTTGTGAAGTTATCCGCGATTGGAAGACAGGAGAATCCCTCTGTTATGCCTTTATTGAATTTGAAAAGGTAAGTCATAATATAGATAATATATTAAGTTTGATATTGATTTTCTTCTTATATAAGAATAAAATATGAAAAACTATAAAACCTTTTCTGGTCTCTAAGATTAGAAAATTAGTTTGCCATTTCTTTAGAAACCCAAGAAAAATAACTGTATTAAATTCAAATAGGTGATAGATTCAGCATCTGTTGATGGTAATACATGTACCTTTACTATAGGTTCAGGTGCAATCTGCATTAATATATCTGAAAACTTTTATAAAGTTTTAGGTAAAGTCTTTCACATTCTATAAATGATTTTTCAGTATTGATTGGATGTGTGTGTAATTGAATAATAGAAAGAGAACTGGTCTGAGTGTTAAGTTCTAGATATTAATCCAAGCTCTGCTACTGACTAACTATTATATGGTATTTGGCAGTATATTTAGAACTCTTTTTTTCCTAGGCTTTACCTTCCTTATAAATAAAGGTTGAGTATTGAATTAGATGGTACCTTCCAGATCTGTAATAATAATAATGATAGCTTATGTGCTCAAATAACTTTCTTTAAGCCAGGCATCATGCTACTTGGCCTGCATTTAATCTTCACAACTCTGAGGTAGGTCCACCCTCCTTTTCCAAATAGGTAAACTGAGACACACAGTTGGTAATGTGACTTTTTAAAATCATGCAGTTAGTGAATGTGATAGCTGGGATTTGAACTTAGATACATCTGACTGTTCCCATTGCTTTTAGCCACTATGCTAGGCTGTGCTGTTCCGTTATGCAGCCTTGGACTGAATGTGCGTGTCCAGTAGTAGCTCATTCTAAGTTACAGTTATTCCAAGGCATTTATTGAACACCTATATTTCTGGCACTATGATAAGTTTTAGTGGTATAAGATGAATAATGGAAGGTTGAGGAAGATAGACACATAACAAATTTCACTTAGATATTGTCAGGTTGTCCAGAGATGATATTTACTGTGCACCATGCACCTAGCAGAAAGGATATCTTTACCGTTAGTTTGTTATGAATACTTTTTCTAGACCTGACAATGTCGTTCGATTTTGACACATTAAGAAATATTACTTATTTCCCTGAAGTAAACTTCCATTTTGTTTATATTCATATTATATTTCATTTACATTATTTCAGTATTATTGAATAATATTGAATAATAATATTTCATTATTATTAATGAAATGTATTGTCATTTAGTTTATAGCACATAGACTAAAAATTGCCTGTGTTTCTCAGTCTTCTGCAGATACACCATTTTCTATAAATATATAGTTCAGCTCAACTTTGGACCATAGGGTGATTACAGGATCTATGAATTCTTTATCATGTTCAACATTTCAGTTTTGAGGGGGATCTTTTGAAACTTTTCTCAATTAAGCTACTCTCAGATTAAGCTACATTGTTCTGCTTCATAGTTCTCTGGGGTGTGGGCAGCTTCTTGGTAAGTGTTCATCATCTCTGTAGTTTTTTTGCATTAGCGTAGTTCTTTATGCTTTGGATAATGTGATTCAGGTTGTTTTTAAACTGAAGAGCTAAATACATGCAGAAAACTTACAGCTCATGAGTGAACGGCTTGATGAGCTATCACAGTTAATACACCCATGTAAACTATCACCTAGGTCAAGAAATACAACATTAGCAGACAAAAAATGACCCTAATCGCAGTGGCCTTCCTTGTATGCCCTCTGATGGTTTCCCCTCATTGCTACTGACATCATAGATTGGTTTTGCCTGATTTTAAACTTAATATAAATGTAAACATTGTGTGTGGTTTTTGTGTCTAGTTTCTTGTGTTCACTGTTACATTTGTTAAATTTATATGTTACTGCATGTAGCTTTTGTTGTTTTTGTTGTTAGTTTTCATTGACGTATGGTATTTCATTGTGTGTACATAAAACAAGTTAGATTTTTGTTCTGCTGTTGATGGACATTTGGGTCCTTTCCACTTTTGGGCTGTTATGAGTGGTTATACTATAAACCATTCCTGTCATAGTCTTTTGGTGTTCATTTGGTTTATAGCATATTTATAGTATATATTTCTGTTGAGTATATATCCAGGAGTGACTTTCTGGGTCATAGGGTAGGTGTGATTTTAATTAGTAATTCCAATCAGTTTTCCAAAGTGGTTATATTAATATTTTCCCTTCCACTAGCAGTGTGGGATTCCCCATATTCCATCTCTTTACCAGCTGTTGGTATGGTTAGTCTTAAATTTTATCCATTCTGGTGAGTATGTCGTGGCATCTTGTGATTTTATTTTGTATTTCCCCGGTCGATCCCCTTTACATGTTTGTTGCCATTTGGATGTCTTTTTTTTTTTTAATGAAGTAACTTTCTAAGATTTGCCCACTTTTTGATCAGGTATTCTGCTGCCTTTTTATTGATTTGTAAGAATTCTTTACATTTTCTGGATACAAGCTCTTTTTTGGTTATATGTGTTGCAGGTATCTTCTGCTCTGTTTTGTCTTCTTTCCTAATGGGGTTCCTTTGATAAACAGGAATTTTTAAATTTTTAGTTCAGTTTGTCAGTATTTTTTTTTCTTATTATGGTCTGTTTTAAAAATCTTTGCCTACCTCAAAGTCATAAAAATATTCTGTTATTTTTAGAAGCTTTGCTCTAAAATTATCTTTCCTCCTTAAATCTGTAATGTAGTTTTTGTGTATATGTATATTATGTGTATCATGTTAAATTTCGTTTTTCTTATGTTGGATAGCACAATTTATTGAAAAGGTCCTATCCACACAGCTCAGCAGTGTTAACTTTGTTACCAGTCAGGTGTTCACATATGTGTAAAGGATCTGCGAGTTTTCTTTTTGGGGAAATGGCACAGTGATGGGATTATGCTTGCATCAAACATACATTGCCTGCCTGCCATATGTGAGATGATATTCTTAATGATGTATAGATACAAAGATGAATAAAGCTTTATCTGTATCTTCATGGAGTTTATAATCCATTTAGTTCCTGATGTAAATGGTAAATAAATATGATTATAACTAATCTTAAGAAGTCAGAAATAGAGATTTAGGGTTTGTGAAGCTGCTGGCAGGAAGCACCCACATGTAACCCAGGCCTTGATATCACAGGCCCACACGCCGTCACCTGAAGCTCCTGGGCAGAGCTGTGTTTCCCAATTCAGGTGTTATCAGAATTCAGAAGAGTAATTCTGTGTGTGTGTGTGTATGAGCATTCTCTAATCAAGCATAAAATATTTCTGCAGTGAAACAAATGCCATAGCCTCCAGTTAGGTCAGGTTATGTTGTCAAATGGGTTTTAACACTAAATTTATAAAAACAACTTTTAATTTCTGTATATTTGAGTAAAAGGGATTAGGGATTTGTATAAACCAATTGGATAACACAGTAGATAAGTATATGTATGTCCTCTGCAATCAGATTGCCTCAGTTCAAGTTCTGGCTTTCATCCTTGCCAACTGTGTGACGTGTGGCAACTTCTATACCTTTCTCAACTTCTGTTTTCTCTTTGAGAAAATGGAGATAATAGTACCTCATCCAGTTGCTATCAGGGTTAATTGAAGTAATAGATCCAGAGTATTTACCAGCATTTGGTGCCTAGTAAGCATTCAAAGACTAGTTTTAGTAACAAACTTTGTATTTTCAGTATTTGTTCTAGCTGCAGGAGTTTTTTCCATAAAGATTTGTGCTTGAGTTTTTATAATTACCATCAGGAAGAAGATTGTGAGAAAGCATTCTTCAAAATGGACAATGTACTAATAGATGACAGAAGAATACATGTGGATTTTAGCCAGTCTGTTGCAAAGGTTAAATGGAAAGGAAAAGGTATGTTGGTTCATCTTCTTTTGTTTTTTGTTCTGCTTTGCATGCTTGTGTCTATGTGCATCTCCTTTGACTGAGTGCTGTTAATAAGGAGAAATGCTCATTGATGTGACTCCTAACACTTATGATTTTACACAGCTGCTGTCTGTAATCTAAGGTAGAGGAGTGTGTGTGTATGTTTATTTTAAATTGCTGAAGAATTTTCTGTGTTTGACTGTATTACAAGTTACATATTTATTACCTTTTGCAGGGCATTATGATTAGCATACATGGGGGGGTCACAGAGAAGGCAGTACAGCACAGAGAAGACAAGTAGTGACTCTAGCATCTTACTATGCTGATGGACAGTGACTGCAATGGGGGTGTGTGTGTGTGGGAACTTGATAATATGGGTGAATGTAAAAACCACAGTGTTGCTCATATGAAACCTTAATAAGATTGTGTATTGATGATACCTTAATAAAAGAAAGAAGAAAAAAAGGAAAAAAAAATTACCCTTTGCAGACGTGACACGTTTCCAAAGTAATTATGTTGACTTTGTGGTGATTTTCTTCTTGTAGATGCAAAACTCTCAAAATTTTTTCCTGAAGTTTGTTTTAATTGTCCTATGGTAGAGAACTGGAAAGGTCCATGAAAAGGTGGTAGCGAAAAAACCTCCCTTCCACTCCTGTCCTTCATTTACCCAGTTTCCCTTCCCAGAGGTAACCACTGTTACCTATTTCTTTTATTACCTTCCACATATATTGCTTGAATACACATTACAATAAACATTTATCTCATGTTAAGAATTTCCTTTCATTTTATGTATCTTCTATATATACATATAGTTTTCTCCTTTAGTAAAGGAAAACAAATGAGTGCAGGCTATACACACTATTTCTGTACCTTATGTATTTAATAATGTATCTAAGAGATCAGTTCACCTTAGTGTATGTAGTGACAATTTGTTCTTTTCAGCAACTGCAGTGTTAGGTTGAATGTATTTGCCGTAATTTGCTGAACCAGTCCTATTAATGGTTTCTAATCTTATTCTTCTGTGTACTCTCCCTGTACATGACGGCTCCCACATGTGCATATGTGCATGTCAACTTAATTCCTGGCAATGGCACACCAAACTTAAGGTTGAGTCTGCAGTATTCTGAAATAATATGGTGGTTTTTAATTTTTGATACAGTTTTTAAAAAGGTTCACTTTGGCAGTTTTTTATCATGAAATGCTAAATTTTACCAGGAAGTCTAGGATTACTTCTTTTCCTACAATACTTATGAAGATTTTTATGAATTTTTTTTTTCAATAAGAAAGAAATGGAAAACTGTGGTTGAGAGTGACGTGCTGAAGTATTTGGTAGATTGTGCTTCCTTATCGGAGCCCAGAGAAGGGAGCAGTTATTAAACACTGGAAGAGGCAAGGAAGAAACAGGCCTGATGGAAGCCATGTTCTCTGTGGTAGGAGAGAGTGACTTGGATTGGGGGTCCCTAGACTGTTAGGTTCTCCCGTGAAACCGTCCTAGAATCTAGAGTACATGGTTAGTTATTTTGAGTGAGTAATAAAAACTAAATTGAGGCACTAAGATGGTGTTCACATGTGGTAATGGCGGCTATATGAACCACAGAAGCAAATAGTTATATTCAGGAACTATATAGACCATCTGCTGCCCTAATGCGGTACAGTTCTGGTCCAAATAGTACTGCCAAGCAGCTCTTCTGTGGGCTTTTTTCCCAGAGAGCTAATTTAAGTTTATCTTTTGGGATACGTATGAAACCAGTATTACTATAATTCCTTAGTACAGAGAAGGAACTTGAGGCTTTCTCTTGTGAAGTGACTTATCCAGGGTCACATAAACTGATGACTCAAAGGCCCTACATTGAGTTTCTTTTCCCCCTCTCAAATCTGTCTTCTTCTTAACCCATCTACCCACTGAAGAAATGTTACTGCCCTCCTAACTGGTTTCAGTGTAGTTTATTTACAAAATGACTTTTAAGTGAATTTCATCATGTTTTTTCCTACAATAAACTGTCATGAGGAGACAGATGCTTCAGTTTCACATATGCCATCATAAACGTATACTCTGTTGTTAATCTCAGTTAATTTTGAGATAATTTTATGTAGTACAGATTCACATGTAATAATAAACTGAATGTATCTTCTTTGCCATTCACAGTGCTAAGTACTTCCCCTTAACAGGTTTTTTTAGTGATTCTAATAGCTGTGTGAAATGTTGTTATTATTTTCAGTTTATAAATGAGAATGAGTTTCAGAAAAGTGGTGTTTCATCTCGGACCTCCCACTAGAGTCAGGATTTGAACACAGAACTCACTTAATCCATTGCTTTTTCTGTTATGCCGTAACTGCTACATCCATAGTGACACTCCTACTAATGACAAGCACATGGCAAATCCTTCAGTGATGAAATGATACCTGTTTGTTACAGTTACCCGTATTTTACTCTTTCAGTTGTCTTTTTCACATTTTATACAGAACATTGTCTAAAGGCCATTTTTGTTTCAGGAGCCTCTGAAATTGCCATCTTCTCTTTGATGCTTACTCCCTTTTCTAAATTGCTATTTTCTCCTTTAAGACCCTGATGACAGTTAAGGTGTATATAGGGTGTGCAATCAAAACACCTCTCTGTGTGCCTCCAGTCAGCTTTACTTGTCATGCAGTGGGAAGCCCTCCCTGGAGAGGCATGAGCTGATGGCAGTGAAGGGGGAGGAAGGGCGGGACTTTCAGCAGAGCTGGGGCTTGGATCGGAACTGAATCCTCATCTGCTAGGAGATCAGACTGGAGAATAGAGGGGCTGAGTGGAATGCTCTTTCCTTTGCTGGCCCTGCCTCTGTAGGCCAGTCAAAACAAAACAGTAGGTCCTGTTTTTCTGACAGATTGTTGATTTCATTTGCGTACTTGGAAGGAATAAAGATTCTCTTAAGCAAGAATTTCAAAGCAGAGACAGTTTATCTTTGGTGCTTTCCCCAGCCCTCTCCTTTCATATCTCTTTCGTGAACTTTTACACACATCCTGCCGTCTCCTATCAGCTCAGTGTTCTGTTGAGACTTGAGGGAGAGTGTCTGTTTTGACAGATCAGAGGCTTTGAAGGCCGTAGGTCTCCCAAACTTCTAAGTCTCTCAGATCTCAAACTCAGGTCCCAAACTCTCAATTTCCTTTGGACCTAATGTTCTCATGGGCTTAATGGCTCTATTTAAACACTGCACCGTTTTCCAGTGAACTGTGTAATGTGGGATTTGAAAATTTGATGTTGTAATATTCATATGCATCATTAGGTGGCAGCATATGGCTACCTAGCAAAATGGATGTCCGACCAGTTAAAATAGTAATAGAGAATCAATTACTATGATTCTTTTGTTCTCTTCCCAGCTTTTTTCTATACCCCTCTCTATTCATATATATATATATATATATATCACTTATAAAATAGTGATTATATATTATACTTCTTATAAAATAATTTTTTTCTTGATTAATTTGGTGATTTTTTCCTAAGTTCTCTTGTTTTTCTTTTTTAATAAATAGGTGGGAAATACACCAAGAGTGACTTCAAAGAATATGAAAAGGAACAGGATAAACCGTCTAATTTGGTTCTGAAAGATAAAGTAAAGCCCAAACAGGAATATCCTTCACAGGAAGCAGTCAGTCAATATGTATGGAATGTCCACTTTGTGGAGAGACTGTGTGCTATGGTATCAAAAGTCACAAAGGCTATAGAAGACAAGATTCCTGAATCCAGATGACTTGTGAAGAAATCATTTAGTTGATTACCTCTATTCTGTCTTACATGTACTTTACTTTTTAAGTGTATTCTTTATTGGATGGAGGAAGTTGGGGTTGAAAGAAATCTGTAGCCTAATTATTTCCCTACTCTTAGGTTAAGGTTAATGCCTTTTCTCAGATCTCCAGGTAAGATACGTATTTTCTGTATATAATTGTAATGTTTAAAATTCCCCATACTCAGAAATTTTCTTTATTTTATACTCAAGCTAAATCTTATATACTAATTTTCCTTGTATGTTTAACATGTTTGGAGATGGTGAATATGAAGACAACAAAATTCTGTTATTTTACATGATTAAGTTGCTTATTTCTGCTTAGTACCTTCTCAGTCTAGAAAAATAGTAGATATTTATTGGACTCCTATTGTGTGCAAGAGTTGACTTTTATAGTATTAAAAAGAAATCCATTGACTTGACCATTTAATTTATGTTCTTCCAAGGGTTACGTTGAGACAAGTAAGAAGTAATGAAGCATAGTGTTTATATTATGTCATTGTTCATTGATATTTCCTTATAAATCTATCACTCCACACATTGCAAAGATTATTTCTTTTGTGCTTCTTTCTGGTAAATGGTTTCTTTGTTTCTTAGTTTCTGTTGGATTCTTTTTTCCCCATGCTATATAGACATTGCTTTTCCAAATATTCATCAAGGCAAGATGAATGTCGAATTTGTTATGTACTCATTTTTAAAAATGGGTTGACTGTCTGCACTGCATAAAACATTGTAAAGTATTAGAAATGGATAAACTGTGAGTATATGGACATAATTAGCATGTGGCCAGGCCCCCACATGCAGACAGATCAAACAGTAAGCTAAGATTTATTTGAAAAGATGAACATTATAGGGGATATGATTGAAATCTTAGAATCATAAAAGATATGGGTAGAATACACTTGGGATTTATTTCCCAAATCTTTCCAATTAAATTTACGCTAACCAGTAGTAACTGCAGCTAGAGAAAGGCAACTGAGTAGGACATATTAAAGGACGTACAGTTAAGAGTATAAAATAGAGGGATATGTCTTTTCCCCATAGGTGCTGAAAAGAAAGAATATGTAGTATTGAAATGTTTTAAATTCAGTAGGATGGGTTACTAAGAGTTAAGAAAGGAAGCAATGTTTTAAGAAACTATGTTAAGGAAGGTATGTTTGAGAATAAACATCTAGCCCAGTACTGTCCAATAGAACTTTCTGCAATAATGGAAACATACTATACCTCCAGTGCCTGGATAGCCACTAGCCATGTGTGGTTATTGAGCATATGAAGTGGACTGAGGAAGTAAATTTTAAATTTTGTTTAATTTTAACTAATTTAAATTTAGACAACCACATGTGGCTGGTTTTGAACAGTTCCTGGTTTTACTATTAAAGTTGATGGAGAAGACAGACATGTTGTGTTGCAAATCACTGTTAATCACTGTCAAACAGAATAGTGAACAAGAGAAATGAAATTCATGAGTCTGAGCCAGTAGGATAGTCCTTATGTTCTTGATAATTGATAGTTTCATTTTAGCAAGGCATTTAAATCTCAGGTATAATAAAAGATGGAAAAGTCATGTGCTTATAATGTGTAAGATACATGTGTGTGTATATACACACACACACACACACACACATATTCACATTTTATACTATGTATTATGTTACTTTTTTAGTATGGCAAGGAAAGGGGATTCAGAGGATAATCTAATGTGCAGATAAATAGTCTAAAGTCTGTTAAAAAGGGGTGGTGGGGATATACTTTGTGGATCTTGAAAAAAAGAGAAACTGCTGTACATGAGGCTACTAATAAGAAGATTGAAATATAGGAATAGAAGGAGAGGCAAGTTTAACTTGGCCAGACAGACCTTGGGAAAGAAATTGGGGGAAAGAAGTCAGATCTCAAATTCATATTTAATAAAAAGGATTTGGGAGAGATTTAACATTTTCTAAAAGTATTGATTACAATCAGTAGTAGTAGAACAGTGAGTAGAAAACAGTGATAAGGAGAAAGAAAAGATATAACAAGTGTCTTGGCAGTGTAATACATAATCAAGAAGAACTTATTTGGAGTCTGTTACATACCCAGGTTGGCAGTGAATATACCCCCTGCCCACGTAGACCTTACATTGTATTGTTGGAGAGGGAGGAAGAATGTCTAGAGTGTTGCAAAGAAGTATGTTTGTGGGATATGGGACTTGGAATAAAGGTGCAGGGATAGGGAAGACCCTCAAATAATACTAAAAGGAGTGGCATTAAGCTGCATCTTAACTCTGGGGAGAGGAGGCCTGCCATGGGATGCCATTTTCTTTAGCTGTGACGTATCATTTAAGAAATACAGTTCTTATCTTGACCCAGCACAGTCCCAAGAATAATCATTCACACATGCACATACTGAAACAAAAATGTCATAGTATTTTTATGAGGTTTCATGTACTCTATCTTCTGTTCTCTGTTATTAAAAAATGCTGGCTGTGATCCACTAAATCGATTTTGCACGAACCCCATTGGTGGATTACAGTCAATAGTTTAAAGAACACTGCTTGAAAGCATTTTGGGCAGGGGGAAGGCATGTGTAAAGCAACACACTAAGGTGAAATCATAGGCAAGGGCTATTGAACTAGTGTCTGAAAAAGAAGACCCAGAGGGTACTCTGGAAACAGTGTAACATAGTATAAAGGAGAAAAGAAGTTAGAGATAATAGAGTTTAGTCCAGGCTGACTAGCCACCTTGTGAAAAGCCAGAAGGTACAGTGTTTTCCTACTTAATCTTATGTAGAAGTGAGACATCCTTGAGGAAAGCATAGAGCTGTGGCATTGTAAAAGCAGACATGAAAGTCTGTTCTGGAGGGAAGTGTGTCTGTGATTACTCTAGTCCCACGTGCTCTACATGTTGGGCTTCCTCATACGCTTTCTTTTGAAAACCTAATCTAGCCCTTGTCAGCCTTCCTCAAAATCTGTTTTAGAATTTGGGATTATCAGAAGAGGTTGTAATAGCTTTATATTTTTTTCTGTTATTCTAAGACATAACAGTATATTAGAGAAATACTTAGCTGTGAATTAAAACACATTACAATTTTATAACACATTTATGTGAAAATTTAAAAAAGTTTCACTTACAGTTCTACCACCTAGATGAATGATGCTTTTTATTTCTTGTTCCTTTTTAAGTCTTGATGTTTTATAAAGTTTTGTAAAATTATACAAACCATACAGTATATATAATTTTTGCTTCAAGTTTTTTCACTTTTAATTTTTCATAGACATCTTTCCAGGTTTTTTCATAGTATTTATTTATCATTGTTAATAACTTCCTTTATAGTAGTATATCATGTTGAAGTTCTACAATATATTTAAGTATATCTTTATTATTGGGCTTTTCATTGTTCCCAGTTTCTATTATTAAAAAGTAACCCTATTATGTATACCTTTGTTCATTTAACTTATTCATTTATAAATTCTTACTTGAATTTAAGCATGGTAAGTGTTGATGTAATTTCTAAATTTCCTCTTATAGGACTGAACTAATTGACATTTGAAAAGAAGAGACACATGAATGTACTTTTTATCTTACAAAACTTCCCTGGCATTGGGCATGTAATATCTAAGTTTTTTTAGTTAAACAAGTGCCTCATTTTCTAAGCTTAAGCTTTTCATCATTGACAAATCTTTCCCTTATTTTTTATGCTACTTTTATTTTCATTTGTGGCTACAGTTCTTTTGCCCTCCATATTTTTTGCCCAGGTACCAATTGTTAACTGTTAATAAGACTAGGGTTTCTTTCTCTTTTTCCTGACTATATAGTGAAAGAAGATCTGAGTTAGTTTTGTTTTAGAAGTAAATTGTATGCTTATGAGGTGCATTTTGGTTTAAAAAGTTACCCTAAGCTTCGTGGCCTCCTTTGTTACTATTGTCTTATGTTTTGATGTATTACCAGTGTTGGTTCTCACGGTTGTCCTTAACTAGCTGCTGCAGTGCGAAATATGATCTTGTCCTAGAGGAGCAAGCAGAAGACTCAAAATCAAGTCACTCACATACAAGTAAAAAACACAAGAAGAAAACCCGTCACTGCTCTGAAGAAAAAGAAGATGAGGACTACCTGCCAATCAAAAATACTAATCAGGTACTTCTAATGTCCAGACTTAGCTGTGGAAAAATAAATATTTTATACCTTTGAAGGAGTAATGAACTTTAATTTTCAAAAAAATATATAGCACAAATTAGAAAAGATTGTTTTTGAAGTAACTTAGTACACATTTAATTCCACATTGTGAAATGAGTAATTTCTATACGTGTGGACACTCACTTATTCCCATCAAAAACAAGTGTGGTTGTGCTGAGAAAGTCCTCATTTATCATTTTAGTTTATCACCAAGTGCTACATGTACAGCCCTTATAGCTCTGGAGGTTTTAAGACCTGTAAAACATTATGTCTTGACATACTGTGTACATGAAATAAAGATAGCCCTCCTAATTAACTTGATAATCCCAAAAGCTTTCCTGAATGAAACATTTTCTGTAAGACATTGATAATAAAAATTCCACAAAGAAAATTGATTATAAAGAGAAGAAATAACTTCTAACCTACATTTTCGCTCTCAGCTAAATGAAAAGCAAAATTGCATGACAGCCCTTGCTTTTTGTTTTACCGCATGAGGTCATTTGAGCTGGGCCCTGGTGGATGAGGAGTTGTTCAGTAGGCAGACGTGAGAAGGGAGGGAACTCAGGAGTGTGACGATTCAACCAAAGACAGAAGGAGCAATCTAGGATGGTTGGCAAAGAAGGGGAAAATCTAGGTTTGAATTTCAGTGCTCCTAGTCATCGATGTGACCTCAACAAGTTATCTTTCTGAGCCACAGTTTCCTCCTCTGTGAAATTGAGATTATACTTAGCTCACAGGCATGTTGTTAAGATGAACTGGGAAAAATGTGTGTGCAAACATTTTTACACTGGCTATTATTACTTTTATAACTACAGTCAAATTACTATGTTTTAAATCATTTGGAATAGTTTCTGTGGTAAGGCATTAACCAGATTCATATTTCGATCAATTTGTTTCCTTTCAGTGTTTAAGGATTACTTTAGAATTTTTTTGTTTGTTTTGTAATTTTAAAAATGATTTATATACTTCGAAAGTAAAATCTACAAAATGGTACAGAGAACTTAGCTTCTATCCCTTCTGCCTCCTCAGGTAACCACTTTGTGTTTTACAGTTTCTTCTTCTTCTTAAATGAAAAATTTAAGCAGATACATGTGTGAATTCGGACTTGTTCTCCTAACTACTCTGCTGCTGCACTTCTTACCTCCAATGTATGCCTGTTGGTTTTCTTTCCTAAGTCCTGTTTTTGTTCTAATTTGTCCCCTGGTATAATCCAGCATGATCTTATAAGAACATCTCCCTCTTGACTTCGTACTCTATTAATTTAGCCTGAGATCACCTAGTCTTTTTCAGTGGTTATCTACATCACATTTCTCTGCTTAGCATGCTTTCCACTAAAATTCCTTAATCTTCCTCCCACCTCCTACGTGTTGCTCTTACCTAAAGTTCTTCATGCTGTACTTGTACATGGACTCTTTAATGAATTTAGGCCTGAGATACACATTGGTGTGTTTGAGATGATCAGAGGTCTAAAAAAATCTGAAATCCAGCTGCATTTTAAGTCTGTCATCCCCACCCCCATTTTGTGAATTTTTTTGTTTTGCTGTTTGACTACTTAAAACTTTACTGCTGCAGATATCCTCTTGATGTGGAGTAAAAGGCATCAAGTAGTTCTTTTGGGGAATACTGTTAGTATTTTTTAGAGAATTCAGTCGACTACTATAAAGTTGTTAAATTCTTAATCATAATCTTGTATTTCTCCCCTCAAAGGTATTAAAAAAATGTTTATTTTATACTTTGATTTAATAACATAGCTATACTAATTTTTTCTTCTTTTTTAAAGCAGCAGCTGTATTTTAAGTTTTCAGGGGGCCCAAAGTTTTCCTATTATTCTAATTTTTATCCTTTTGATTTCAGTCTCAAAAATATAATCATTAAAGGGAATTTTCAGTAATAGGTAATTTTCAGTTATAGCTCAATTTTCCTGTTTATTACTATTTTGCTGGGTAAGCCTAGTTACCTGAGAATGTTTTAACTTATTTCTTCAAGCTCTTTTTTATTGAGTGGCAACTTACTGTTCAGTTCGAAAACTTTTCTGTTTAATTTTTCCATCTCATGTCTAAATTCCAGAGATGGTTACTGTTGAGGTTTGGGTTTTACTAGGGTCACAGGAAATGAATACTCAGCTGTGGGTTGCCTGGTTGAGAAGTGTTCATGCTCATTGTCAGGCAGAATACTCACTGTCAGAAACAGATTTCACTATCCCTTAGGATAGACTTTTTTATTGCTTTACATGGAAACATTGGCTAGTTAAGTTGATTGCTTTAAATTGGCCATTTATAATATTTCTTTTGTTTTTAAGCACACATGCTACTTTAATCATCTTGTCTTATGTCTTAAATGATAGAATTTTTTTAAGTCTGTAGTGGAAAGGACTCAGAGTTCATCTAATACAGTTGTTCTCTCACTTGAGTTATGAAGATCCTGACCCCCACAGGTCCATGGGCCTTTCTTGTTTAGTGGGATGTTGACATTCTTTTTGATTCAGTCAGCTGTGTTTTTTTCCATTATCCTATACCACCCCCTTTCAGCTTTCTGTGTCGAGTTAGTTACTGATCAATTGAATAACCAATCTGTGTAGATCTCTTGAGTCTCAGTTTCCTTATTTCTGGAATGAGGATAAGCACTTAGTGCTGTGCTAGCAACATACTTAGAGGATTTGTTCTAAGATGGCTTTATCCAGCCCACTGAACTGTTCTCCTGCATGTGTGCACACACTGCTAATTCTCCCTTGCCTTTCAGTTTTCACTTACACTGCTTGCAGTAGCTTCTCGCAGCCAATCCAAGCCTGCACCCACTTATTCTTTGAGGCTCATCCCAAGCTAACTTCTCTATAAAAGCTTCCCTACTGAATCTAACCTCAAGAGTATTTCTTGATCGATACACCTCCTATATTGCAAAGACTGTGTGAACCTAGAACTCCTCAACTTCAAAGCTTGTATAGCTTTGAAAAGTACTCCAAATAGGAGAGGTTTTAAGGTTTCAGTCTATTTCAAATTTTCATCTTCCTCAGTGTTTTCCAAAAGTGAAGTACTGTGTAAGGTTTTTTCTCTCTTGTTTTAAACAGCAAAGTGTTTAAGTGCCTGCTTGTGTAATAGTGTGCTGAAGATTTTAGAGAGTCATACATCAGCTAACAGTCTATTTTAAAAGTTTATTGTCTCAGCCATTACAGAAACTAGGTGTGTACAGACAGAACAGTGCACACATATTTACGTTTTGTATATGCTACAAGAAGCACAAAAAATCCTTTTATTTAGGGATGTTATATATATATATATATATAATTTAAATTTTTTTATTAAGGTATTATTGATATACACTCTTATGAAGGTTTCACATGAAAAAACAATGTGGTTACTACATTTACCCATATTATCAAGTCCCCACCCATACCCCAATGCAGTCACTGTCCATCAGTGTAGTAAGATGCCACAGATAGGGACGTTATATTTTGCTAGAAAATAATTGAAGAGTTAAACCAAACTGATTTTTCTACCTCTGGGACTCATAATTGACAAGAACTGTTGGGATTTTGTGAAGATTCATGAATCAGTTTACAATGTCGATTTCCACAAATATTGTGATTATGACAGTCACATGAGGTCTATTTTCAAATACTGTGATCTCCATGCCAGGTATAATGTACAGTATTTAGACAGTATATATAGTAGATGTGAATCATTTGATTAAATCCAAGTCCTTAATTAACTGTGGTTATTCATCACTCAGAATTTCAGCATTTATATTTACTATAATAATGTCTATGGTAATAGGATTGGGACCTTTGGAAGTTAAATCCTTAGGGTTTCGCCTTTCTTCTGAGAAATCTTTTTTTTTTTTTTTTTTTTGAGAGGGCATCTTTCATATTTATTGATCAAATGGTTGTTAACAACAATAAAATTCTGTATAGGGGACTCAATGCACAATCATTAATCAACCCCAAGCCTAATTTTCAACAGTCTCCAATCATCTGAAGCATAACGAACAAGTTCTTACATAGTGAACGAGTTCTTACATAGTGAATAAGTTCTTACATGGTGAACAGTGCAAGGGCAGTCATATCACAGAAACTTTCAGTTTTGATCACGCATCATGAACTATAAACAGTCAAGTCAGATATGATTATTCATTTGATATTTATACTTGATTTATATGTGAATCCCACATTTCTCCCTTATTTTTTTTTTTTTTTAATGAAATGCTGAAGTGGTAGGTAAATGGCAAGATAAAGGTAGAAAACATAATTAAGTGCTGTAAGAGGGCAAATGTAAATGATCAGGTCTGTGCCTATAGACTAAGTATTAATCCAAGCTAGACAAGGGCAACAAAACATCCATGGATGCAGAAAATTTCTCTCTTCTGAGAAATCTTTTAAGAAACTGTGTTTTATGAACTATCTCTTGAAGGAGTGTAGGCTCTGGTCCTCCTTAGATTTCAGCCACTTGTTAAGATACTCATTTTAATTAAGAATAGAACACAAGAAGTAAGTTGTAATGGCCCTCCTTTATATTGGGAAAATTACTACAGTTACTTAATTATTAAGAATAAAATATAGCCTTTGGCTCTCTGAGCAGCTGCATGGTGGTCAGTAAGAACAAGTGCCTTACAAAAGGCAGCAAAAAGGGAGCCAAGAAGAAAGTCGTCACCCGTTTTCTAAGAAAGGTTGGTATGATGTGAAAGCACCAGCCATGTTCAATATAAGAAATACTGGAAAAACAATAGTCACAAGAACTCAAGAAGCCAAAATTGCATCTGATCGCCTTAGGGTTTTATTTTGAAATCAAGTCTTGCTGATCTACAGAATGATGATGAAGTTGCATTTACAAAATTCAAGCTAACTACTGAGGATGTTCACGATAAAAACTACCTAATTTTCATGGCATGGATCTTACCCGTGAAAAATGTGCTCCATTGTCCAAAAGTGGCAGACCATGATTGAAACTCATGTTTATGTCAAGACTACCAGTGGTTACTTGCTTTGTCTATTCTGTATTGGTTTTACTAAAAAACGCAATAATCAAATTTGGAAGACCTTTTATGCTCAGCATCAGCCGGTACCCAATCTGGAAGATGATGGAAATTATGACCCTAGAGGTACTGACAGATGATTTGAAAGAAGTGGTCAGTGAATTGATTGAAGTGTTGGAAGAGACAGAGAAAAGTCTTGGCAGTCTACTAGTCTGCTCCATGATATCTTTGTTAGAAAAGTGGAAATGTTGAAGAAGCCCAAATTTGAATTGAGAAAGCTCATGGAGCTTCATGGTGAAGGCAGTAGTGTGGAAGAGCTCCTGGGGATGAGACACGTGCTAATGTTGAACAAGCTGATGGATATGAGCCACCAGGCCAAGAGTCTGTTTAAAATTCAGACTTTCAGTGGTGTCAGAGAAAAAATCTTGTGGGGAAAAAAAGAATAGAATTTAATGTAACCACTTTAATGTCTTTTGGGCAATGGATTATTCCATTGTCAACATTTTTTAAAGAAGTATGTAAATAATGATTTTAATAAAAGCATATATTACCTAGTCTAAACAAGGAAAATGTGTTTGAAGATTTGGAGAGGAGCTGTTAAAAATTAAGAGCTTAAAAATAATCCCTCAGTCCAAAGTACATAGTATCTCTTTTTTTTCTTTTTATGCCTGATTGACTTATCTAAATGAACTCTTGGCTTTGTTGTTTAAATGATGTCTTTACAGGATTCTTATGGGAATCTTACTAGTGTCACTGCAGATCAGTGATGGGACCACATTTTGGGGGAGTGTAGGAGAAGGAGGTGGTAAGGTGACCACACAACCAGAATTCTTGGTATTTTAATTTTACTCTCAAGACTTGTTCTAATTCCAGTTGGGCTATTTGAATTCCTTGTTTTGGGATCTGGTCCTTCAGTTTATCTGAAATAGTAGATACACAGCAATGAGATGGATAAGAAAAACAGTTAAATCTTTTTCTGAACTATTATTATTTTTATTTTACAGGATTCTTGGCATTAAGTGGTAGTGTTCAAATTTGAGCTGTTAACAACTGCTTATAAATGGTAGACCTAAGTTTTATTACAGTACCTACAAAATGATTATTTTACTGATCCACTTGTAACCCTCCATTCTTTTGACAGGATATCTACAGGGAAATGGGGTTTGGTCACTATGAAGAGGAAGAGAGCTGTTGGGAGAAACAAAAGAGTGAAAAGAGAGACCGACCTCAAAACCGAAGTCGTAGCCGATCGCGAGAAAGGGATGATCACTACAGTAACAGTCACAAATCCAAGTACCAGCCAGATCCCTATGAAAGAGACAGGAGCAAAAAGAGAGACCGAAGCAGGAGTCCTAAGAAATCCAAAGATAAAGAAAAATCTAAGTACAGATGAAAGAGAAAGAATCAGGCAACAGTGGCTGACACATTTACTTTCATCTGGCTTAGAGTACCAGGTGTTCAGATTTTGTGTCAAAGCAGTTAGACTCTGTTTGTTTTTTTTTTCCACACTAGAATTATGGACCTTTTAGATTAATATGGATTGTATAGGGCACAGAAAGACAATAAACATTTTCTTTGTATACTTTTTTACACTAATTTTATTGTTATATATAAATAGTTGTCTTCATTTTTAAAGTCTGTCACGTTTTCCACTCTTTTTTTTAATGAAATATATTTCATACAGAAATACACAAATGTGTATATATAAGGTATAAAGACTAGCAAATATCCGTGTACCCATCAGCCAGCATGAGTAGAATTTACCTGCATGTTAGAAGTACTGTATGTGCCCCTTCCTTCTCAAGTAGTTATTCTGAATTTTGTGTTTGTTATTCTCTTGTTACTAAATGTTACATCATATGTATGTATTCCTAAAAGAAAGGTTAAGTTTTGTATGTTTTTGAATTTTATGTAAATGGTATAATGTATGTTTACCTTTGATTTTTTTTTAAATTTAGTAGTTTTTGAGAGTCATTTTTATTGCTATATAGTATTGTGTGGATAGACAACAGTTTATCCATTCTTCTGTCGATGGACATCTGGGGTTTGTCTGTTTTTGTTTTTGCTGTTGAAACAATGCTGCTGTGAACATTCTGTATCCAGGAGTGATACTGCTTGGTCGTGTGATGTGGATATCTGGATCTTTATAAGAAAATGCCAAATTATATTCTACAGTGGCTGTATTAGACCAACATCATGTGAGTTACCTTTGTTTCACATCTTTTCCAACACTTCTTAATTTCAACTTTTAATTTCTCCAGTCTTGTGGATGTTTAGTGATATCTTCCTGTGGTTTCAAGTAGGAAGACTACTATTATTCTTCATTTGTTCCTCATTATGTAATGTGTTCTTCTCTGGTGGCTTTGAAGGCTTTCTCTGTATCACTGCTGTTGAGCAATTTGTGATGTATACTTGGCATAGTTTTTTCTTTTTTTTTTTATGTTTCTTCTGTCAGGGATATTTACCTGCAGGTTTATGGGTTTTTTCCATCACATTTGGAAAATTTGGGGGTATTAACTTATTCAAATATTTTTTGCCATCCTTCCGCACCTCTCACTCCTCTTCTTCTGGGATTCCAGTTACTTGTATGTTAGGCCACTTGAGGTTGTCATAGCACACTGATGCTCCATTTGAACTTTCTTGTTTTCTCTTTGTGTTCCATATTGGGTAGTTCCCATTACTGTGTCCTCAGGTTCATTAATCTGGCTTCTAAAGTATCTAATTTTCTGTTAATCCCATCCAGTGTATTTTTCACTTCAGACATTATTTTTACTCTTTAGAAGTTCCATTTGGGTTTTTTAATATCCTCCATGTCTCTCCTTAAATGTTCATGCTTTCCTCTGTTTTTGAACATGTGGAGTATATAATAGCTGTTTCAATGTACGTGACCTTTCTATCATCTGTGTCATTTCTGGTCTGTTCCTGTTGATTGATATTTTCTCCCCCTTCATTATTGGGTCATAATTTCTTCTTTGTATGCTTGGTAATTTTTGGATTTTACATTGTTAGGTGCTGGATTTTTTGTATTCCTTTAAATATGTTGAGCTTTTTTCTGGAACATAATTAAATTACTTGGAAACAGTTTGATTCTTTCATAGCCTACTTTTAAGCTTAATGAGACAGTCTTTAATCTAGGTCTAATTTGGCCTACTACTGAGGTGATACCCTTCTGAATACTCTTCTCTCTGCCTATCATGAGATCTCTCCACCTTGTCTGTTTTATTCTGAGCCCCATGTGACTCCTGATTGTGCCACCTGTTCTTTTCTGGTGGCACTTTCCCACCTCTGGGTAGTTTCCTCCCGTGCCTGTGTTGATTGGTATTCAGCTGAAGACTCGGGAACGTGGGTCTGGAACACACCCTCTGTGGCCTGGTCCTCTCTCTGGTACTCTGCCCTTCCGATTTTACCATGGCCTTCCCACATTCTCTACCCAGGGGCACCGCCGTGCCCTTCATGGGTGTATGTTCCTCTCTTAGTGCAGCAGCCTGGAAACTCCATGCAGTGAGCTTGGGCACTTGGAGCGCTTCCCTTGTTTGGTTTCATTCTCTAAAGAGTCAGTGTCCTGCACCAGATATTGTCTGATACCTGAAAAACTTTGTCGTATATATTCTTTATGGGTTTTTCATTGTTTAAAATGGGGAAGGTAAATCTTGCCCCTGTTACTCCATTTTGGCCAGAATGTAAATACTGTTGCTTGGTTTGCATTTCCTGAATGCTAATAAGGTTAGCATCTTTTCATATAATCATTCCCGATTGTTTTTTGTGGAAAGCTTTTTTCATGTCTTTTGCCCCTTTTGTGTTTTAAGTTTTTTTTCTCACAGATTTCTTTTTTTTTTTTTTTCTTGCAGATTTTTCTTTTTCTTACAGTTTTTTTTAGGAGTTTTTTAAATTGGTTGTGGATACTAATGCATTTGTTGCAAACATCTCTCAGTTTGTGGCTTATTTTTTCACCCTTCTATTGAAGCCCCTGGAAGAGCATAAGTTGAAATTTCCCCACAACTTTTTTTTTATTAAGGCATCATTGATATACACTTTTACAAAGGTTTCACAATAAAAACATTGTGGTTACTACATTCACCCTTATTATTGAGTCCCCTCCATACTCCATTGCAGTCACTGTCCATCAGTGTAGTAAAATGCCACAGAGTCCCTACTTGTCTTCTCTGTGTCACACTGTCTTCCCTGTGACCCCACACACACCATGTGCACTAATCATGATATACCCTTCAATCCCCTTCTCCCTCCCTCCCTACTTGTCCTCCCCCAGCCCTTTCCCTTTCGTAACCATTAGTCCCTTCTTGCAGTCTCTGAGTCTGCTGCTATTTTGTTCCTTCAGTTTTGCTTCACTGTTACACTCCACAAATGAGGGAAATCATTTGGTATTTGTCTTTCTCTGCCCCGCTTATTTCACTGAGCATAGTGTCCTCCAGCTCCATTCATGTTGTTGCAAATGGTAGTTGTTTCTTTCTTATGGCTGAATAATATCCCATTGTGTATATGTACCACATCTTCTTTATCCATTCATCTACTGATGGACACTTAGGTTGCTTCCACATCTTGGCTATTGTAAATAGTGCTGCCATAAACATAGGGGTCCATATGTCTTTTTGAATCTGAGAAGTTGTATTCTTTGGGTAAATTCCTAGGAGTGGAATTCCCAGGTCAAATGGTATTTTTGTATTTATTTTTTTTGAGGGACATCCATATTGCTTTCCACAATGGTTGAACTAGTTTACATTCCCACCAGCAGTGTAGGAAGTTCCCCTTTCTCTGCATCCTCGCCAGCATTTGTTGTTCCTAGTCTTTTCAGTGTTGGCCATCCTAACTGGTGTGAGGTGAGATCTCATTCCCCCAACTTTTAATATGAAAGATTACATACATATATAGAAACACACATAAGAACATGATGAGCATAATTCATATACTTTTCAGCTTTAACATTTTTTGTTGAATAATTTTGAAAGCAGATTGAAACATGAAATTCTACCTTTCAGTATTTCATCATGCATTTAATTTAAAAAACTGTCAATACTATTATCACACTTAAGTAATAATAATCCCATAACATATAATATATAGTCTATATTCAGATTTCTCTGTCTCAGGAGTGACATTTTTAGGTGTTGGTTTGTTTTTAAACCCAAACTCAATTCACGCGTTGCCTGTTTTGTCATTTTATTCAGTTCCTGTGCAGGAGTTTCCTACCCATCCATCCATCCCCACCTTTTTTAAAAATGACACTGACTTTTTGTAGAGTTGAGGCCACGTTGTTGTGTATAATAGTCCACATTCTGAAATTATTTGATGGTATCTTCCTGGTATCCTCTAGCCTCTCTATTTTCTGTAAACTGGAATTTGGGTCTAAATGTTTGATTAGCATCAGGTTTATATTTTAGGCAGAAAGTTTTAAGTTTAATGTTAAATTTATTAGCCATTCTGTGTGTGTGTTGTGCTTTTTGTATTTTGTTTAAGAAGTGAGTAATAAAGATACTGTCCTATATTCTAAAAGTTATAAATAAAGCTTTGTTTTTTACAGCTTAATCTTTAATCCATATTGGATTATATGTATGTATATGTTGTGATATAGGATCCAGATTCACTTTAAAACGTTATGTACAGATGTAACCAGTTGTCGAAAACCCATTAACGAATGGGTTGTCTGTTCCCCATTGATTATAGCTCCCCTCTGTCATCTAAGCCCATTTCTGTCTACATGTGGATTTTGTTTCATGGGTTCTCTGTTCCACTGGTTTATTGTTTCTCCTTCTGCCAGTACCAAACATTTGCATTTCTGTGACCTTAGAGGTCACCTTTAAGCAACCCCCCAACCTGTTTCATCAGGACTGCTGCAGTCCTTTGTTCTTTGTGGCTTTGGAACCAACTTGTTAGGTTCCTGAAGAATTCTGTTGGGACCGTGTTTGCATTTGCAATCAAACAGTAGATCAATTTGTGGGAAAACTTGATATTGAATCTTCCCATTCATAAAGATAGCATATCCTTCTGTGTAGTTCTTTAACCTCGCAGAGTTTTCCTGATGAAGCTTTTGAACTTTGTTAGGTTTACTCCTGTTTTCCTTTTCTGTTCGATTATACATAGTGTCTTTTAAAAATACGATTTTTGTCTCCTGATCTAAGGAGTTACATTTTTTTTTTCAAGACAATTTTAGATTTACGGAAGTGTTGCAAAAATAAAAATACAGTACAGTTCACAAATTTGCATATCTTTGTTCAGGGGTCATACTAATCTTTGTATCATTCCAATTTTATGATGCAGCACAAAAGTTACATTTTTGAATATTGCTTTTACATCCGGCTATTTTACTAAAGTCTTATATTTAAAATGTTTAGTGTTTCCTTGGGTCTTTTATGTGGACAGTAATATCACCTGCAAGTTGTTTTTTTTCCCTATCATTTTAAAAATTATTTTTCAAAATATGTAAATGCTTATTTATGGTGGCGGTGGTCTTTTAGTGCTTGCTGGCTTAAATTTCTAGTACAGTAATGAAGTTGGCCTATAATTTTCCTTTTTTATGTTGCTCTTATCTGGTTTTAATATCCAGGTTATAAAATAAATTAGTGTGTCTTCTCCTTTTCTTCTTGAAAGTGTAGAAAAAGGTTTATCTGTTCCTTGAAAATTGGATAGAGCTTGTCTACAAAATTGAACTTTGTGAGCACATTTATTGATTAGACTTACAAGATTATAGAATTATTAGCCCTTCTGTTTCTTTCAAGTGTTTAGTCATTTTTGTTACTACATTTTTATAAGAATTTGTCATTTTCAATGAGGTTTTAAATTTATTGACATGGAGTTGCTCATAGTGTATCATCTGGTAGATTTTTACTATCCTTCTAATTTTATCCTAATCTTTATGTTTTAGTGTGTCTCCGAAACAACATGTAGCTGGATTATTTTTTAGCCTAATCTTAACTTTAATGGGTTTAGTCCTAATTGTTCACTAATATACTTGGATTTATTCCTATCTCCTTCTTTTGTGTTTTTTCCCACCCTGCCCTCCCCCACCACCAATTTTCTTTCTTATATAAAACATTAAAAAAATTCCACACTTCTCACATTTCAGTTTGGCAAATTGCATTTGAATTTTACTACCCATACTTAAAGTATAATGTTAACATCTCTGCCTTCCTCTGTAACTGAAGATGTTGGGACTCTAAGTTTAAATCATACATCTTCCAGCTTTGGTGCTGTGATCCTCCAGTATTTTAGTCTTGGCTTGTGACTTTTAACCTTACAAATCAGACCTTATTGTTATTACCGTTTTTCTACAGGTAATTATTTAGATTTACTCATGTATTAGACAGTTTCTTTTCTCCCCATTCTTGCATCTCAGAACTTCCACCTGAAGCACATCCTTTGATACCCCTTGGTGACACTCTGTTGGTGGCAAACCCTTAGTTTTTGTTTATCAAAATGTTTTTAATTCACACATTTTCTCTAAAGTCGATTTCTGTATACACAATTCTAAGTTGACAGTCATTTTTTCTCAGCACTTTGAAGATATTATTCTATTGTCTTTGACTAACTTGCCATGGAGAAGTCCATTGCCATTGCAAATGTCATTCTTTTGTAGGTAATGTATCTTTTCTTTGTGGCTGCCTTAGTTGCTGTTAATTAAACTCACTTTTGGAGATAATTGTGGATTCACATGCGATTGTGAGAAATAAACAGGTCTTTGTATCCTTTACTCACTTTCAGTGGTAACATCTTGTAAAGTAATAGTACAGTATTGTAAGCAGAATATTGATACCGACACTGAAGATACAGAACATTTCTCATCACTGTAAGATCCTTCAGTTTGCTCTTCCGTAGCCACACACAGTTCCCTGTCACTCCTAATCCTTATAACTTCTCGCGACCACTGATCTGTTCTCCATTTCTATAATTTTCTCATTTTAAGAATTTTAATGACTGGAATTACAGATTATGTAGCCTTTGAGGTTGACATTTTTTCACTCAACCTCATTCTCTGGAGATTTTTCCAGGTGTTGAATGTATCAATAGTTTGTTTTCGTGGCTGAGTAGTATTCCAGGCTATAGATATACCACAGTTTAATCATTCACCCATTGAAGAGCATCTGGTTTTATTTTATTTTTTCTGTTCTTGTGCATAGTGGCTTCTTTGCTTTTATGTTTTTATTTTTTTTAAATTGGGAATATGTAATTTGGGACTCCTAAGGTACCTAAATTGAGGATGCTTTTTTCCCAAGAGGATTTATATTTGTCTTTCAGGCTCCAGGTGATGCTGTCCACTGGGACACTTATTTCTTGGCTTGTAATGTCTGTGCATGCATAGTGTACTTTTGAATCATAGACAGTAATGAGAGTTAACAAAGTATCAGGGAAAACAAGTCTGTTCTAAGATTTATCACTGTCCCCATCATTGCACAGCTGGGAAGGTGCCTGCAGATGTGTTTTCCTAGCATAGTCATTCTGTGATGGTGAGCCCGTCTAGCCTCCTGGCTTTATGTGAAGACCTTAGATTCAGCTTCCCTACTCCCTTTAAGCCCAAAGTCTAGTCTTCATTGGCATCCCTCATCACTATGGCTTTAGTCTCCAAGCTCTGCATGAAGGACTGCTGGTTTGCTCACATTTTGTTAATACATGGTTGGGTCTTGAGGAATTTCTGTAACTGTCTTTCAGTCTCCCCAGTGTATTTAAAGTATGACTGCTGTAATTTATCTGGCATGTGGATGTTTTACAGAGGGTGGGACGGGGTGGGGATGGCAGTGGTCACAATTCAGAATATTCAGTCCACCATACTGCTAAGACCAGATGTCTCTTGTACATAATTCTTGGCCATCAAGAGAAAAAATTGTAATGACATTACACAAGAAACTATCGCCCTGAATATAGAGAAATAAGTATAATCCACATAGGATATTGTAAAATGTGGTCTGAAAGGATGGATGAGAGAGAGAAATGATGGTTGAATGTGACAGGAATAGTGAGAAAAAACAACTTACTAATTGAATTCAATAGGTTCAGTGGGAAAAATAAAAGTGAAAATTTCTGAACCAAATGTTTCAAGGAAAAACTACCCTTAATAGCAAAACTTTTCAGTTCAAAAGATTGTAGTTTTAACAAAGGTATGTATGGAGGCATTGTGTTATATTAATCAGGAAGTGGCTTTAATAGCAAAGACCTCCAATCTCAGTGTCCATCAAGTATCCTTGACTAGATAAGGGCAGTCGTGGGGCTAAGTTATAACTACTAACATCTAGGGTGAAGTGTCCATCTTCCCTGTTCTGTTTTGCTTCTCTAGGCTTTAGGTGAACTCTTAAAAGCAGGCTCCAGTAATATGTGCTCACTTTTGCTAAAACTGAAGTAGGTAGTTATTTTTTTAATTGGGGGAAAAAATAATTATTTTAAGACTAATTTGCCCACTCATAACTGCTGTAAAGTTTCAGGCTGATCTCTCTTAACCAGCTGAATTTTCAAAGATTTTGATCAGAACTGTTAAAGGCAAAAGTAGAGAAACTTTAAGTGGACGCAGCAAAATAAAGCTCTAAATAGGTTCATACTTTCACAAATGTTTTAATAAATCTGTTGCTTTATAGTTACTGGAAGATAGATTTCATATCTATGTTTTCCACTCATAAAAAGCTTTAATCCGTAAGTCTGACATTTCTTACCCATCTTAACTGAGTCACAAAGAATGAATAATGGATAGTAAAATCGAAATCACAGAAGCCTCACCTTTCAGTAGCTGTTGCTATGAAACTGTTTTGATGGGAAATTTTAGAGAAGCTTGTTTCCTGTTGTTAAATGATAGAATATGGAGATCCCCTTAATTTTCAAAATTGTCTCTTTTTTAAGCTAGTAATCTGAATTATTCTTGCTAATGGGACAATCTTTATTCTTACCCCATCTTATACACACAGGACTATTTAATTTTATGATTGCCTCTTCTCCTTATGCATTGAATGGGCAGGTAGGCGGGATTGCAATTACAAAGTTGTATTGCTGTTTATTTTGCATGGGACATAAGGAAGCTGGAGACTCCAAGGCCTGCAAGTACTGTGACAAACTGCTAGCAAGAGACCTCGTGTCAGATGAGAAGTATGAACGTGCTGCTTTCTTATAGTGAGTCTAGGACAAGACCACAGGGACTTCTGGCTCCTGAAAAAGACAAGTTGTGTTGTGTTTCCTCCAAAGGCAGCTTCATCGTGGGGAGAGCTTGGAATTCGAGTCAGAAAACTTGAGTCAAGAACAAAGGCGAGACGTAAAGGGGAGAGCACTGTGATGGTCTGACTAAGCAGAGGACTGGAGAGTAATGGGCTTTGAAAGGGAGGAGAAAATAAGGAAAGGGGGAGGACTCACTGAATCTAGAAGCTTGGATTTGATCTGCCAGGCAGTACAAAATTAGAACATCTTCCTAGGAAAGGAAGTGGCAGTGGGATTGTGGAGAAAGTTACCCTGGAAGTTGTGTAGAGGACCATCACCAAGGGTTGGCATCGCATTCCTCAGATGGCATTGTGTATGATTCATTCACTACCTACTGCACACGTAGGCCCCACCCAGATTTTCATCAAAGTAGGCTTCCCAGAGGAGACAGTGTATAAAGTAAAACCACCTGTGTTTCATATCCAAGTTGGTGCTGTGCTAGAACGTGGAGTGGGCAGCACAACAATAAAAAGTTTAATGTCACATCATCTTTGCTACATCATCACCCACTTGACATTACAGAAACCAAATGTCTTCGCTGGGGTCAGGGGTGGACGTGCTTTTGGCAAGCCGTTGATAACTGGGCAGGGTCGGAATGGGGGCCACCTGGTTGGTGGGTGCTCACTTGTATTGCGTTGGTGGGATGTGTGGCAGGGGGCTGGCGTGGAATCGTTCTGAGAACAGGCACTTTGATTCATCTGTGCACATCTGGCCTGCAAGAGAGGGCCTCACATAGAGTTGGAAACCAGCCTCTCAGAATCTCTGAGATTCTGCAATCTCAGCAGATGGCACTAATGTATTTTTAACTTTATCTTAAGTGGTGTTTCATTATTATGTTGATAGTTATCTACTACTACTCATTCTCTGAAAACAAACCAAAGACACATTTGTGGCTCTTCCCCTAGCACATGCTTATGGGAAATAGTGTGATGGGCCTCATCGTGAAACCAGCCTGATCTTCAGGTCCGTCCAAGACGGGCAGGCAGTGGCCATGCTGTGCTCCACTCGCTGGCCTGCCCACTGTCCCTCAGGGTGGTCAGGAACACAACAAGGACTCAGTCTCTAGGTCCTTTTCCTGTCTCCCCATGACAGTAGGAGTGTGCTCAGCTGAGTAAACGGTCACCACGACTAAGAGCTCTGAGGGAAGGAGTTTGGGGCATTCAGGGGTCTACTAGTTTCCTAGGGCTGCCCTTACAAATTACCACAGACTGGGTGGCTTAAAGCAACAGAAACTTATTCTCACATCTGGAGGCTAGAGGCCCTAGATCAGTGTGCTGGCAGGGCCATGCTCCCCTGGAGCCTCCTTCCTCGTCTCTTCCCAGCTTCTGCTGGTGGTCTTTGCCTTACCACCTGCGTTGCTTCAGTCTCTGCTGGTTCATCTGGCCTTCCCGTGACTCCTCTGTGTCTCTGTATCCAAATCTCCCTCTCGTTTCTCTTCTAAAGACACTAGTCTTTGGATCTAGGGCCTTTCCGGATCCAGTGTAATAACACCTAACCTTGACTGCATCTGCAAGACACTATTTCCAAATGAAGTCACATTCACAGAGAGTCGAGGTTAGGATTTAAACATACCTTTGGGGGCACAATCCAACCCACCAGAAGGAGTGAGGTATTTACAAAGTTCAAGAACAGCCTCGGCAGCACTTTGGTCAGAGGCCAGCAGAGACCCCGTTGAGAGTATACCGAGCTGAGCCTCAGAGCCCACGTTTCTTGACGTAGAATGTTGAAAGTGTTCAGATGTGACTACTTACAGCCCCCTATCATCAGCCCAGGAAGAGAGGTGCTTCATCCCAACTCAGGTATCATTACTCGTCCTTTGCCCTCAGCTGAGGTTCCCTTACCTGTTTCCCACAGACCTCGTGCCTTTGGATCCATGGTCTCTCTTCCTAGCAATGGACAGAGTGTTAGACCATCGCATAGCTCTCTTGGAGTTTTTTGTGAGGGAAGTACAGACTCCAGAAAAGGTGGGTTTCCCAGAGCCCACTTCAACCCATAGGAGCTTTGTCTTGGAGCAACTTTCGGGAGATTTCTAAAAATGTCAACTTAATTAGGTTATAGGGACACAATCTCGCCATCTAGGGAATGTTTCTAGGACTACACACAAAGGCATCTGAGTCCTGGCAAATCAGACACCCAATGACAGCAATGAATTCGGTAGCCAAGGTTGGAGAATGTTAAGTTTGAGAACACCCAGGAAGATCAATCATCACTTCTCTTGCCATTGGTTGAGAAGGTCTGAGATCCTTCAACCGTTAGACACCCTTTGGAAGGCCAGGCCCGTCCCCCAAAACTAGGGCTCACTTAAGCATCCTTGAGAACTCTGGCACATCTGGAGTTTCCAACCTGCTAGCTTCATGATGGCCCAGAAATGAAAATCATGTTGCTTAAAAAAAAAACAAACAGCCTGTGTGTGAAAGAACATATTAATTAATGATTTGATTTACTATATATTTTAAATGAAAATGCTTCTTTAAAAAAGCTTTTAAAGATTTTTCCGAGCTGAGGTAGTTCACCTGGAGCCTGATTGGCAGCCATATGGATGACGTCATGCTTCCTTGTGCCTTTGCATCAATGCCCAGACCTTCCCTCTGCCTGAAATGCCCTAGAAAACCCAGACTTCTTCTCCTGGAACACACCAACCTTTCCTTTAAAGTCATCCAAGCCATCGTTTCCTCCACAAAGCCTCCTCTGCCTCTTCACACAGCCGGTGCTTCCTCTTTGATGGAACCTCGAATCCAGTGGATCTCAATCAGGAGTTATTTTGCCGCTCTAGGGACACTTGACAATGTCTGGGACCATTTTTAGTTGTCATATTATGTGAGTTGTGCCACTATTGGGTACTGTCATATTATGTGGGTTGTGTGTCTATTGGGTAGAAGCCAGAGATGCTACTGAACACCCTACAGTGCCCAGGATGGCCCCATGGTGCCAGCCTCAGATCTCAATAGCACCGAGGTTGAGAAACCCCCTTTCCAGTCTAACGTTTACCAAGTGATTGTAACTCTTTGTTTGCAATCACGTCTCCACTCACTCGGGGGGCAGAAACCTCATTTCAGTTTGTTGTTAGGTTCCCAGGTTTATCTTTTCTGACCCGCACAGCATGGCAGCCTTTGGCAGTCTCCTCCGGGAATGCTGCCTTGATTGGTTGCTAGCCTAGACCTAAGAAAGTTGTGAAATGAAACTGAAGTGCACATAACATGTTTTATTGCCTTGATCCCGATAGTTGTTTGAGATAACATATCAGGTGAAACTCAGAGGAAGTGATGTATAGATTTTATTTATAAACTAAAGTTGTTTTAAATACACAATTGTCTCAAGCTAGATTCTTGGGCTAAACCAATAACGACTACAATTAGATTATTGGCTAAGTCAATATAACAATGACAACCTGCTTCCCCGCTTGCTTCTGTGTGTATTGTGGAAGCTTCAGAGAAGCTTCCAGAAAGCACACATTCCTACTGATGACCAGAAGCTTCCAGAAAGCACACATTCCTACTGATGACCAAGAGGGTTGTTTTACTTGTCTCTGTAGCCCTCTGGCAATGTTTCAGTGTTTTTTGATTGCTAGATTTTGCTATAAATTCTAGTAATCCTCTCTTTTTAAAGTTGTGCTCAAAATAGTAACAGCCATCTATTGAGCAATTAATAACTGCCAAGCATTATTCTAAGCACATTACAAGCATTAATTAATTTAATTCTCATACTACTCTTATGAGGTAGATACAATTATCCCATTTTGCATATGAAGAAATAAGACACAGATTAATTAATTTTCTCAAGTCTGCACAGCTAATAAGTGGCAAGACAGTCTGAATTCGTGACATCAAGCTGCCTATGATAATAAGCTTAGACCCTTTCTCATACCATTCATCAAAATAAATTCCAGATTATGATTGAAGACCTGGTTATAAAAAAAACAAAACACAACAACTTTAGAGAAAATATAGGAAAATATCTTTACTATGTCAGAATAGGGAAAGATTTCTTAAGATTCAAAAAGCACAAATGAAGGAGAAACCATAGTTTTAACTACATAAAAGTGAGAATATCTGCAGGCCCCCAACCATCATAAACAGTTAGAAGACAAGCACTGGATGTGGACGGGAGCAGACAGCAACACACAATGACGGGTTCGTATAAAGAATATATGACAGTTAATGCCCACCAGTAGGAAAAAGACTGAATGGTAGGAAATGGGGCAGTAGAGGGAAAAAAAGAGGAAAATCGCATGCCCATGTTTGCATATGAAAAGATGCCCCTGTTCACTAGCAATCAGGGAAATGAAAGTTAAAATAGCTATGAGAAATGATACACCATCTCTGCAAAAGGCAAAATGTCTTCCCCTCCCAAATGCTGGGGAAAAGATGGAGAAGCAACTTCCACACACTGCTGGCTGAAGGGTCACTGGAAAGCAGGTGGAGGGTGACCTTGCAGGTTCCCTAGCAGGGCTGCACCTTTGCACGTGGATACCACCACTACAAATACCTACACTCCCAGGAAACCAATGGCTCCACAAAAGACTGTTCTTGGTGCTCACTGATGCTGTAGATAGAAGGGAGGCAGCCGAGGCCGAGGTCCTGACCTGGGTCCATCGTGGGCCTCCAGGGCATGGACCATGGACACAGCGGCTCATGTGCCTTCCTCCCTGGGGAGGTCTGTGCCCACACACTGAGGATCCACCATCTCACCACCTCCAGGCCGCTTCCTGCAAGCTCTGAACTCCGTCTCACCGCAAGGGCCAGCGTGGGCAGACTCAGCACCAGTGCTGAGTAGTGCAGAAGAGGGAAGTGTACCCAGCCTGCTGCCCAACTCTTGTTAAAACTCAAGTAGCTTTTAGAGCTGTGGAGCCACAGGCCCTGTTACCCCTGTGAGTGGGAGCCTGCTGCCGTCTCTCGAGTCTCTGGTGGGCAGTCTGATTTTGGGTCAGTGATATTGTAACTAAAATTGTTACCTGGGTTAGACCTTATTTCTTATTCAATTGGTAACAAGTAGCCTACATAGTGATTTAATTCTTTAGGCTTCTCTAGGACATGGCAACTCGGTCACTTTGGCTGTGATGGAATCAAGATGAGGTCTCCCTAGATCAAAGATGGAAAGCCACCACGTGGTGGTCCTTTTCTTCAGGAGACAGTTGAGTCACCATTTTTTGAGCCTAAATAATGTCTCCAAGATTCCCGACACTGAATTCTGGGGCCTCTGCCAAATACTTAACTTGTCTGATAGTTGAGCAGATCCCAGTGTCCTCTTTGTGAAGCAATGTGATGCTGGCCACTGTGGCCCCTGTCCTGGGCGGAGGCTCTGTTCACCTGGGGCTGAATACAAATCAAGTATCTTCAGTTTCATTGCCCAAATTGATCTTTTCTGACCTGCACAGCATGGCAGCATTAGGCAGTCTGCTCAGGGAATGCTGCCTTAATGGGCTGCTAGCCTAGAACTAAAAAAGTTGTGGCTCAGTCTTTTGGAAGAGATTGTCTGCGGAGCCCACTGTCAATCTGTGTCTCTAAGTACTGTTGCCTTCCTGGGCTGGACAAGCAGAGAACAAGCCCCTTGGGCCTGGTTAGCTCATTTCCCCACGGAAACACCTTCCCTGAGCTGAGGTGCAACAACCCAGTTTTACTGAGGCTTCCAGTGAAAAATGGGCATTTGAAGATCCCTTCCTGCTCCCCTGATCTGTAGGGCGTGAGCTATTGTCCAATGTATTACTCAATGTAAGGGTTTCAATTTCTCCTAAAATTGAATACAAGGAAAATACTTATTTCTCTTGAAAACCCTGCACGCTTTATGAGGGCTTCAGCAGCTGGGAGGCCACACGCGAGCGTGTAAGGAGTGTGTTCTGGAGCCCGGGGGGTGCTGGGCTTCACTCCTGACCCAACCACTTCCTGAGTGAACCTGGGCAGTTCGCTTGCTTTTTTGCAGCCCCAGAGACACCATCTGAAAACTGGGAATAATAATTCCTGTGCCCTAGAGCTGTTGTGGGAAATAACTCACTTTGATGGAAAATACTGAATATACTGGAGGAAGTAAAAAAATGGTAGTCGTTAGTAGAGAATCTATTGTGCCAGAGAATTCAAAGCTAGAATTAATGCTCAAATGAAGTGGCTATTTTAATCCTGGTTCTAGTATAATCTTTTTTCTTCTAATGATTACTGATGGCACTTCTAATTTTTATTTCAACTGTCACCTTCTATCTGTGTTTGGACACTCTAGACTGCCTCAGATCTTCTGTGGGAGACAGACAGCACTAACTAAAGAAGAGCAGCAAATCCCAGTGACTTGGCGCCACTGCTATTTCCTCGGCAGTGACTCTCAGGGTCCCAGCCCGGCCTGACCAGCTGGCTCACTGTGTCCTTGGAAGTCACTTCAGAGGCACTGTTGCGTGTTGGGAGGCTGTGGGCTGTCGTGTGGTTTGATTGTGTTCTCTCCTCTTATTCTGGTGGGCAGCCCCCAGTGCAGGAAACAGACCCAGATTTGGAGGTCTGTGGCCCACCTGTGAGGCAGCAGCAAGCCGGGCTCTGGAATGCTGTGGGCAGGTGGGTCCGGGGGCGGGCTGCCCCCCGACTCGGGGAGAGAGAGCAGCTGCCCACCCCTTGCAGGGCCGCAGCAAGGAGAGCCTGACGTCGTCTGATCCCTGACAGAGCCGAGTGCCCTTGTTCCCCAGCCGGAAGGACTTTGTGACTTGCTTTGGACTCAGTGATGGAAAGTATAGGGTCCTCCTCCACGCCCGTGCCCCCTGTGCCCCCTTATCTAGGGAGCAGGCTCTGTTCCCTCCCCTGCTGGCACCTCCTGGCTCTTGCAGGCTGGGTTTTGTTTACCCAGCTGTGAGAGGCCCCCTCCCCGGGAGAACCTAGGAGCATGAGTGGGCCCTGGGAGCTGAAGATCCACACCCCCCACCCCCTCACCCCCACCCCCACCCGTGCGGACTGCTTTTGCTCCCCTGGGGCCCCCCTGCCTTCCTGCGAAGCCAGCCTCTGCCCACCCGGGAGTGCGCTTTGCATATGCTTGTTGAACTTTGATTCGTTGACTCAGGCTCTGGCTTCAAGTCTCCCTCCCCCATGTGATTTCTTTCTTCCTCTCCTTTTTTTTTTTTTAACCCAAAGCAAAACTACCTTTGAACATCACTCTGGGTCCAGGAAGTGGAGCTTTGGCCTGAAGTGGCTCCCAGCTGCCGCGTGGCCCCGCTGTGCTCCCAGGAGGGTGGCAGGGACACCTGGCTGGCTGGGAGGGCAGCGGCAGGGTGATGGCTGCAACTGGCGCTGGATGGGCTGAGGGGAGTGCAGCGTGAGGACCCAGCGACACCCCTGCTGGTGAGTGAGCATCCCTGGCCCTCAGCCAGGGCGACAGCCACCTGGAAGGCTTGGGTCCCGTGAGAGGAGAGGCATAGGACGTGGGGGGCAGGCAGGTTGGAGGGCAGTTCTGGGATGAGTACTATCCTGAGCAATGTGAGGTCCCATGCCTGAAATTCGCTTAAGTACTCCTATTAAAAATATCAGGTAAGCATCTTTAATTTCCTTAGGTGAAATCCTTGCTCATTTTCACAAAATTGCATTTAATTTCAAGAAGGCTTTTGTGGAATAAAGATTAATCAGTGCAAACCCTGTACTGTCAGTACAAACTCCTGCTGTGGTCTTTGAAGCGTTTTAGTGTTATAAAATCAGAAGGAATCGGACTCTGAGGCCCGTGTTAAGCCTGTCTCCATGCTCTGGAAAGCATCTTCTAGACCGGGTGTGGTGTGGGGTGTCAAGTTTTCTGACAGATCAGCAACATTTGGCAGCAGATCCAAACACCATCTCTTTCGGAGGACGGCTCCACGCGCTCTGAGCAAGGCCTCTGAGGACATAGAAATAAGTCATGATCTGATGGCAGTGAAGACAATTTTGGCTGATTCCCTGTAGCCATTAGAAACCTTAACAGTGCCCCCCGGGTTTTGACCTAACTCCTCTCTAAGGCCAGGGGATGCCTGCCAGGAGTACCAATCCCTGACCTGGGAATAGGTTGGGTGTAGAATATACTAAAGGGTTTTGTTCTTTTTTTGAACTTTGCTTCGGAGTTGCTCTGGGATATGGATCAGAACTGTAAACACTTGTGTGTACACCTGAGGTGACCTATGACAGGGCAGAAGGGCAGGGCATGAGTTCAAGGAGAAAGCAAAAGGCCAAGCCAGTACCCCCCACTCTCACAGCAGCATTATTCACACCAGCCAAAAGGTGGCAGCAACCCAAATGCCCGTCATGAATGAATGAGTAAACAGCAGGTGATTTGCATACACAATGGAATATTATTCAGCCTTCAAAAGGAAGGAAATTCTGACACATGCTATAACATGAATGAACCTTGAAGACATTATGCTATGTGAAATAAGCCAGTCACAGAGCCAAATACTGCATGATTCCACACACATGGGGAACTGGAGCTGCGTCCAGTTCAGAAGGACAGAGGTGGAAGGGTGGTTGTCAAGGGTTGGGGGAACGGGGGATGGAAAGTGAGTGTTCAGTGGGGACAGTGTCTCAGTTTTACAAGATGAAAAAGTTCTGGAAATGGATGGTGGTGATGAATGCTTAATGCCACAGAACTGCACTCTTAAAATTAGTTGGAATGGTAAATTTTATGTTATACATATTTTACCACAATTATATTTCCTTAAAAACAAAAAGGTCAGACCCAAAACACAAATTTCGTGGGCTGATGTCTTTGCTCTTCTGCGACTTCCCCAAAATCTGACTGACGACTCCACCCAGGGCCTCTAGATCTGAGATTCAGAAAATTTCTGCATGGACTCTGTTTAGGAGAACTTTCTGCTTATCTTAGTGGGTGACTTCTGGGGGCTGGAATGTGGTAGATTTCTCTGGAGCTGGGAGAGGTGACCCAGGAGTGGACTTGGGGGATGGGCAACATGTTGAATGCACCTCATTCTGGGGCTGGCACGCAGGCTTGCCCTGCTCTGTGGGCCTGGAGCAGCCCTGGGTAGCACCCTCTGGCCTGGGGAATGGCAGGAGTAGCCGCCTGTGGGAGTCTAGTGTCTCCCATTGCCTAGCTGTGGGATCCTGGGTAAGTCAGCAAAACCTGTTTTCTCACCTGCAGCTTGAGGAATGAAGCCCTTTACACCTTCCAGAGACGTTGGGATTTCCAAAGATGATACACAAGGAAGCACCTTACAGCGATGAGATCCTGTGTGCTTGGGGGCTTCTGGCTCTCTACCTGTCCCAGCCTCCCACGCCTCCTCCTTTTCTCCTTCAGTTTCCCTCTTATTCTTTTCCCCAGGGGCTTTTCCATTCAGGGGTTACAGACCTCCGAGCCAAAGGCCCTCGGCCTGGGCTGGCTGATTCTGGAAGGAACAGATTTGACCTGTTTCCCACTGTTCCATGGTGAGGAGCGCCCACCTCCCACCCCCCCACTCCCTCCCTTTCCTGAGAGCCTGTTAGGGTCCCCTCTCCTTTGCATTCAGCCTGCCCGCCCCTCTGCAGTCACCCGGACCCCCGGACCCCCCGACCAGGGGAAGCCGCGATGCTGCCCCTTGTCAGAGCGCATGGGGCCGCTCTGAAGATTAAAACCATCTGCGCTGTTCGAGACTTCCAGTCAAGATTGAGGAAGGGCACTCAGATGAAGTTGTTCGTACTTTCAGGTCTTAAAAATAGTCTAAGAAGCCGCTGGCAGGGCTGCAGCTCAAAGACCATCACATCCGAAAGGGGGGATTGGGCCCCGAGGGCTCGGGGGGAGGCTCCTGAGAACAGCCCCCCACCCCAGGGTTCTCCCTTATTTAGAAGTTTTAAAAGGAAATGAAGTTGATTTTAAAGTCTCAAGGGGGAGAAAAGCCTCTGAAGTGGGTGAATTCTTTCAGTTAATTTTGTGTAAAAACAGCTCTCCGGTCCCACGCACAACCTTTCAAAAGTCTCCTCAGAGGAGGAACGCTTTTAGAACTTGAGGGCTCTGTGGAGGGCTGCAGGGCTCCCCGACCCCAGGCGAAAGCCTCGAGGGTTTTCAGTTTAGAAATGTTCAGTGTCATCCCAGCAGGCAAAGTTACAAAGCACGCGCAGACTCTCCTTACCGCTGTCACTATGGGATCAAAGAGATGTCACCTGATCCCGTCGTATTCTGGTTTTTCCATTTCTGCAATAACAAGATGTTGCCTCCTTTCTGAACAACACTCAAAGCAACATGTTATCTTTGGCATCTACTTATCTTCAGTGTCTGCTGCTTACTAACCTTGTAACCTTTCCTCTGTACCACTCAGAACGTCAGTTTCTTCACCTGTGGAAAGCCAGCACTTTTATCTACCCTGTCTGCCCACCAGGGACAGCAGGAAGTTCAAGTAAGAGTCTCTGTGAAGCGATGAAGAACTACATGAATGTGGACTTTCATGTCCATGCCGCCTGTTGCCATATTCTCTTAACCTCTCTCACTTCGGTTCCTCCTTCTTTACTCTCTCTCCCTTCCCTTCTCTCTCTGTCTTCCAAACCCAAATAAGTGCTCCAGTGTGTGCTGAGAGGGCGGGTGAAGCTGGGGTGTGACTGGGCCCCTGGCAGAGGGAAGGGGCCCAGGGAAGGCATGCGGGTCTGAGAGAGCCCTGGTGAGAGGCTGGCCTGCTGGGCTGGCGAGTGTCCGCCTCCTCCTTGGAGACCGGCCCAAGGCTGGACACCAGCCCGTGGGGACAGCTGTCCTGGGAGAGGACCGGTCACTGGTCAAGGCATAGAAGGTGGAGCTGGACGGGGGGACGTGGCCAGTGAGACCAGGGCTTGGGCCACGCCGGCGGTGACAGCGACCATCACGCTGCAGAGCTGGGAAGGGTGCGGGACGTGGGAGTCCTGTCAGTGGACTGATGTGACTCAGGTCGGGGGTGGCAGCGCGGTGGGCCAGCCTCCCTGGAGGCTCTGGCTGACAGGACACAGCCCTTCTTGGGCTGGGAGAAGCCAGCTCGTCCTTCGTCACCCCCAGTCCTGTGAGAGCCTTTCTGGCTTTTCCTCTTCCCCTCAAGGAAGATAAGCCATTCCTCACCTGAGGTTTGGAGCACATGTTTAAAATCAAAAGTTTTGGGCTTATTGTCGTAATTTATGGCTTGTTGTTTACATTTTTTGCCTGTTTTTCTGAATAGGTTGTGAAAAAATTGAAATTGGACTGTGTTGTATTTTGTTTTTATGGAACTAGGCCCCAGCACACTGCCTGGTGCCTAGGAGGAGGTCAGTAAGTGTTACCTGAATGAATGAATGGCTGGGCAAAGGAACCAGGTGGGGGCCGTGTGGCTGTAAAGGACTGACAGGGTGGTCATGGAAAACATCCAGGGTGTAGAAGTGAGAGGAAGGCAAGAGCCAAAGGGGACCAAGATTTCTTTGGGCCTCTAGGGGCTGCAAATCATTGAGATGGGAGCCCAAGAAAAGAATAGAAGAAGGGAGGTAATTTTAGCTTTGGACATTAATTATACAAAAGTATTAAACTTATCAGATATACTAGGCACTATGCCAGGTGCTAGAGATTCCCAGGCAAATAGATCAGAATGTAGTTTACAGTTTCTTGAGAAACAAAGAAAGGACAATTCAGTGTGTCCTAACAATTCAAGGTGAGCAAAGTGCCTGGCGGATGAGATGACCCAGCCACTCCATTTGTGGAGTCAGGGATGACCATTTTGAGTGGCATTTGAGCTGAGATTTGAAGTTTGCTAAACCAAAAAAACATTCCAGGTAGAGAGGAAAGCATATACAGAAGTACAGTGATGAGAACATTTCGGAATGCTTAGGGAACAGGAAGAGATTCAGTGTGGCTCTGGAGAAAGGGCCCAGTGGGCTGGTGGTGGGCGGTGAGGGCGGAGGGGGTCAGTGCTGCATCGCGATAGCTGGGCAGTCTGCTCAGGAATGTGGTGTCTTCCTTAGGGTTAACCTGAGGTCAGAGGATATTTCTCAGCAGGGAGGTGACATGGTCTGACTTGTTCTAGAAATACAGTGTTGGCTACAAATGAGGCCGGACCAGATGGGATTGAGGTAGGAGATCCCTTAGGAGGCTGCTGTGCTTCCTCAGATGTGGGGTGAAGAAGGTGAGGACCAAGGCTTGGGTGGGGCTGGTGGGCAGTAGGAAATGGGGTGAGATGGGCCAGACTGGAGGGGAAGGCCCTGGGCCTCTGTCCTGGCCCCTGGGTCACATGTCTGTGTCACCTACATGGAAATATCTACCAGAAAGCAATGGTTGTAAGAAGGAGTCTGTTTGGTTTCAGAACCCCTTTTTTCTCTGAAACACTCTTAAGGACCCCAAAGAGCTTTTGTTTATATGGGTTATATCTATCTATGGATAAGATACCTTAGTAGAAACTAAAGCTAAAAAATCTAAAAATATTCATTTATTTTAAAAATCATAAACCAATTACATTAGTTGGAATGGCACAATTTTATCAAAAATAACTCTATTTGCCCAAACCAAAAAATGTGTAAGAAGACCGGCACTGATTTACATTTTTGCAAACCTCTTAATATCTGGCTTAGAAGATGGCTGAGTTTTCTTATCTACTGCATTCAGACTGTTACAATGTCACACAACATGTAGTTTCTGGAATACTTCATGGTACACCTGTGAGAGGATGAGAGTGAAAAAAAGCAAATTATACCTTAGCATTATTATGAAAATAGCTTTTACCTTGAAGACTCCCTGAAAGGGTCTTGGGGCCCTTCCAAGGTTCCCTGGAGCACACTTTGAGAACTACTGAAGTAGACTCAGCAAATGCCTCTTGAATGACAGCATTCTGAATTGCATAGCACTTTATTCAAATAGCAAGCATGACATTCATCTCACAGGTTTGTAACTGGGTGTGCAGTGCTTAGCAAGGGGTCTGGGCAGGAAGTGCCATCATGGGCCCATCGGTACAGGGCCTAGTGGAGGACACAAGGGGCAGGGAAGATGGCTGGGCAGGCCCCCATCACTGAGCAAATGGGCAGGGGCCAAGGAAAGAGCTGGAAAGACTTCGGAACTCAGGCCAATTTTACAACCTAATGGAGAAGAGAGCTTCAAGAAGGAGGTAGTCCGAAAGTTCTTGATTTAAAATAACAAGTCTGCGAGTGGCCTGCTGGGTCAAAAGCAGCAGAGAGATTGGACACGGTAAGGAAGTTGAGGATACTGTTCTACGGTGGTTAGGAGGTCTTGGGAGGCAGTTACAGTGTTTCAGGAGTCAGTGGACCAGGCAGGAGTGGGGGGTGACAAGGGGAGGCTGCAGTGAGGCCTCTTCATCGAGGAGGTAGTCTGAGAAATGCCCTTCACCTGCTAGACCATCGCTGTTGATCCAACACATTGCGGAGAGATCCTGCAAGAGAATGGGAGGCCAGGTTAGACCTAGAAGACAGCCGTGAATGTTCAGAGGATTCCAGCAGCAGACTAGCAGAACCTGCAGTCCTGGGGGGAGGACGGGGCAAAGCTAGATGTGCACCAGCATTCGTTCCTCATGATTTGTGAGAGGGAGAAAAGGAACAACCTACATTTCCACCATTTGGCATGTAGTTACACACTTCATTCATTCATTCATTCAATAAATATGCATTGAGATTCAGTTGTGCCAGACAACATTCTAAAGGTTTCGGTGAGCAGCAGGACAGAAAAAGTGGCATGGAAAGATTTACAAAATGCATTTTTAAGAAGAACAGCAAGTTGCTGAACAATACTTATGCTATTTATGTAAAAACAAGCTCCCTAAAACAGTATGTGTGTGGGTCTGTTAGATATGAGACTAAATGCACAGAAAAAGCGCAAACAGGTAGTTAGCAGGAGAGTCGAGTGGGGGTTAGGGTGTGTATGAAGTAATACCTTTTTATTCTTGGTACTGTAGCATTGTTTCAAATGTTCACAGCAAATGTATTTCCATGATAATCTCTGTATTTTAAATGTTTTTTGAAAGATGTCTTTGTGAGTAGAAAAGGGAGAGGGACACTGTCTAGAGTGTTCCTATTGATTTAATCATTTTCTCTTTGTAACGGTCTGTCAGGCTGCAGCCCCTGCCCCCCAGCCCTCCCTGAGTGGAAGGGATCCAGTTTGGAAGGATCTTCTAACTTTGAGATTCAGCAGGGTCTGAATTATTTGCCAGGGAAAGCACAGAGTTGAATTTGGGTGGGTGCATCGTGTTTCTGGGAATAGAATTCAGCAGGGCGCCTTTCCTCCTGTTTAAGCTGAGGAGCTACATTAGTTGGCCAGAACTTCAGTAACAATATGCCCCAGACCTGGTACTTATTTTAATTATTGAATGTGTGTCATATACACACATATATGAAATGACACACACACACACACACACACACATATATGGTATTTTATTATTATTGCCTCACAGTCCTGGAGGCTTGAAGTCCAAGATCAAGGTATTGATAGGTTTGGTTTCTCCTGAGGCCTCTGTCCTTGACTCTTAGACGCAGTCTTTTCCCTGTGTCTTCACACGTTCTTCCCTCTATACCCATCTGTGTCCAGATCTTCTTTTCTTATGAGGACACCAGTCATACTGAAGCAGGCCTCCACCCTAATTACCTCAAGTTCACTTAGTCACCTCTTTAAAGATGTTATCTCCAAAGGTATGGGGGCTAGGGCTGAATTTGGGGGACACAATTCAGCCCATGAGAGAGCCTCAGAAACATTTTTGGGCTTATATACCAGTGTCCAGAGGGCTGGATGGCCTGCCTAGCTGCCCTTGGTGACTCTGGCCAGTGGTCCCTGTGGGGGGGGGTGCATGTGTGGGGTGAAGGTCTCAGAGGGCTCACTAGTAAAAGCAGTGTGATTGCATCTGTGACTCCCTGACCACACTGAGTGACTGAAAATCCCCAGGGGGACCACTCACATGATTTCCTGATAGATAAGGCAGGGAGGGAGCATACATAATTTGCTCTCAGTCACTTGACAGCTCCCTACCAGGCTGCCCAGAAAACACCTGATGGATGCTTTTTCTCTTTAGCTCATGCTGGCAGGGCTCTGCCAGGAGGAAGCCGGGGGCAGAACCCTCACCAGGAGCCTGGCTGGCACAGTATGGAGCGCTCAAGCAAGATGGAGTTCTTCCAGAAGCTGGGCTACGGCCAGGAGGATGTGGTCAGGGTGCTGGGCAAGCTAGGCGAGGCTGCCCTGGTCAACGATGTGCTGCAGGAGCTGATCCAGACCGGCAGCCGCCCCGAGGCCCGAGAGGGCAGTGTTGTGCCCCTGCTCGTTCCCAGAGGCTCCTGCGGGGGCCTGGACCCTGCTCAGCATGGGCTGGAGGCAGACGCAGAGGAGGAGTGCAGAGGGCCAGCCAGCTCTTTGCGGCCCATAGTGATCGACGGCAGCAACGTGGCCATGAGGTAGCTTCCTTCATCCTGCAGCCCTGGGGTGGGAGAAGAACTGCCCCTCTTCTTGGTGGTTTGGTCCAAAGAGCTTTAGGGCCAGTGGATGGGGCTTTGAATCCCTGTTCTGTTCCTTTGTAGCTGTGTGGCCTTAGGTAAGTCACTTAACCTCGCTGAGTCTCACTTTCCCCATCTGTAGTCTCCCTAGAAGGCATCTGTAAGAATTGGATCTGCACAAATGCCTAGGACAGGGCCTGACCCAGAGTAAGTGTGCAACAAGTGGTAGCCATCATCATATTCACACGGACAGAGGCCCTCTTCTGAGGAATGCAGAACATAATTGGGGGGAGCCCACGGGTGAGCCTTGGCAGACACAGCGCCTGGTCTGGTTCTGCCTCTAACCTGCTGCGTGACTCGCAAAGCCATAGTATCTCAAGTTTCCTCCCCTGTGACACAGGTCACCAGATAGCCCTTGTACCTCCCTCGAGGTTAGGAGAGTCAGACAGGAGAGTGCCCCTGAACCACGCTGGGAGCCCTCTGCTACAGGTCGTTGCAGGGCGGCCACAGTGTTGAGGTTCCCTAGCTGGGTTTGTGGCCCCTAGAGGGGTGCTTGTGGCCCCTGAGCTGCAGACACAGGTGTCTACATTTGTGTATTGACCTCTTTGTGTGTTTTGGGGACCAGAGCATCACGCCCGCTTTGTTATCCTTCCTGGTGTGGCTCCGTTCGGTGGAGAGAGAACCTCGCACACACCCCTGCTCTCTTTTTGCCTAAACGAGAGCATTATTCTACTACTTGGCTGAGTTACAGCGGGGCGAGAGGCAGAGCCGCAGGGAAGTGCTCACTCCCAGCTGTACAAGGACGTGCTCCTCTTTTCAAAAGCTGAGCAGCAGTGGGAACTGAGAAAGCAGCCCTGAAGCTGTCAGCGTTTGTCAAACATCCTGTGGCCGAGTGTTTTCCCTGGGCACTTGGGCCCACTCTGGATTTGGCACCGCAGGACAGAAGTTTGGAATGGTTCAACCGAAGATGGCCCAGGCCCGGGCTATCCCGTCATGCCCTGCATGGTGCGTGCCGAGAGCGTTTGTCAGGTTGTAGCCAGCTGGGTCTCCCAGGCAGATCCTCCGGGTCTCTGTAACATTCTCACACATGCTCCCATGTGGGCACCAGATAGGCGAGTCTATCAAATCCTGCTTATTGCAGGATCTTATTGGGGAATTAAAGGTTCTGAGGGTCTTAGAAAGAGATGCGGAGGAGTTGAGAGAGGGGGCCTGGCCTCTGTCTGATCTGGACCAGGCATCTCTCCCTCTGGGCATCAACAGAAAGAGGGCTTTGAATGTAGGATACCGTTGCTTAAATCAAAGACCATTCCAGCTCCAGATTATGGGAGCTTTTGAGTGCCCAGCAAAAGGGAAGAATAGCTGTAGGGTAAGAAGGCTACGAAAGGTACTACTGGAAAGAGTAGGCCTTCTCTCTGTTGGGGCCAGACATTTTTTAGGAATTGGTTTGATGGGGTGGTAGTGGAGGGTTTTCTTTTGATGAAAGCCTCTATTGGTGCTTGGAATTCAAATTTAAACCACATCCTCCATTTGCACAGGACCGGTCTGATTTAGCTCCACCACCCCCCAGCCCCACCTCCCACAACTGTAATCAATTTAATGCCTTCGTGTTCAGTCTGTGTGGGTTGCAAATGAAACCATCACTGAAGCTTATTATGAAGAATGTGCTGGAACATTAATGTGTTCACATGCTGCCTGAAAATCACCTGTTAGAACACATATGTCTGTGTGTGTTCTCTGTGTGTGAATATACACGTTTGCACACTCATGTCTATACCCGCATGAACATCTCCTGCCCCCTGCATCCCAGTAGTTAGGAAAAAGAGACCAACTGCACCATCCCCTAATAGGTGGGGTTTAGTCTGTTCAAAGGCAAATCTGGGAAAGAGCTGGGGTTCCAGCTCCCTCCCCTGCTCCTTCCACTGTTTCCTCCATGGGAGTTTCGACAGGAGCCATGACCCTCAGCCTCTCCAGATCCTCCGCTGTGAAGGAAGGTCCGAGTGCAGGGCTCACCCCTGAGAGGAAGTGGATAGTTGAGACCCACCATGGTGCCTTGCTATTATCTCTTGACTTCAAATCTCAGTCAACCCAGACACATGGTTTCTAAAACTGCTCCTTCTCTGCAGTGTTCAGGGACCTTCTCCGTTTGTGAAGGGGGCACTGCTTCACAGGCTGCTGGTCTGGAAAGGAGCAGGGAAGCTTAAGAGACAGACTGGGTGGGATGCATCCTTTGTGCCTGAGCAGATGAGCGGTGGGCCTTCTGATGGCAGCTGCACGCACCAGCATCCCTGTGCCGACAGGTTCTGTCCCGCGGAACCTGGGGCAGCTTCTGCTTTTGCTCAGGGAGAACAGTTTGGCTTTTTAGTGACCATTTTTTCTCATAGTCTTTGGGAAGTTGTGTTTCAGTGGATCCTTAAAGACCAAAATTAGTATTCATTTCTATAGCTTCTGTAACAAATCACCTCATAAATCATAAATTTATTGTCTTATAGTTCTGGAGATCAGAAGTCCAGCATAGGTCTCCCTAGCTAACATCAACTCTGGACGCTCTGGTGAATGGTATCTTTTCTTGCCTTTTCTAGCTTCCAGAGGCTGCCTGCATTCCTTGGCTCATGGCCCCTTCCTTCTGCAAAGCCAGCAGAGGTCTGACATGATATATGTATATCCTGGGGAGAAAATGCACAGCTTTCCACAGATATTTAAACAGTCTGTGACCCCAAAAAGTAGAAAACCACTGATGTAGATAATGGCATGCTTTAGACATTTAGATAGCTTTATAATGTCATGCTTTTCAGGGGTACTAAGCCACGTGTCCTCCAATAGCACAGAGAGAGTTCAAGCAAGCCATTGGTCCTCACAGCTGACCCTCTCAATTGAGAGAGGAAGAAGAACAGGAAGGGACTAGGTGACATTGGCCAAGGTCAACACTGGCTCCATCAGACCCTGGCCTCCATCCCTGTCTTCTGAATATGCCACCTAGTATGGAAATTTCCATCAGCTTCTCTCCCCAGAGCTTCCCCAAGTGCAGCCCAAGGCTGTTTGTGGTGGCGGAACCTGGTCGGCCTGGGGTGATTGCTCTCTGGGCTTAGCACCCTGGGTCACTGGCCAAATCCTTTTTCAAAAGAAGTTGGAATATATTTGCTCAGAGCACACAAGAGTTGGCCTGCTTCATGAAACACTTTGTGTCCTCAAGTCATTTAAATAAAACCATATGCCACCAAATTAAAGAAACTTTCCAGCTCATTTAACAACAAAAGGAGTCTGTCTGGCTCTTAAAAGCAGGACTGATGGGTCATTTATCATTTCCTAAGTGGTGAGTCAACCTCAATGAGAATTCTAAGTTGCAAGGTGGAGAGGGCATAGGATAGGAGTCTGGGAAGCCAGGCCCCGTAGTTTTGCTGGTTCTCTTGTGTTTCATGTAGGAAACCAGGGAGAAAGAAGCAGGAGATGGAACACCAGGTTTAGAACCTGAAGATCTGCATTCTGTCCTCTAGCTTAGAGCTGCCCAGCAGAGCTGCTCCTGTGGTGGTGAAAGCTCTGTGCCAGGGCTGTCCATCACGGTGGCGGCTGGCCCCACGGGGCTACTGAGCCCTGGAAATGTGGCTAGTCATACCGAGGAGCTGAATTGTAAATTTTATTTCTTTTGAGTCAATTTGAATTTAAGTGTAAATAGCCACATGAGGCAAGTGCCTACGTATCTGACTGTACAAACTCTAGCTTTACAGTTTACCAACTGTGACCTTGGTATGAGCCACCTGGCTCTTTGAGCCCTGTTTCTGCAATTAAGAGGTTGGACTGACTAATCTTAAATGGTTTTTCATCTCTAACACTTTAGGATTCAATGTGATTATTTTATGCATGTGTGAAAGAAAAAATGAATTTTTCTTATAAAGGAATTTCTCTTGTTCTGCAGAGATTCAAAGAGAGTAAGCAACTTGCCCAGGGTCACAGAGAAGTAAGTGCCAGGCTCTGGGTTCATTGCTCTTCTAAGGCCCTGAATTTCCTCCAGCAGGCTGTCCAGGCTTAGAAGGAGTCTCAGAGTGGGAGCCCTGACCCCACAGGCTTTTACTCTGGGGCCAGAGCCTGCCTGTGCTGACCAGAGCGCTTCCCAAGCAGGAGGAGCCCTGGCTTTGCCTGCTGCAGGACGTCCTGGGCCCTGACTGCCTCTCCGGGCCCACGGGCTCCCTCTGCAGGACTGATGCCCAGGACCCCTCTCCTGCTGTGGCCGACCTGTTGGGAATCTTCAGGGTGTCACATGGTATTGAATCCCCATTCTGACTGACTGGCAGCAGAGGACTGATTTCCAAGCACAATCCCCACACCTTCAAGGGGTGTGTGTGTGTGTGTGTGTACATAAGAGATGTGAGCTGAATACCTTAGCAGCTATACCCTTGGCCTTATGAAAAATGTCCAGTGGGTTTTAAAAAGAAGGTAGCTTTTGCTAAAAGCATGTGAAAAGCTGCATCATAGTGTTTGGGAAGAACATGAATTCTCATGTGCCAACTCTTGCCAGCATTTTCTTGTCTGGGAAACTCACAAGTACTCATCATTGTATATTCTGTAGGCAAATTTAGGAAAGGAGTGGTTTGAAGGACTTCAGCCTGGGGGAAAACCACCTGATAATTTCACATCCTCTTGTTGCCCCAGACAAGGGGTTAATTTGAATGCATCCTCATTTTGGGGTGTGCAAGGTTTTTTGTTTGGATGTTGGTTGTTTACATTTTTAAACTCTTAGAAACCTCAGCAGAAGCCGGCTTATTCTGGAGTAACAAGTCTTCAGTGGTGAGAGCTGGGCTTGCCCTGGGAGGTTTCCCTCAGGCCCCTCTCAGTGGGTGGCTGCCAGGGCGTGTAGTCCCCGGCTGGGCTTCAAACCGCTTCTGAGCCTCTGAACTGACTCTGACAGAGGTGGGCCTTGGGCTCCTAGCTGAGTCTCCACCCGTTTCTCTTATATGAGATGCACCTTCTCTCTTCCCCCTGATCTGGGCTGGGAGAAATCTCTTGGTGAAAAGACCATAAACTCCAGGTTCAGAGTGTTTGCAATTTAACCCTGGATAAGAGAGACAAAACAGTGGGGGGCCTCTACAGCTCACCCCCGACGAGTCGCTGCTGATCTTTGCCTTTCTTTTCCCAAACGGCTTGCTCTCCATGGGGCTGTTTCGTGAGCCCTAACTTTTGCAGAAACCTCTTGGGCAATAGTTAACTGTAGAGTGGTGCTCCGATAGAGCAGCTGGTCTCTGTATGTGGGTACACTCTCGCTGTGGCTGCTCCAGGCATAATTGCCATGTAGGCAAAATCTGCCCTGGGCACCCACCTACTTCCCCTTACCACCCTGCCTTTATTCAGAACCCAGTGCTGCTCCTGTTTCCTTTTCCCAGGGTCTGCCCCTGGCTTGCTGCCTGAGAAACTGGTTCACAGTGACTGTGAATAAGCACTGAGCTCTGTCCCCCAGCTCGTGCATTTTAATAGCAGATAACCTGTGCTCTGTAGAGGCTGCTGCCTGGATCCCAGGGCCAGAGACTGTGGAGGGGCAGGAATAAAGGAAATACATGGAGCTGGTGCAGGGAAGAGTTTGCAGCCCAGCAGACTAGGTTCTGAGATCTGCTGCTGTCTCAGCCAGCTGGGCACATTGCTTTGCTGTAGTTCATAAATCAATCTGAATAAATGCAGAGATGCACAAATGAGTGGGTGTCTTTGGCATGCATTTTCCTCTGTACTGGAAGGAGTGGGCTCCCGGGGGGCCATGGATGCTTTCTTGACTGACTGGAGCTCTGCTGGCAACTAGAGACAGACCCCCATGTGATGAGGAGGTGGCCTGTGCCTGTGACATCAATCCTACAATTGCCCAGGGCTCTATGTGGCCCGAAATAGGACAACTGTGATGGGATTTTGAAGTTGGTAAGAAAATGTGGTGAGGATTGAAGAGCAGACAATTTTCACATCACAAAAGAGACCGGAAGGCTCATGAGGAGAGGCTGAGGTGGGTTGTATGGGAATCTAGTCCTGCAAAAAATAGACCTGAATGAAAATCCTCCATTCCAGAGAGACTTAGCTGAGTGGTTCAGGGGGTCAGCCCCAACCTCCCTATGCCCGGAGTCAAGGCTGGGACAGTGCCTCTCAGGGAGACAGGGAAGGAACCGGCTGCAGCGATGCGCTCCGGGCAATGCACGCTTGCCTGTCTCCCTGACACTCAGGTCTCTGTGGCACTCACCGCCCTTTAGGGATGCTTGGCTAAGGGTCCACTGTCTTGGAATCTTGCGTCAGAGAGGCCATGGGGCTGGTTTTTGCTGCATAAAACTGATGGTGGCACCCTCCTCAGCTCTTCTCACCCTGAACTCCTGAACCTCAGAGCCCCTCCTGTCCACATGCCCCAGGCCAGGGCCACTGCAGGTTGTGGTCCTGATCACAGTCCCCAGAGCACGCCGCCCCCTCACAGGGACTGGGTTCCGCCAGTGGCATCCCTCAGATGCACACCCAGCAGAAGTGTCGGCGATGAAAGTTGGCTTTGAACAGTTAAGAACAGGTGTGTAGTCACAGAAAAGAGAGCAGTCAAGAAGCAGTTTATGAAAGAACGGTGATAGTTAATGGGATCCAAGGACAGACTTCGCTGTGGCCTAGAGATGCGTGTGATTTGGGAGGAGGGTGTCGTCAGTTGTTTATATGGCTGCTTCAGTGTGCACAGGAAACACACCTTGTGTTTTATAAGAGATATAATCTCTTCCCCACCTTTTTAGGCAGTGGAGAGGGGCAACCTTTGAACTCGCCAGTTCACGATGTCTCAGTCTTCTGTCTTCTGGATGACGTGGGCTTCCTGTCTCCTCTCCCTCGCCCTGGCATCCAGGGGCTTGGAGACCTGGTGCTGGCAGGGAGAGGGAGACCAGGACCCTCACTGGGCTCTGCTGCCTAGTGGCTGGGCTGGCCTAGCTTCTGGAATGGTCAGAGTAGAGGGGTCATTGGTCCTATTTGGTCTTTTTGGGACCCTGCTGGCTTATAATGCTGTCCCCCATGGGGCCTATTTGCGCATCCCTAGGCCTCAGACAATCCACCAGGTCTGCGGGCATGCATGGGATCTGGGGTGTTGCTTCCGGCTCGCTTCAAGGTAGCCCTGCAGCCCCTGTGGGATGCTGCGTGACCCTGAAAGCAGGCCTTCCCTGAGAGCTTGCAGCTGCCCAGTCTGTGCTGGCTCCTCACCCATCCTGATGCTTCCACATCTCCTCCTTCCCTTTGGGCTCAGTGGGGCCAGCAAGGGTTCAGAATGAGGGGTAAGGACCCTCTCAGCTTCCCTCCATCCCTTCTTCTGTCAATTTCCACTGGGGTGGAAGGGACTAACTTCCACTTCTCTTCCTTTTTTTTTTGAGAGGGCATCTCTCATATTTATTGATCAAATGGTTGTTAACAACAATAAAATTCTGTATAGGGGACTCAATGCACAATCATTAATCAACCCCAAGCCTAATTCTCAACAGTCTCCAATCTTCTGAAGCATAACGAACAAGTTCTTACATGGTGAACAAGTTCTTACATAGTGAATAAGTTCTTACATGGTGAACATTACAAGGGCAGTCATCACAGAAACTTTCGGTTTTGATCACACATTATGAACTATAAACAATCAGGTCAAATATGAATATTCATTTGATTTTTATACTTGATTTATATGTGGATCCCACATTTCTCCCTTTATTATTATTATTATTATTGTTTTTAATAAAATGCTGAAGTGGTAGATAGATGCAAGATAAAGGTAGAAAACAGTTTAGTGTTGTAAGAGGGCAAGTGTAGATGATCAGGTGTGTGCCTGTAGACTAAATATTAATCCAAGCTAGACAAGGGCAACAAAACCACTTCTCTTCCTTTTTACCACAGAGCGCCCCACTGACATTTTCTCCTTATAGTTGGATTCGCCTCACACTCAGCCTCAGTGGCCAAAGGACTATATTCTCTAAACTGGAAGACACTACAGATCTAGGCAGCAAGGCCTGGCCCCTGAAGGAATTTAGAGGTCTCTTGTGTCTCTGTTAAGCCTGGTCTCAGTACCATTGATCTGTGTTTCCAAAAACTCTCTTTTTCTCTTTACAAACCTGAACCTATCTTAATCCCCTCTGAGAAAATAGCAGGAGACGCCATGCACAAGAGAAAGTGTCACCCGCCTCTGAATGTGGGTCGGCTGCTGCAGCCACGCATGACCCTCTGCTCCCCAAGGGCCTATAGCCCTGCCTCCCCTCCCCACCTCGTACAGCTTCCCCTGGGCTCCCTCCACACACTCCAGTCACACTTCTCTTCTTGGCCCCTAGACCCTCCAAGCCTTTCTACATCTGGTCTTTCCAACCAACTGTCCCTTTTGCTGGGCTATTCCTCCTCCAGCTGCTCACAGACTCATTTCTACTCATTCATTCATGTGTGCAATACATTTTTACTGAGTCCTTACTAATTATCAGGCACCATGTCAGGGGCTGGGAATTCAATAGGAAGCAAATGGAACTGAAGATTTATAGAGGGAGACACTGAGTTCATCCCATGGGTGAGTGTAAACATTCAACTGTGGTAGTGCCCAGAAGTACAGTGATATGAGGACTCCTAATAGGGGAATCTGGCAGGGGTTTAGAGGTCAGGGAGTGCTTTCCTGAGGAAGCAGAAATGAAGCTGAGATCTGATTGAGAAGGGGGAGTGGACTGGGCTGAGAGGAGAGGAAATAACTGGTGCAAAGGCCCTGTGGTAGGAGTGGAGGAAGGTGCATGGCCAGGAAAAAGGGCTGAAGGAAGTATGGGGGCAGGTGGCTGGAAGGAGTGAGCAGAGCATGATCTAATCTGGAGTCCAGGTCATATCCCATCCATGGCTAAGTTCAATTGATTTTGGCTTCTCAGTATCTCAAATCTTTCCACTTGTCAGTCTCTCTAGGAAAATACCACTGACCTCCAGTTTGAGGGATATTTCAGGCTTCTCTGGTCCCTGGGGCAGCATCTGGCTGCCTCCCTCGCGTGGCTTCATGGCTTCCACGGCTCTTAGGGTTTACTTTCTTGTTTGCCGATAGCTCGTTTCTGTCTCTTCTGTGAAATCGTCCCGCTGTCCTCATAGCCAGCTACTGAGTTACAGAATTCCTCTGGGTCTAGCCCCAGGCCTCTCACTCTCTCCCCAGGCAATCAGACAATTCTGTTCACACTTCAGCAGGCTTCAGCTGTTGCTCAAACACAGATGACGCACATATTTTCTCACCCAGGCCTCTCTTCTGGACCCTAGCTGTTTACTTAATAATTCCACTGAGGTCACAACGGCTCCTTCAACTCAATGTGTGTCCATGACCCAACTTGTGATCTGTCCCTCTAATCCATGTCCTTCCCCAGAATCCCCTGTCTCAGCAAAGAGCTCGCCATCCAATTACACAAGCCAGAGATTTGGGAGCCTCCTCAGTGTCTTCTCCTATCACCTCTATGTCCAAACACCGTGTTCTGGAGATTTGACCTTCTAAATCTCTCTCAAGCTCACCCGCTTTTCTCCCTATCCACCACCACCGGCTCAGTCCAGGTCACCACCCATTCTTGCCCGGATGCCTACAACCCTCTCTGGCCCTTTTCCAGTCCATCGTCCTCCGTGCTGACAGGGTGAGCTTTTGGAAACATAACATTGGATCATATCACATCACATCATGTGTTTCCCCAGCCGTACAATCCTTCTATGGCTTCTCATTCCTCTTAGGAGCAAGAAAAGTCCTCAATAAGGCCTGCTTGGTTTGGGGCCTTCCCTCGCGCCGCTCTCCTTCCCGCCTCCATCAGTGTTTTCGGCGGAATCTGTGGGGCCCGTCGCCTCCTCACATGGACCTGGGAAGCCCAGTAGCACGTTTACAACCCTCTCTGAGGGTGAGAATACTCTGCAGGGGCTGTTCCCATCTGTGTTATGTTAATAATAAACTTCAGTTACTCAGAGGATCTTGTCTGTTAGTCCTCGGAATGCAGCCCCCTCGGGGCCTTTACACACTCTCCCAAGTGATGTGGGGTTCCAGCTCAGGGATATGTTTTGGGCAGAGAATGAACTATTTTTAAAATGAAGATTTGCCTGATTCCCTTGGATTATGAATGGGTCCCAGGAGGCTCTTGCGGGACTCACTCTTGAGGAACCCTTTCTGTGTCTCTACAGATTCTTTGTTTTCCCATTGTAGCCATGGAAATAAAGAAGTCTTCTCTTGCCGGGGAATCCAGCTGGCTGTGGACTGGTTCAGGGACAGAGGACACACCTACATCAAAGTTTTTGTCCCATCCTGGAGGAAAGACCCACCAAGATCTGATACCCCTATTAGAGGTATGCTGGAGCTGACGTAGCACGAGAGGGTCATGCATGTGCCTTCCCTCGGTAGTGCGCCCGACAGTGACAGTCAGTGATCTGCTTAGCTATCTGTTTGATGATGTCTGTCTTTCTCCCCGGACTGTAGGCTTCTGAAAGCCCTGACTCTGAGTGGTCACTAGTGTAGACCTAGCACCTTGTCTGATATCTGCCACATAGTAGGGGCTTAATAAATGGTTGTTGAATATATGAATGAAAAACTGATTTCATCTTTAAGTGTGAATGATGAAATTCCAAAAATAATTGCATCTTACCACTTTTAATACTCTTCAGAAAGATGGGATCTACATCCCACCCCTAAGAGATACAGGATCTGAATGAGACATTCATTTGGTCCTGTGATATTTATTTCCTGAACACCTAGCCCAATCTCTTTGTTGAGGGGGGGGAAGAAACAAAGAAACTGAGACTAAGGGAATTCTTCATTTTTAATTCTTATATCAGCAACATTTTAAGCTCCAAGTAATAGAACAGGCAGTTTAAGTAAACAGGATTTTTTTTTTTTGGCTCTTTTATAGCAAGAAGTCAGATGTTAAGCCATTACTGGCATTGTTTCAACCAAGTTAGTGATGATAGGGCTGAGTTCTTGGTGATTCTGGGAGATTTCTTTGACTTTTTCTTCCAGCCTTTTTACCTAAAGAAGGTTTGTTTTTAATTCTATGGTTACCAATTGCTGCTGCTTCTCTTTCTGATCCTCTCTCTTATTTTTTAGGTACAATGCTATTCTTTTCTTATGGATGCAGTATCTGTGAATCATATTTATTTTTGGGGGGTGTCTATTCTCTGTTCCTCTCTCTCTTTCTCTGGGCTGTTAGGTCTTTTTCTCAAAAGTCTGGTGACCCTTAGCTGTCAGTTTTTATTTGTGAATAAAGAACCAGATGGTTAAATCCATACCTATGTGATTCCCACAAGTTCGTTCTCCTAGGATGCAGATCTTTCCTGAATGGCAGCACTGACCACCAGTGTTGAGTGTCGGATTTCTCTCTAGCATACCTCTCGTGGCGCAGGCAGGCTGCCGGGCACCTCTGCTCACCACTCTCCCAGGGCCACAGTGATGCTGGTTTTACTCTAGGAGGCCACTATCTCCTTCCTAGTTTTATCTTCCCTTTTCTTAAAGCGAAGGGTTAGTGGAGAGGAAAAGGGTTAGCCATTCTGATTTCTGTTGATTTCCTGCTCCCTCTCCACGTGCCTGAGCGCTCTGGGCCTTTGCAGGGAAATAGTTCCACCACGCCAGCCTTCTGGGCTGTGGCTCTCTCTGTGCCGCAGGATCCATATGACCCTATGTAAATTTGTCAGAATCCTGGGTTTGTTGGGGTCCCCAAGCCCATTTTTAGTGTGATTATGGTCCCCCCTACCTTTTGTGTTTCTTCACTGCCATGTCAATGGGATTATGAGGAGGGGTGGGGATACTCTGTTCTGCCCTCCACTGTGCACCTGTTACCCCAAATTATTCTTCATGCTCCCAACATGGAGAATGGTGGCTTTCAACAATTTTGCAATATTTAAATAGTAGTATGGGTGAAGAGTAGGGAAATCATTTTGGGGTAGGGAAGGAGTTTTTAAAGAAGCCACAACAAGTACACAGCTACAGGGGAAAGATTCATGAATCTGACTCTTCAAAAGAAAAGCTTCTGCTCATTAGCAGATACCACAAAAACAAAAACAAAAGCAAGACAGGCCTCAGACTGGGAGATGCCAAACATAACACAATCCTGGTGAAGGATTATTGTCCAGAATCTATAGAGAACATCTCCAAATTAATAAGACAAAGACAAAAGACAAATAGAAAGATGAGCTAAAGCATAAGCCAGGCCGTTCACAGAAGAGGAAACATAAATGGCCAGTAAACATATGGAAAGATGCTCAATCTCATTAGTAGCCAGAGAAATGCAAAATAAAACCACAATAAGAGGCCACTTGATATCCCCCGATTGGCAAAAATTCAAAAACCTGAAAAATTAAAGTATTGGCAAGGTCATCTGAAAGGCCATGTCCTCGTAACTTGATATGACCACTTGGGGAAACAATTTGGCATTATCTTATAAAGTGCCTTTCCCTGTAGCTCAGCAATGCCACTCTCAGAGAAAGACCCTAGAGAAATCTTTGTACTTCTGTACCCAGAGACTTCTGTGCAAAACTGAATTCTTAGAGGGACAGTGAGAAATGCAAATGGGGAGGGGCAGTGGCAACTTCAAAAGGTGGCCAATGCTGTTTCTCCAACAGAGCACTGCCCATCTGGCAAGTAAAAAAAATGACTCTTTATACCATCTGGAAACCATGTCCTATAGGAAAGGACCTAGACTTGAGGGAAGAAACAATTTGTGAAGAACATGCTAATACACTTTCCAAGTTCTGAGTAGCTGCTCTGTGTAGAAGCCGCTTTTGTCTACTGTGGTGGGGCACTGTGGCCGGTGGCCATCCAAAGGCCAAGAGCTGCAGCTCCCGTCTTCCTTCTAAAGTGACTCTCCCTTGTTGGGTACCATCCGCTGGACGCCAGTCATGACACAGGCAGGACAGAAGTCAAGAGCCCTCTTGACTTCAGGCTGCTGGCAACTTCCTCCCAAGGCCTCCTCATCTGCCAGGCTGGGCTCAGGGGTAGGGAGGCGGGCGTTGGCTCAGAGAGGACCCCTGAGCTGCCAGAGGTGCTCTGTGATCTCAGAACGGCTCTCGGGTGGGGAGGCCTTCCGAGAAAGCTGCTACATGCGGTCTCCCGCCTGCCCTGTGGCCCCCAGAGCAGCACGTGCTGGAGGAGCTGGAGAGGCAGGAGGTGCTGGTGTACACCCCGTCCCGCAAGGTGAACGGCAAGCGGGTGGTCTGCTACGATGACCGCTACATTGTGAAGGTGGCCTACGAGCAGGATGGTGTCATCGTCTCCAATGACAACTACCGCGATCTGCAGAGCGAGAACCCCGAGTGGAAGTGGTTCATCGAGCAGAGGCTGCTCATGTTCTCCTTCGTTAATGATCGGTATGCGGTGGCCCTGGGGGTCCTGGCGTGGGAGGGCTGGGGGTGGCCAGCAGAAAGCCACTCCAAGTGGCGTAGGCCCAGCAGGGCTGGTAGTCTTGGGAACACCATGCCCCAGCAAAGGACACCCAGCCCTGGAGACAGAGCCCACCTGAGGTCACCTGCCCACCCTGCTGCCAAGTCCTCTGTCCCTCCGGGTCTCCTCTCTCTCGTGACCAGCTTTCTCCACCAAGGCTTGTTTGTCCCAACTGTCCCTGACCTTTCTGTTCCCATGCCTACATTTAGTTGACCCAGCACAGAGTTATCCAACAGCTGGGCCAAGCATGGGCTTGGTGCACCATAAACTCGTTGTCTTTACTTTTAAGGAATTTAGTAGTTCAAATAAGAGCCCAGAAAAAGTCACTGTGGGGAAAATATGAAGTTTGTTGCACTTCTTTTCACTTATTTTATGTTTCTGTCTGTGTTTCAAAAAAGTTTTGAATTACATATGGGAGTGGGCAACATCAGCTTTCCATTGGGGCTGTGAAGACCTAAGAACTGACAGGAACTGACTGTCTCAGTGCATCTTGGTTGCAATTTTCAAGAGAATCTGGTTGGTTTGTTTATCCATCCCCTGGACTGGTTCCCCGGGTCAGGTCCACCCTGGATCAACCAGCTACAGTTGGGGTTGGGTGGCGGCTGCCCACTGCAGACATCCTCAGGCATGCTGCAAGGTGGGTGTGAGTCTGAGACGAGCATAGGGTAGACAAGGTGGGGAGGGCACAGCCAGCTGGGACATCGCTCCCATTTTTAACTTCTGTTCCGGGCAATGCCAGCAGGGTCCTCATTCTGGGCTCTCTGACTAACATTTAGGAACATGGTTTGGGACAAGCTCCCCAACTCTGTGGGGGCAGGGCCTGTGTGTGTCTTATCTGCCATGGCCCCAGCATGTCTGGCACATCATAGGTCCTCAATAATTACCGGTAGATGAATGAGAAAGTGAATGGCTGCATCCCTGGGAGGGAGGGGAGAGTGAGGCGACATGCCAACAGGGCCAGGCCGCCTGCATGCAGCAGATAACCAGCTGCTGATGAAGACTGGGAGGCAGCATGGTGCAGAGGAGAGAGCTGGGACTTTGGAGGCAGCAGATGAGGTTCCGGACGGGGGCTCTGCCATTTACAGGCTCTGTGTCTTGGGGAAATCACTCGACTTCACTGAGCTGAAGGTTCTTCCCCTTGAATTGATCATACCATGTGTGAGATGGTTTTGAGGTAGAGGAGTTGCTCCCCAGAAGTGGCAGGTCACCGTTGCCCTTGTTGCCACCTGGCCTGCAGCCCTGGGGCGGAGGCGCCCCCCTGAGCCTCAAGGTGGAGGCTCCCACAGCTAACCTGCAGGAGCCCCCATGGCCATTTCCACATACTCAAGTCCAGTGACTCCCTCCATCCGATCAGACCCGGAGGGATCTGGCAAGTCTGGTGACAGTGAGCTCCAGAAAAATCCTCTCTGAGGTCTGAGGGATCATGGCTGCCTTGGGCCTGGTGACAGCCTGGGGTCTGGGCCAAGTCTTTTTGATGTACTGGCCTCCGCTCAGAGCCTGTCGGAAGGTCCCCTGGCTGCCAGAAGGCAGAGGCTGCCGCCAGTCTGTGGGTGAGGGGGGCCCGCCCCATGCCCTGGGCCTGTCCTTAGGGCCCTCTTGGCCCAGCTCACAGCGGCCGAGGCCCGGGAGTGAGCAGGAGGTGAAGCTTTTGGGAACTTTTAATAACCTCAGTGGGTGGCGCCCCAGATTCTTGGTCAGGACCCAACTCGGAGACGCCAGCTGTGTTGCTGGGATTGGAGCCAAGGAGGCTGCCCGGGACTGGAGATTGCCCAGCTCCAGGCTGCCTGGTGGACGTGGTCTGCAGGGTGGGACCTCAGCATGACCCTTGACTCTTAGGGGGGCACCAACCCATAAAAACAGGCCCCCCATTTAGAATCTACCACCTCTCGAGTGGAACCTTTGTATGACCTGGAGGTGCCTCCCGGGAACACAAGCACGCATCTGACACATGGATGGCCCAAACGAGGGGCTTTCCTTCTGAGGAACGTTGTTTGCCCCTTTGAACGTGGGCATCTTGAGGCTGCAGCTGCTTCCTTGTTAGATTTAATGCCAGGGAGAAGGCAGGGGCAAGGTGGTGGCAGAGAACATGGCTGGTCCTGCTGCCCCGGGAGCTGAGGCCGAGCTCAGGGACCCCCGGCTGCAGAGGAGGAGTGGGGCCCACACTGAGGCTCTGAGATCTGCCTCTTCATGACCCACTGACCGGCGTTTCAAACTCTCCGTTAATATTTATCCCCCACCTGCATGTGCCCAGAGCTGCGAGGTGACGCAGGAGAAGAGGGCTCTCAGCCTCCATCTACTTACAGAACTAGGGCCGGTTGTAGTCCATGGTAGCCCTGTGGATGCCTCTGACTTTCTGTTGAGGACAGTGGGTTAAAATTGGATAAAAATCAGCCGAACCACTTGAGACTCTGATTAAGCAGGTGTGGTGTGAAGGCTGGACTCTGCATTTTCGAGGAGTTGCTAGGTGACCTGAACCTCCACAGGAGAAAGTCTCAGAGAGGCCCAGGGGCAGTTCTCTTGGCACGGGTGCTGTGCTCCATGCGGGATCAGGGAGAACCAGGGGGCTGCTGCTTGGACATGCTGTGACAGCCCCATGGGAGCAGGAGCCCCGACGGTGAGCCCAGGCCAGGCCGGGCCTGCTGCTGCCAGCCCTGGGAGCTCAGGCCTGCTCCCCGTGCAGGTGCCGGCGGGAGCCCCTGTGGGACCTGCAGACGCCTTCCTGCGCTTGCTTTCCAGGTTCATGCCTCCCGATGACCCCTTGGGCCGCCGGGGCCCCACCCTGAGCAGTTTCCTGAGCAGGAAGCCGAAGCCCCCAGAGCCGTCGTGGCAGCACTGCCCCTACGGTGGGTAGCGCGCTGTGTCTCGTACCCTGTTTGGGGCCTTGTGTTGGCTGCGCAGAGCAGCCAGAAGCTCCAGAAGAACCTGGGTCCTAGCCTGAGTCATGCTCTTAACTAGCTGTGTGACCCAGAAGAGGTAATTTAACCTCTCTGGACGGTGCTTTCCTGACAGGGTTATGGTGAGGATGAACTGACATCCTGTGTGACTGCTGTGAGGGAGCCACGTGAGCCAGCGCAGCTCCGAGCCTGCTAGCCAGCCCTGCCGCTAACCTGCTTTGGCAGCGTATTTATTAATGTCCTTGGGTTTTGTTTTTTTTGTTTAAAGAACTTTAAAAAGCCTTAAGTGATATTCAGAGTCATTCCGTTTTAGAATTGAAGTGACCACACATACGTTCAGGTTGGCTCATCTCCCTCGCATTCACTGAAAAGTGCTCAGATTTGGGTGATTATTTGCTCACCTACATTAGCATAGTCTGCAGGGAGAGGGCAATGGCTAGCACGGGGGATGTGGGCAGTGGTGGAAACTGAGGCAGCACTGGAAGTGCAATCCTATGCCGTGAGCACCCTCTCCCCACCCCCAGGTTTGGCTGTAGCCACAGGGTCCCTGAGGATGTGGAGGCTGAGGTCACTGGATCCAGAGATTTGCTCTCAGTCCCTGGTCAAAGAGGGCCCCCACACCGACACCCACTCTGCCCGACACTGGGGTCATTGTGCCAGCGACCCACACCACAGGGCCGGGGTGCTGAATCCTCGCCCACCCCACCTGCACCCCAGGGCACTTCTCCCCACCCCCTCCCGCCCCAGTCCTGATTAGTCTGCGGTGGACCTGCAGCCTTCCGGGTGGAATTACCAAGGAGAAGGGCCTCATGCGCCCGGCGGGCATTGGCCAGACCACACGGGGCACACAGCCTCTCCCCCAGGTCTCACCTGCGCCTTCTCTGCCCCACTGCTTCTTCCAGGCAAGAAATGCACCTACGGCATCAAGTGCAAGTTTTACCACCCCGAGAGGCCGCACCACGCGCAGCTGGCAGTGGCCGACGAGCTCCGCGCGCAAACACGGGCCTGGCGGGGCGCTGGCCCCGAGGCGGGGCTGCCGAGTAGCTCGCGGACGGCGGTGGGCCGAGGAGAGCAGGGCGGCCCCCGGGGCGCCCCCGCAGCCCGGCCCGGCCCCCGAGAGCCCGGCGCGCGCAGCCTGCCCCCTGCGCCGCGGACTGCGGACGTGGCCGCCCTCGGGGGCAGCTTCGCGAAGCTCGCCTTCCGCGACGACCCGGGGCTCCTCGGGGCGCCCCCTCCGGGTCCAGGCTGCGGCCTCGCACCCCGGCCGCGCTGTCCGGACTGGGTGTCGCCCGAGGCCCCGCCGTGCCCGGGGGCCCTGCCCCGACTCCCCAGCCCCCAGAACCCGTCCGGCCCGCAGGTCCGGCCGCGGGGTGGGTACCGCCCCGGGGACCCGCAAGGCGACCTGCTCCCCCAGCGGAGGCCGCCCACCTTCCCAGGAGGCGACGGCCGGTTCCAGGGCCCCTCCGTCTGGGCGGAGCCGGGCTGGGCAGACCGCGCCTCCAGGGGACCTTCGGAGTCCGCGCGTCCCGCTGATACCCGCGAGGTGGATGCGCGCGCCCAGGCGCGCACCGCGCTCTGCAGCATCTTCCCGCCGCACCAGGTGGACAGCGTCATGGCCTCGTTCCCCGCGCTCTCCGACGTCACCAGGCTCATCCTCCTGATCCAGAGATTCCAAAAGTCTGGCGCACCTCTGGGAAAATCCTAACGAACTGGTCCAAGCTGCCGCCAGCGTTGGTCCAGTCTAGCATTGCAACTTGGGCCAGGCGGGTTGCCAGCCTTCACCTCGTGGGACCACTTTTCTTTAAGGATGGTGAGGGGAGCCAGCTCTTCGCCTGCAGCCAGGGCCCTTGGGTGGCACTTGGTGATGCTCCTGGATGACTGTAGGGCCTGCTGCTGGTGGTCCATGTCCTGCAGAATGAAGAGGGAGTGATTTCTTATGCTTGGAAGACTGTAGGTCCCTCCATGGCTCCTGGGTTATGCTGGGAACACTCCACGGCTGTTTTGGTCAAGCTGTGGTTGGGATCCACAAGTGAGTCACAAGATAATTTAGTAGGTCCCACCGGAAATGGGGTGGAACAGGAAATCTCAGAGTATACCCCATATAATCAGGCTAAGTATGAAATTCTTGTTTGTTAGCCACCCGTGTGAGCCTGTATAACCTTGGTGGCCATGTACACTTAACGTGGGTCATGGGTGAAAGTATGAAAAATCCTGGTAAATGGCCTTGAATTTCATTGCATCAAATCATGCTTAAATATGTAGTCAGTTGACCAGTGGAGGTTTTGACATCTGGACGTTTATCATACGAACTGTTTTGAACCTCAGGAGGGGAACCTAAAGGTCTAGCCTTGATGTGTGTGGGTTCCACTGGTCGCTCTGAAATTGTGTGGCTATGCTGGTCTGTGGAGGTCCTGAGGGCCTGTCTCCGGGGCCTTTGCCCCTTCACACACATACATACCACACGAATGTCACATACACCCAGACACACGCAACCACGTACACACACATGCACACCCCACTTGAGTCAGGACTAAGTGGCCCGTTGTTTTCAGTCGTCCATTGTGCCATTTTCCAGCACAAGCCCTCTGCTGGCTGAGCCTCTAAGTCACTCCTCCCAGCTGAGCTAAGGCCTGGTGAGTGAGGACTTTTGCTCAGAAACCTCCAGGTGGGTCAGTGAAGACAGCTTGGAGGGTTTTGCCTTCTTCTGCCATTGCTGCTTCTTCCAGTCAGATATTGCTCTGAGTTTTGGGGAGAAGGGGCCCACCCAGTTGCAATGGACAGGAAATGAGATCATGCTGCCAGACCATGAATCCTGCATCCTCAGGCCCTGGCGACTCAAGGTGGCATCCCCCATTCACTGTGGGTTACACGTCCAGCTCCACAGGTCTTGGTTCATTTGTTCATGAGGTACCATGTTGGCTCGACCAGTAGGGAGAGTGGGAGGCACTGTCCAATGGAAAACTGGCTCCCAAAGCCCGAAGGCTTCCTGTGGACTGGCAAGCACAGAGGGACACTCCTCAGGGCATGACTCGGACGCAGGCACTGTTGGCGCAGCTGGGGTGCACCCCTGGGAGAATCTGCCCCTAGCCTCCAACTCATGTTGAATGCCGCCCGGGAGATCCAGTGACAGTGTGTCTCCTGTGACCCCTTTCATCTTTTAAGACCAGATTCTCAGCGTGGCTTCAGCCAGATCTGTTCCCACCTCTTTTCTAAAGAGGACACTATACCCACAATTGTACTGTCAATTTTGGTGCCTCAGTCCCGAAGAGGGCCCACTCTTTCTAGATAAACTGGATTTCCCTCCAAGTGTGTGTGTGTGTTTTCTCCTGGTCATCAAACTTTACGTGACAGCTGCTTTTGTGTCGTGGGTCCACGAACGTGGAGTTGCTTCATTGCTCATTCATGGTTGGAAATGTTTAAACTGCTTCCTTTGAGGATTTGAAGACAAGGTTGAGTTTTAGTAAGCTGTTAAAGCTGCTCTGTTTGGTCGCTGTGATTAATGCAAGCGCAAAAACAAGTTGAAGAAACAGCATATTTCAATGTAACCCCCTTTGGAATGTTTTCCAAAGTCTTGGTATGTCTTTGTGACACAAAACATGGCGGGGAGGGCTGGATGACGTGTTCCTAGTTGCATACCTGTTACTGTGCTCCAAAAATAAATCACTTTTACCGCACCTGAACTCTCCATTGTCAAACTGCAGATGAGTTTCTCCTACTTTGGATTTCCCCGTAGGCTGGTTTTCCATGTTAAATATTGTGGGTTAGACAGAGGTTAGGGCTGCTTTCTCCAGTGTTACCCCACCATTGGGGTTGGTGGGGGCTGGAAATCACTTTTTTTTAGGAGAAGCAGTGAGGCCCAAGGCCTTTGCTGGATGCTCAGCAGATTGTTCCCAAGATCACAGGCTGCTTGCCCGTCTGCTGGACTTAAGAATTCTCATTGCAGGACCAAGAAGCAATCACGTAAAAGTCACTCTTCTGGTGGAAAGACTCTGGTGCAGAGTCCTCGATTGCCCAGGTCTGAGGAGCCTGGTGTTATACTATGTTTATGCCAGGGCAGCTTCTCCAGAGGCCTCTGGGAGGTGGTTTGAGGCAGACCTGCAGAATGTTGGAAATGTTTGAGAGGTAGAAGCACAAGAAGTCACTCACATTGGCATTGCCCCAGAGAAAATGACCCCAGCTCCCAGTATTTTACAGAGCTCGCAGATGGGGAGCAACCAGCCAACTCCCAGTTGGCCCAGCACGGCTCCCAGTCCCCTACGGGGGAGAAGAGCACAGGGGAGTGGGGGAAGAGGCATTCAGGAATGGGGTTGGAAGAGGGGCTCTGGGAACTGGAGCCATTCCTTGGAATCACAAATCCCGCCACCATGAGGGCATGCCTGGAGCTGGGACCAGTTACATGACTTGCGGGGCTCTGTGCAAAGTCAAAATGCAGGGTCCCTTGTTCAAAAGTTATCAAGAATTTGAAGACGGTGACAGCAGAACATTCAAACAACCATGTGGTCCTCCTAAGTGCGGGGCCCGTGTGGCCAAACAAGGTTGCCCCACTTGGAGTTATAAAAAAGACGCCATACCCAGAGTGTGTTTGTAACACAACAGTGAAAGAAGTCAGAGCCCAGGATAAATGCACACACTTGGAGCTGGGAAAGGCCATGTGTGCCTGAGGCAGGTGCTGGCCTCCTGGGGCCCCTTCCTCAGGGACTGCCTGCTGCATCCACCCGAGGACTGAGGGGGCCTTCTGTGGCTTTCTCTGCCCACCTCTGATGCAGGGGCTAAAGAGAAGTCGAGGGCCTTGGGCAAACCACACACTGGATTGGCCACTTCCCAATGGGTATGAGATGTTGGTTGGGGTGGTTCTAACCAGGCAGCAAGCCTGCTGGTTTGTATTAAGCAAGGCTCTTTGGCTACAAGCGTGGCTTATAAACCAAAGGCCAGGGGTGGGAGGCAGCTGGCTTAGTTGGAATTAGGGGCTTGAACCCTAACTGGGCTGTCTGGTCTGTTTTCTGTGTGTGGGATTGTTCTGTGCTTCCAGGGTTTGCCTATACAGTGAGAGCCATTCTGCAGGCAGACCAAGGTACATATCCTTCCAACTGAAGGACTCAAGAAGGCAGCCTCGGAAAACTCCTGGAAGAGTTCTGCCTGGCCTGGCTTGGCTCATGTGCCCACCCCCGGACCAGTCACAGTAGGTGCTACAGTCAGTCCTGCTGGGTCTGACACCCATCCTGCTGGGATGGGGGCATGTCGGCTCCCACTTGGACCCACATGGTTGGTGGGGGCTGAGGGTGGGGATGGTGAGCAGTTCCCTCAAACAATGGGGACGGTGTCCAGACAGCCAAAAAAATGCCCACGACAATGTTCAAACGTGGGGACTGGGCCAGAGTTTAGGATGGCCCCACGCTTCACCCCCAGCTCTGGTCCTGAGAAAGGAGCTGCTGGGTTTATTATTTTTCTCCGTTAGGACCAGTGAGGTTGTGTTACAGAAACCAGACAGTCCAGGATCCCAATGGCTGTCATTTTCCTCAGGCAACACAGCTTTCTGTGAGGAAGGCGGGAGGGCCTCCTGCAGGGGCCCGAGGTATGTCTGTGTTGTTCTTGCCAGCCCTGGGACTACAGCCAGCGAGCAGCTCAGCAGGGAGACGGCCAGGAACCCCTGAAGGGGAGGACGTGGCTCTTGAGAGTCAAAAGGTGACCTTTCCCCTTTTGACTCACCTCTGTCTGCACTGATGCCCTCTAGAGCTCAGGAAGCTCTCGGAATCACAGCAGTGCAGCCCAGCCACTCGCAGCCCTGCTGGAAATGAGGGGCTGGGGCCCCACCCAGCTTGGTGGTCACTTTGTTTTGAGTTCCTGGGGGAACATTGTCACCTGTCTGTCCTAATGGAGAAATGACACACCCATCCCAATGCCAGGAACAGGAAAGGTGCTGGCTAAGTAAACAGAAAGGTCAGTGGGCACAGTGCTCAGAAGCCCGCTGAATGCCACTGTTATTGACTGTCAGACACTGACAGACTGACAGAGGTTGGAGGTGTGGTCAGTGCTGTGGCTGTTAGGGGTGATTACTCAAATAGGATTAGCAAAGCACAGTAGTTTGATTTTTTCTGGTCATACTTAGCTTCGAAACCAATGTTGATGCCTGACTGAGCCTCCAAAGGTTAGTCTCACTGACACCATTCCTGACGAGGCGGTTCACAGAGGCGTTGTTCCCCCAAAGGAAGGCTGGGAAGCACAGGGTGGAGCTGGGGTTCCTTTCCCAACAGCAGCGATTTGTCCTGATCTGGCCCTTTTCTCTCCCTGAAACTCCCTCTGGCTCTCATTTTCTCAAAACTGCTGCTTCACACAACATCACGCACCAGCAGTCCTCTGGTTCCCTGTTCTGCTTGATGGTGACCCTTTGCTCTCCCGCGCTCCCCCACGTCTGCCTCTACCCCTGCCCTCAAGGCTCCCGAGCCTGCAAAGCCTTTTTCTTCCCGTTTCCTCCACAAGAGCTGCCCAGGCCATTGCAGCGCTTGTGAGCCATCCTGCTCCTCAGACTGCTTCAGTGTTATCCTTTCAGGGTCTGAACATTTCCGGACTGCTCCACAGCACTTCTGAAACGGTTCTGCTCTGATTGGGTAGTTCTTGCTCATTGTTGAACTCTTTCCTTGTATTTAAGACCATGTGTGCTTGGAGGGTTGGGACTCTGTCTTTAAGCTTGTCTTTCCATCAGCCCTGGGACCAGTCAGTCAGGACCAGTGAGGTTGTGTTACAGAAACACAGCAGTCCAGGATCCCAATGGCTGAGACCACAGAGTTCGTTTCCCCATTGTCCACTGTAGCTTATCTGGGCTGTGTGCCCAGGCTGAGGGAGGCGTTGTCCCTGCTTCAGAGGGAACTGAAAAAGAGAACATTCTTTTATGTGCACTGGCTCTTAAAGCTTCTGTATAGATATCATCACTGCTCACATATCATTGGCCAAAACAAGTGACATGGCAACACCTAACTCCCTGGGGACCGAAAGTATCGCCCTACTGTGTGTCTGTATATGGTCCGTATATGCCTGTACATTGATCCATGCATGGAGAACAGCACTAGGGTAATTTGCCTGTGGTGGAATAGAGTGAAATATCTCCTGATTGAAAAGCTCAAAGGAAGGGATAAGTTAGATGAAGCCTGACAGGTCTATTTAATGGAACACTATAAACCACTGAAATGATATTACAGAAGGATGTTAATGACATAGAAAATGTTGAGTATACATTATGAAGATCTCTTTTTTGTTTAAAAAAATGCATAGTATATTTATAGAAAAGAACCAAATAAAATTTTCTAAAAAGATCAACAGAATATATACTAGGGTGGCGGGATTATGATGACAGATGGCCCTCTTCCCCTTTTGGTCTGTATATATTTTTCTAAGTCATCGATAATTTATAACTTGGGTAACAAGAAAAAAATTCCTTGCTAAACAATGCTGCCTGTTACAATATGTTATAATATCCATTCATTATAAAAGACTCAGAATAAGTCAGGCACCTTGGACTGACATCTGATAACACCGAGTGTAGATGCTTCCAGACCTCTTTCCATACATGTTTGCATACTTAACTGAAAAGGAATCTAGGGCCTGGGTTGCACTGGGCTGGTGTCAGTGACATTGTAGTCCAGGTGGCATCGTGCTGGTTCCACTGCCAAAAAATCCTGAGCAGGCCCTGGTGCCCGGGAAGTTTGAGGGATCCTGGGCGGCCCCCTAAAAGCTCCATGTCTGCTGGCTTCAGGCGCCATTCCGTCAACTTGCGGCGCTGGAGGCCATGGACACAGGCATCTAGGATCTGATCCTGCAGGGATAAGAGGCAACCCTCATCGTGGAGACTCCGGCCCTGGGGCCTCAGCCTTATCGCTGGAGAGAGGAGGAAGATGGACATTTCCACATTCGCTGTTTATGTTGTTTGAGTTGATTCAGCTCAAGGGAATTTTTTTTGGCTAAGTCGTGTTCAAAATAACTCTTCATCATCTGTTTGGTGCAAATGCAGTTAGTTGATTTATGGCTGTGCTGACCTTTGATTCATTGGCAAAGCACTGCCTGGGGCCCTGGGGAGGTTTTCCTTTGCTTGTTTACCCAGAGTGATTTCAGAGCTGCCCTGCCAAGAAGGTTTCCCTATTTCTTCCGCCCCAGGACCTGACCATGTGGCCCCTGCCCTCAGGGGTCACACCCTGGTGGGGCTCAGCCCCCGATTTTACACAGAGTGACAGTTATCCTTTGGATGCCCTGACCACGTCACTCAGTTTCTGGCTTGTAAGCCCTTTTAAGAGGCCCCCAGGGACGTCCCCAGAGCAGCACATCTCTCTGCTCTCTGCTGCTGGCAGCCCTGCTTCTTCACACTCTTCTGGGCTCCTGCCCCTCCATTGCTGGGGGACTGAGGGGGGGCAGATGAGCTATTATTGTTGATTCTGATGGGATGGCCTCACTGCAGTACAGAGTCTGTGAGCACAGCCAGGGCTCAATCTAAAGAAATGAACTATTGGTATTTGCAACATGAATGAATCTCAAAATAGTTATGCTGCGTGAAAGAAGCCAGTCAAACAAGAATACCTATTGTGTGATTCCATTTATATAAAGCTCTAGAAAATGTAAACTGATCTCTGGTGCTAGAAAGCAGAGGAAAGCTTACCTGGAGATAAAGGGTAGGAAGGCGGGACTTCCAGGGGTGTGAGGAAACTCAGTGGGGTGGGTACGTATACAGATGTCAAAACTCATCAACTGTACAGTTTAAATATGTGTGTAAAACTCTTTAAAAGAAAAAAAAAACTGCAGAGAAAATGTATTCCCAGAACTAGCTCTGGAGGGTTTGCTGTGGACCGGCTTTCACTGTGAGTCACTGCAGCTGGCTGGCCGCTTCTCCCTGTCACTTCTCTGTCCTGTGCTGAGCCCGGCAGGAGCTGCGCTGTCCTGTCTGTCCCCACTGAATATGCTGCCTGGTGCAGGGTGGGCGCCTGTCAGCCTGAAGGGCAGGTGGGGGAGGTCTGCGGAGAGGCCTGTCCTGTCCTGGCCCCTCCCAGGCCCTCCACCCTCCGGGCGGGCCCAGCCCTGCCCAGCCATCTGGGGCCTTCATCCCTGCCCCTTCACGGGCACCCCCAGGGCGAGAGATCTTGCGGGGGTGGTGGCTCCTCTCAGACCAGTCCCAGCCCCCAGACGCCCCCAGAGTAGATTTGGGGGAGATGCAAAGAAGGGGAATCACAGACAGCCTCCTACATAAGTGCTCTGTGAACAACTGAAAAATGGGAGCAGTGGGAGAGGAGAAAGTGAGAGCAGATAAAGGAGACAGGCCCCCAAATACTCCCTTCCAGGTCTGGTGACATGGCCAACCGCCAGGACTAGTGTGGCCTTGGCCTTTCTCCTTAACGGGTTTTATACCTGCCGGTTTGTACGTAGCATTTCCCAAGCAGTAGGATCCGTGAGTCCTGGGCTGGCGCATGAGCTGCCTTCTCCCCGGTAGGCATGAAGGAACTCAGGAACTAATGCTATGTCTATGGAGGCAGAGAGATCAGTGGGTCCTAGGTTGGGAGCTTGTTGGGAAGTAAAGAGGTAACTAAGGGCGTGGGGTTTCTTTCTGGGGTGAAGGAAAAGTTCTAAATTTGGTTGTGGTGTTGCTTGTGTAACTCTGTGAATGTAAAAACAGTTGAGTTGTACATTTTAAATGGGTAGATTGTATGGCATGTGAATTATGCCTCCATAAAACAAACAAACAAAAAAATCTAGCAAGCAAGGTGGTTGGTATAACATCTCAAACCTGCCTGAGGCTTGCAGTGGGGCTAGGAGCACACCTTGGAAATATTTAACAGCAAGAGTTCTAGGGTCCTAACATCGCGGGGCTCTTGCTAAAGCTGTGCGGTGAGCGGGATGGATGGGAGGCAGCGTGTGGCCCTGGTAGGGAGCAACTGCTGCTTTGCTTTCTGGGACAAGCCAGCAGTGCCAGTGGCCTGAGAGCTGAGGAGGGCCACTGCCTGGCCTCCCCAAGGTCAGGGCTCTTTGTTGGCAATAATCTGAATGTGGCTGTGGGTTGTGTGCAGGGTTTTGGCTATTCTTGGCCCATCTGAGGGGTTTATGCTCCACGGCAGGGCTGTCACCACATCCAGGCCTGCTAGAGCAGGGACCAAAGCATCTGCCCAGTGCCCATCATTGTTGCACCACTGAGAAAACATCTGGGAGCAGAAGTTGCAGCCGATCCTGGCCTCAGAGCTGTTTAGCCACGAGGCAGTTGGACACTTCTGTGGGTCCAGGGCTGATTCGGTATCCGAATGGAGGGAGGCAAGGAGCCTGGAGCCACTTGAAACCCTGCAGGCAGGGCAGGGATCCTTGGGTGGCGATCATCCAGGTTGCCCAGGACTGTCCCAGTTTTAGCATCGGAAGTCCCACATCCGCAGGAAACCCTTTGATTTTGCGCAAACTGGACAGCCGGTCCCCCTGATTCCTCACAGATCCCTGAAGGCAAAAGGCCAGGTAGAAAGACTCCTGAAAGGCTACAAGAATTGGCTTCCATCCTCCTCCTAAGGCTCTGATACGCACGATGACTGAAATGTCTCCTGGAGAAGGGAGGGAGGAAGGTCTGGCCATCAGCCTGGCAACCCATTTTCCAGGAACTGAAAATAAGAATATGGACGGTAGGGATTCAGATCCTTGTGAGTGGCTTTGGAGGGGGTCTACAGCACAAGGCCCCTGTGGGGGCCAGCAGGCACTCCCCCACCAGGCCCTGCAGCCCCTACCCTCACCATCCAGGGGATTAACTCACTGAGTGTGAGGGTTGCTTTTATGGGTCAACTCAATCAGGTGACAGGGTGCCCATATATTTCGGTCAAATACTATCTTGGGTGTGGCTGTGAGGGTATTTCTGGATGAGATCAGCATTTGAACTGCTAGGTTGAGGAAAGATTCTCTAATGTGGGTGGGCTCCATCTTATCAGTGGAAGGCCTGAAGAGGCAGGTAGGGCTGACCATCCGCTGGGTTGGAGAGTTCTTCCTGCCTGACACCCTCAAACCGAAGCATCAGCTCTTCCAGCCCTGGGGCAGGAACCCCACTGCTGGCCCCTCCTGTTCTCGGGCCTTTGGACTCAGACTGGAACCAAAACCATCGGCTCTCCTGGGTTTGCCAACTCAGCCTGCCGACTCACCCTGGGGTCTCGGGCTTGCCTGCTTCTGGAGTCGGGAGAGCCAATTCTGTGTAATAAATCTCTCTCCCATGCTCTCTCTCCTGTTGGTTCAAGTAAAGATGCTGATTTTCAGTAATTTTGAAAGACTCAGGCTGGTGATGATTTCCACGGCAAAGCAAGTAAGCAGGCGGTTTTGTTAGTGGCTCGTTATTGTGCAGATTTAGAGAATTTATAAATGCCTGTAGAGGAGAAAGGCGGTTCATTTCCTGGTGTTTGCTTGTCCTGGGGAAGGCAGACTTTACTTGTCCTGTGTGTTGTGCTAGAAATACTAGCATTTATTGAGTTAGTTTGTTCTTAGTCGCATGTACATTTTGGACATTTCAAGACATCCATGTGCCTGTGGGGAACTGGTAATACGAACTCTAAAGTCTTGTGTGGCCCTGACATTCCATGATTTTTAAAAACAACTCCCACACCTTTTTGTAGCATCACAAATCACCTTGCTTTGAAATGGAAAAAAATGTTTCCATCCCCTGCAGTCTTTCCTACACAACTACAGAAATATTTCTTTTCCTGAAATTTCACTTCAAATATGGGGCTGAGGCATCATTTCTAAAGGGCTTCAGACACTACCTTGCTGTCGCGGAAGTTGGGAGAACATTTTTCAGGACACAAAATTCCGCTCCCTTAACCCCTGCAAGGGGAGGAAAAGCACAGCCGAAATTCTCTGAACTAGTGAGGTCTTTCTGGGGGCGGTGGGGGCGTGTGCTCATCTGTCAGCTAATGGAGGAGCTGGTCACTTATAATCCGCTCCAGCCAGTAATCTGTTCTCTTTCATGTGGGAGCCGCTGAAAGAAGAGATCCCGGAGCTGCGGCTGGTAGCGCCGGCCCGTCACTTCCCAGCTTGCAAGAGCGCATGCAAGTGCGCACACTGACCGTCAGGTGTCACTGTTACACACAACATGGATTGACCCGCCCTCCAGACGATTGGCAGGGCTCCGATTTTGGCCTCCTGCCTTATCCTGGGGTTCCCAAAAGTCTAGCAGTGCCTATCCTGAGGTTAATAACCAGTTAAACGGTTGAGAATGATTGGAAAACATAGGGAGAACTCACTTACCCTTGCACTCCTGAGCTATGGTTCTTTGCAATGGAAGATGTAAAAGCTGTGGGGTATTTACTAGAGACTGGAAAAGCAAATACAAAATGTTTTGATGTTGTATTTTAAAATTCATAATACACTATTTTGAACATACAGAAAATTACAGAGACTATTATAAAGTAACTGAATTGAATTTTCATATCTTGCCATGTTTGCTTCAGTGTTTTGTTTTAAAGAAATGAGACCTGGCAGACACAGTGGTATCACCATCATTCCTTTCTCTCCAGAGACAGTCACTATCTTGATTTTCGGGTTTAGCCTTCCTGTGGGCATTTGCATGCTCTCACTACATTTATATGTACTCATAAACAGTATATGCCATTGTTCTGTATGTTTTCACATTTTACGTGTGTAATTTTGCAAGTTGCTTTTACTTACCTTGGCTGTTATTTTTCATTTTGGAACGTTACTCATGTTGACTGGTTTATTTATTTGAGCCGTTATATTGTATTCAGTTAAATCGCCATGACAGTCAATTTGTACAATTATTGGTTGTTTCCAATTTTGTTATCATTGCATAGGGCTGCAATGATAATTTTAAAACAACTTTATTTAGGTATAACTTACCATATAATCTACGCACTTTAAGTATACAATTCAATGATTTTTTAGTAAATTTACCAAGTTGTGCAACCACTACCACAATCAGGTTTCAAACATTTCTATCTCTCCAGAAAAACCCTTGTGCCCACTTACAACAAATTCCTAGTCCCAGCCAGCCCAGGCAGCTACTAATCTACTTTCTGGTGAAATGACTGTTTACAGGACTCCTTGTGCTCATGTGCAAGAGAGTCTCTCTCTCCACCTAAGAGTGGAACAGCAAAGGTCATGGGCATGTATATTTCAATTCTCAAATTTTGCCTCACACAGTTGGTGTAGTTGAATTAATTTACGTTCTCATCAGTGGTGTGTGTAGATTTAGTCCTTGGCCACATAATTGACATTTTTTTTTGTCCTTTTCTTTAATTTTGCTCTTTTCCTTGCCAATCTGATTTGTGTAGTTATATTGTTTTAATTGCATTTTCCGAAGTTCTATCCTTTGGTGTTCATTGGATTTTTGAATTTCCTCTTCTGTGAGTTGCCTATTCATAGCATTTGCCTGTGGTCTAATGTATTGTTTTTTACCTAAGGATTTGTAGCCATCCCTTAAGTCCCTTATGGGTAACAGCTCTTTTTCAGTTACATGCTTTGGAAATATCTACTCACAGTCTGTGGTCTATTTAGACTCTAGGGACTTTTGTTCAACAGAAGTTGTAAATTTTTATGTAGTCAAATAATCGACAGTTTCTTAATGCGCTTTTCCATGTCTCATAATATTTCCTTACCTGTAGGTATTCTATATTTTCTTCTTAAAGTTTTAAAGCTTTCCATTTCACTTTAGGTCTTTAATCCACCTATAAATGGTTTTTATGTGTGGTATGGAATTTTATTCTTCATGTGGACATCCTGTTCATCTGTCAATCCCTAACCCCATGTCAAGTTTCTGTTTCTAAGCTCTCTTTCTGTCCATTTGTGCCTGTGCTAATACCACAGCATCTCAATTGTACAGCTTTAGAGCAAGTCTTGATATTTGGACTGTTACCAAGCTCTATGAGGGCAGGGTTGCTGACCATTATGCTCACTGTTGTGCTCCCAGCCCGTGAAGCTAGAGGACACAGTAGGTGCTCAATAATTGTCGAATAAATGAATAGATGGTAAGACAAGTCTCTTTTTTCCTTTTTTTTTTCCTTTTACTAGTGTCTTAGCTATCATTGGTCCTTACTTGTTCTGGATAAATGTTAGGATCATTTTGTCAAGTTCCACAAAAAAGCTTATTGGAAATTTGACTGGAATTGTTTTGAATTTACAGATTTAGAGACTGATTTATGAAGAACCGATGTCTTTTTAATATTGATCTTCCCATCTAGGAACATGTCATCTCTCCAGACTTATTTTGGTTGTCTTTTATTTCCTTTAATAATGATTTAATTTTCTTTAGAAAAGTATGGGTGCATATATTATCGAGATTAAAATTATTCCTGGATACTTTGTAGTTTATTATGTTATCATGAATTGGTTCTTCTTTCTTTATACTTTCTCAGTCTATTATTGGTGTATTTTTTTTGTTTGGATGAATCTTGAATTCCTTCAATGCTTTGTCTACATCTATTGAGATGATTACAGCTTCCCCTTTAATCTGTTAATATGCATTTATTTCATAACTTTTTAATGTTGAGCCATCTTTGCATATGGGAAAACCAGTTAATTTTCTCCATTAGTGCTAGCTAAAAGAAGTTCCTGCAATGATGGAAATGTTCTGCTTTATCCCATAGAGTAGTCGCCCCACACAAATGTGATTATTGGGCATTTGAAATATGGCTAGTGGGACTGAAGAACTGAACTTTAAATTTTACTTTAATTGTACATTTAAATAGCCACATGTGGCTTGTGGCTGCTGTAATGCACAAAGTCCAGCTGTGTGCCTGGCACGGGCCTGTCTGTGATGTTGCTCAGGGTTTATCTCCTATGTTCTCCTCGGTTGAATGTTTTTTTCAGGAAATGTGTAAAGGACACGAGACTCTTGCTTTCCCTAGGGAAATACTTAAAAAGGGACTGAAGCTGACCCCAGATTGTGATGCAGCAAAGAAGTCCATGATTGGCTGGAGCGGCCACATCCCAGACTTTCCTATTCGTGGTTCATCTCCAAGCAGGTGGATTTAACCCACTCTCACTGTAACCAAACAATGCACACATCTACCTTCTGAATGAAAAACCCTAACACTGATTTTTCTCCGGAAGATAATGTGCATGTATATTCCATTACTAAAGAAATAATATACTCATTATGAAAACAGGAGATGTAGAAAAATGACAAGAAGAAAAATCAGTGCTAAATATTAACCACTTGGTCTTTATTTCCTTTTGATATGATGTCAAATATACAAGTTTGTTTTGTTGTCGTTGGCTTCCACATGTACAGTTGAGATCATTCCACAAATACAGTGAAAAAATTCTTTTTTTTTCTTATGAAGTAACATGAGAATTTCCTCATACTTTGTAAACATTGTCTGTTAGAACTATATATTTTTTTGCAGTGAAGAGACTACAGTTTAGTTAATTTACTGAACATTATTTCTCTCTTTTTTGCTATTATAAATATACATTTTTGGCATAAAGCTTTTTCACTATTTCAGAATGTGCCCAAAGTGGAATTACTAGAAGCAAGCAGGGTAATTTATAATTTAAGGACTCCGATGCCTGTTGCCAATTTGCTCTCCAGAAAGTCATGCAGATCTATATCCTCCCCGGTAATGCACAAGACCCTGCACATTATCACCCCCCCACCAGCAAGGATTCAAGAGAAGCGAAGTCCCAAACCACCATCAGCAGCACCACACTGGCCTTTTGACAGTAGAGCAGTTTAAACTCCACGTCTCTGATTAACACTTTTTTTGATGTGTTTGTGAACACATTTGTTTCCTCTTTGGTGAATTGTCTGTTCAAGGATTTTACCCACTTGATTATCAAGATCTGAGTGCTTTTTATTTATCATTGTAAGAACTCTATACATAATGAAAAGAGTGAGTCTTTTGTCTGTTTAATTTGTCATGAACATTTCCCTCTGTTTGCTTTATAAAATTTGGCTGTTAGGATATAATGATATTTCAAATTCTCCTTTTTCCTGCTCCACTTGACTGGATGTAAGGGGTGCTGGTCAGTTTAACCTTTTCTCACCCACACCCTCTCTGTTTGTGACCAGTCTCTGCACTTGAATGGTCCTTGGCAGTTACTGCCTCTCACCTGGAACGCAAGTCAGGGTCCAATCTGTTTGGATGACTCACTGGTGCCTGGGACTCAGCACAAACCTAAGGTCATGACCTCCCCTCCTACTCCCTCTGTTCATGTCCTGTCTCCACTGCCTGCTTCCCCTCTCACCTCTCTGTGTTCTCTGTCTCCACCATCTACCTGCTGCCCTGCCAGAGGCTGTAGGACATCCTTGGCCCTCCCTTTTCCACGTCATAATATCAAATATCCAGTCCATTCTTCATTTCTGCTGGGATTACGCCTGTGGAATTCTCTCCTAGATTACGTGATCATCTTCCCCTACCCTAAACTTTCCTAATAAAATTTTAAACATACAAAAGCGCAGAAAATGCTATAACATGTACCTATGCATCCACTCCTCAGATTTTACAAATGCTAACATTAGTGATTAAATGCATCACATATTTCAAAGGATGAGAAGAGTGTAGATTAAGCTGAAATCTGGCTTGCCCTCCTTATGATTTCCTAAATTCTGCTATCCATCTTCTCCCTCTGAGGACACCCACTACTCTAAGGCTGAGGTTACTACTCCCACCACATTCATATACGCCTGAAAATACATAGTATTTCGCATCTAAAATATTATACAAATGGTACCAAATGCCATATAATCCTGCCTGCAACTTGCTTTTTTCACCTAACATTACATTTCAAGATGTAGCTCTGTTAGCAAGTGGCTCCCATTTATTTTAATTGCTGCATAGATTCCACAAGATAAACTTATTCCAATTCACACATCTATTCCCCTACTGGTGGACATTTAGGTTATCCCTGCCCCCCTTTTTTGCATTACAAACCATGCTTTAATACATGTTCTTAGACTCATCCTCTGTGGCATGGGTATGAATATGCATAGGACATCTCCCTACAAGTAGAATTGCTGACAAGACACATCCTCAACTTCATGAGTCTGCTTAACTACCCTGCAGCGTTTGAGAGCCTGTTTTCCCACATTCTCACCGAAAATGTATTGACAGCTTTTCCACTGTTGCTACCTTGATGGGCGTGAATTGCATTTCACTGTGGTTTTGACTTGTAAACTTTCCTGTTTATAAGTGAGGCTTACCATCTTTTCCCTTGTGCATTGGCTGTTGTGTTTTCCTTGTCTGTAAATTGCCTGTTTGTGACCTTTGCCTCTACCAGAGAATCCTGCCCCCTCCAATCTGTTCTCTACACTAGCTTCCAGAGAGAGCTTCTAGAAAAGACAGCTCTGACCAGGCACCTGCTTTGTTTAACAGCCCCCAGTCTTCTCAGAGCCCCAAATTCATAATGTGGCCACAGACCTGGACCATCTGGCCAACACCTGCCTCTGCCACCTTGTTTAGCTATGCCCAGTTCATCTCTCTGGACACCAGTGAGTTCCTCCGGAGTGCCAAGCTCTTTCCTGCCACAGGGCCTCTAAGTTTTCTCTGCTTGTGCTCCTCCCCCACTCCAACTCCTGAAATTCTCCAAGTCCAGAACAGGATGGGGCATGAGGATCCCTTCACCAGGAAGCCTCAAAAGCCAGTCCACACGCTCCCAGCAGCCTCCCTTCCCCAGAGTCCAGGAACCTCCCCTCGAATCCCGGGACCCTGCTTGTTTGGTTTCCCGCAAGACAAGGCCCTGGGCTAGCTCTCTCCCTCCCTGTCCCCTCATTCACCTCATGCCCTGTCGGCCCCATGTCCTCAAAGCTCCTGCTGGGATAAAATGGGTACCAGTTGGGAGGAAAAGTTATAGTTCCAAATATATCAAGGCTGTAAGCTATCAGGACATTTAAAAAGACATAGAATGATGAACACTTATGGCTAAGGAAGGCTCTCTCAAGATGTAATTAAATCTCATAAACACGTGTGTCTTCACAACAGAAAAAAACAAATTGAGTACGTGTCACTGACTTTTGACCAAGAGGCCTGAAAAAGTGTGGCTTTGCCAACCTGCTCAGTTCTTTTTTCCAGCTTTACTGACAGCTTTCCTGCCTCAGACCTGCCCCATGACTCGCCCCATACGCTAACTGTGTGTAAGTTTAAGGTGTACAGTGCAACGATTCAGTACAGATATATATTGTGAAAGGATCACCACAACAGGGCTAGCCAACACCTCTGTCAGCTCACATGGGCACTACTTTTTTGTGGTGAGAACACTGAAAATCTCTTCGAGCAATTTGCAAACATACAACACGGTGTTGTACATAGACTACGGTCACCCTCCTGGGCCTCGGCTCCCAGAACTCAGCATGTCCTAGCTGCACGTTTGTACCCCTCGCACGTCTACCCACGCCCCCACGCCATCCCCCGCAGTCGCCACTCTACTCCACGGCTGAGTCTGGTCTTTCTAGATGCCGCGTGTGATACCTCTTCGACTGGGCCTGCCTCAGACCTGCCCCATGACTCGCCTCGCTCCTCGCTCCCGGCCAGCCGGGAAGAGCGGCCCCCTGCCGCGTGGGGCGCCTCCTGCGGGAGCCTTTTCCTGGGCTGCGCTGCGGCATCCAAGCATCCACGGGGCTAAGGGCCAAGGCGGGAGAGCCATGTCACCGTGACAGTCGTGGCAACGGGCTGCTCAGACGTCGCTGCGGGAAGCGCGGTGGGCTCACAGCCGCGCCCTCTCTCCTCCCCCCGAGTCCCTGCGGAGGCGTTTCCACACCAGCTGCTCCCGACCAGGCACAGGGCGGCGGGGGCCCGCGCCAGCCGCCTTCCTGCGCGGTGCAGGCCTGCCAGCTCCCCTCCAGGCCGGAGGGGCTCTCACGTGCCCGCCCTCCTGCTCCTGCCGCCCGGGCCCTGCCGGGGAGAGGTCCCCCTGCTCCTGCTGCCGCCTCCGCGGCCTTCCCGGCGCCGCCTCCGGGTCGGCCCCCACAGCCTAGCCCGCGAGAGCGTCCACTTCCCGCAGGACCTGAACCAACACAGTGGCGCTGGGAGAGGCCCAAGGAAACAAGATGCCCTGGAGGCGCGGTGGCTCACTGCCCGGAGGATGAAGGCAGCACCGTCCTGAGCGGCGTGTGAGGCACAGAGAGTCCCTGGCGGATGGTGGCAGCCCAGTTGTTAAGTTCACCAGTGGTGACCTGGTCTTGGAGGTGGAAGTCATCCTTTAAATGCAAAGATGGGAAAACAATGTCCAAGGGAGAGTGGGGTTGGCGGGGAAGGGCCAGGCTGTCCGGAGGCCTTGCAGAGGACAGTAAATGGGAAGGGCCCTTATGGCGCATTGAAGGCTAGGTTTGAGAGCCCAGGGTGGTGGTGGGGGCAGGGAGGCCTCTCTACGAAGAAGCCTGCGGTGGAGAACTGACACCGCTGAGTGGTGGACTGAGGACCTGACAGTCACACAGATGTTTGGGTAGTCAGGGTGGGTCTGCCCCGCTGCCGAGGTCCTTGCTCTGGCTGGGAAAGCATAGTCCACAGCCTGGGAGGGGTATTTGGATGGATGTCTGTGAGGATGCTGGCTGTGCAGGCCCCCTGTGCCCACAGAGCTTTGTGGGCAGAGACAGAACTTCCCCTGGGCTGGAGGACCCTGCAGGACCTCTCCCGCAGGCAGCAGGTGCCCCCTCAAGAGCTGCCCTCCCCTCCCCTCCTGGCTGCCAGTCGGGTAACTGGCTGGGTTTAGACTGCACCTGAATGGGGAGCGAAATGATTATAGTCCAAAGGAGCAGAACAAATTAGTACATATCAGCAGAAGCGGGAGGACCATCTCTGGGATTGGGATTTGAGGGGCTCGAGCATGTGAGCCAGACTGGGTAAGCAAGAGTTCACTGGCTGGGGGTACGTTACCAGGCAGGGGATTCACCCTCCTGGAGGGCCTCCAGAGGAGGGGGTGCACTCCTGCGCAGGCGGCAGCCAGTACTGAGCGCGGAGAAAGAGCCCAAGTCACCTCAGATGCAAAGGAAGGAAGAGGCTGCTGGGAGAGGCCATGCAGAAAGCATAGCTTATGTGAGGCCAGAGGACCCAACAGAGATGTCCCAGGCAGGGCCCCAGGGTTCCACTGCAGCCATCGGGAAGGCCCTAGTGACAGGGACCCAGCATCACCAGGAGGGTCAGTGGTGGCTTCCTCTGCCACCCAGCGTTGGTGATGAAAGGACGGTCACAGAGCTGGGTCACTGATATTTGTTTCTCACACCGTGAACAGAGGCCAGCACTGAACCACCAGAGACCAGAGGCTGCAATGACCATAATGTCTGGCAAGATGGAGGCACAGCCATGTGGGCTTGACCAGCAAGGAGTCAGGGAGCCGTTACTGGAGGGTGTGGCTCAGAGCCAACAGGGGGCAGCTTCACATGTATAACCAAGGAAAGGCAAGAATGGAGGAGTGGAAAGCTAAGGGAAGTTCCCCAAATAAAGTCACAGACCTAGTAAGTGAAGGTGTGGCCATGCCCCACAGGAGGCAGGGCCCTGCAACACCGTGGCAAGCACACACAGGCTGGCATCCCCCAGGCCTCCCCTAAAGGCACCCATGGCCATTCACTCAGGGAACCGCATGCAGGCAAAGGACAATACCAGACATTTTGAGGACTGGGGACACAGGGTCTGAGCTGACACTGATACACATGGTCTAGAGTGTCACTGCGACCCTTTGTTAGAGATGTGCCTCACTGAGGTCAGATAAGAAATGAAGTCCTGGCTGAAGTCTGGCTCACAGTAGCCCACTGGGTTCCTGGACCCACCGAGTGCTCGCTTCCCCAGTCCCTGAGTGTAAAACTGGAACTGATATACTTGGAGTTACCAGCACCAGGGGGCCTGGGGCCTGGGACCTCCCCTTCTCATCCCTGCTACCTCACTCCCTGCCAAGAAAGAAAATACAAAACAGATCTGCATCCTGGGGGAGATGGTGAGATTAGTAAACCCACTAGACACTTACAGAGCTCTGAAGCTGTGGTCCCCTCATATCTGCTCTTACTTTTATCAGTCTGGTCCCTGTAGAAACTGGCTGGGTCCTATAGATTGACTGTAGACTACTGCAGGCTCAACCAAACAATAGCTCTGATTTCAACGGTTGTGTTAGATCCGTTATTGTATCATATTAGTATGGATATAGGCTTCACGGACATGATACACATACAGCCTCTGAGTAGGTAAATGCATTCTTTTCTATTCCAGTTAGAAAAGGTCGCAAGTGGTTTGCATTCATGTCGGATGGGCAGTATTTATTTACAGTTTGCCTCGGGGCTGTGCCAACTCTCCTGCCTCCTGTCGTGGTCTAGTGCAAAGGGATCCAAACCGCCTGGAGGTCCCCCAGAACCCCACCCTGACCCGTGTCCTTGAGGATATCATGCTGATCACACAGGAAGAGGAAGAGGGGCCTCGGAAGCAGAAAGCTTAGGAAGACATGCTCGCCAGAGGTGGGAGATGAGCCCTGTGAAGTCTCAGGGATCTACACGTCAGTGAGGCTCCTGGAGGTCCAGTGGTCAGGGGCCTGCCCAAAAACCTTCAAAATAAAAGACAAGTTGCTGTATCTTGCATCATCCATCACAAAAAGGCAAACACAGTGCCTGAAAAGCCATTTTGGGTTTTGGAGGCAACATGTTCCTCACGAACGCTTCTCCAGCCCACGTATCAGGTGATGTGAAAGGGCTGAGGGCTGAGAGTGGGGTTAGGAGCAGGAAAGGACTTTGCATCAGGCCCAGGCTGCAGTGTAAGCCACACCCCTGCTTGGTCCGTAAGAGCCATCAGACCCTGGGGTGTTGAAGATGCGGGGTGAACTTTATAGCAAGCCCCAGTGGGAGCAGAGCACAGACCCCCAGGCTTCAGAGTCAGGTCGCGCATCCACAGCAGAGAATCACACTTCCTGTGGGAAGTAGCCCTGCTGTGTTACTGGGCCTCATTCATGGGGCACCAACTGACCACGCATCCACAACTCTCCTCTATGAGTTGGGCTCTGTCAGCGCCGTCCATGCATACAGTTGCATGGACCTACATCAGTCCATTTTAAGATGGAAATGATACATCCAGGATGAAGCCCAGGCAGGGCCAGAGGCAACAACTAGGCTGCATGAGCAGGTAGGCAGGCAGGCCCTGTGCCTCCACCAGGCCCTTCCTCAGCTCACACTTACGGGCTGTTAGGGGGTCCCAGGAACCAGCAGTGGAGCAGGATAAAGCCCAAGCTCAGTTTATGGATGGGTCAGCTTGGTGTGCGGGTGGGTGTCAGCTGAAAATGTGTGATGGTTACATTACAGCCACACTCAGGGGTGACTCTGAAAGAAGTAGAGAGAGAAAATCTTCCCGATGTGTGGGATTGTGAGCACTGCACCTGGCCATCCACTTTGAGTGGAATGGGACGTGGCCTAAGAGACGGTGTACTGGTCCCTGGGCAGAAGCCTATGGACTGGCTGTCTGACCAGGGGCTTGGAAGGAAAAGGGCTGGAAGATGGAAGAGAAGGAGGGAAGGGATAGAGGCATGTGATGGACTTAACGGGAGTGGGCATGAAAGATTTTTGTGTCACATTATGCCGCCAGAAGCATCACTGTGAAAGAGGCACTGAAAAATTGGGTAGACCACATGACTTAGCCAGTTGACATTTGTCAGGTTTTTATACTGACCCCTGGGAACTGGCATGATGGGCACATGAATGGAGCGGCCGTGATGGGGGCCACATATATGCCTAGCATGGACTCCCACTTAGCAAGGCCAATCTAACTACTTGCTGCTTCTGACTCTCCAGCCTGTCAGAACTAGAAGCCAGAGCTGCACCTGATACTGTGCTTTTCCTGAAGGACACCTAACAACCCTTTGGTAGCAACTCACTGCATCTGGCCCATTCTGTCCTGGAAGGGCTGGCAGTTCTTCATAAGGATAGATCATATTCCTGGTGTGGGCTTGCCTTTCCTGATCACACCCATCTGGGGCTTCCTGAACGCCTTACCCATGGCAGAGAACCCTACATGGCACACCATAAGACAAGGGGATCCTCTCCACAGAGAGGCCGGTGCAGGACTGGGTCCTCAACCATCAGATCCATCAGCCATATTGTGCCCGGCACCACCCAGAAGCACCACTGGGAGGGCCTTCTGACAGCACAACTCAATTTCCTTTATGAAAATTCAGTGCATTGTTCTCATTTCTCTTCTTTGCTATGGCTCACTGACAGAATCAGTCATGGATTGGGAATAGTTTGGAGCTGGGCATTCAGAAACCACAGGTATAAAAATCAACCTCTGGGCTGTCCCAGTTTCCTGCCCCCAGAGACCCCGGGCACGAGGCTTCGCTTCTCCTGTGGTCGTTACCCTGTATTTTTCCCATTAGCGCTTTGTGAGGATGGCTGGAGATGGGTCTTTTGGGTTGAAGGACCCTGACACAGCTGGCCTAGGGGCTGGTAAATGCGTGCGGTAGGGAGGACTTCGCTCTCCCGCGGTAGAGGGGTGGCTTCACGTGGATTTCCTGACAGTCCCTTCTTTTTTTTTTTTTCAGGATTAAGTTATTTTTTTAATTTTCAGATTATGATACAACAAAAACTTTGAAAACTGTTTTGAAACTGAACCTAAGATAGCAGAGAGACAGAGACAGAGAGAGAGAGGGCAGCAGCGCGGTGCCCTTTATTGTGGCGGATCCGCTCGGCCTGTTGCCTTGGGGGAGGGTCGGGGTGTTTAGAGATAAAGCGGGGTAAACCCAGGCAAGCCCCAGGCAAGCCCAGGCATAATTCTCACCGGCTTATGTGCTTGGGACCATGGGGCAAATGGAGGATAAATTACTATGTTCTTACATTCTTCCCCTTTCTGTTTAATAAGTGGTAGAGGATTTGGGAAGGGGTGAAGGTCAGTCTTCAGTAACTGCTTCCAGCTGATTAGGGGCGATGAAGTTCATTTTTGTTTTGATGGGGGTCGGTCCTCAGATGAGCCCTTGGTCTGCAGTGGTGATGGAATTTTCTAGGTTCAATAAGGATCATCGTCTTTGGAGAGAGGCTGGTAATCCAAATCAAAGGCCGGTGTTGGGCGAGAAGACGAGCAACTGGGGAAATGGACGGTGAGCCCGTGGAGGAGGATCAGGCAGTGAGGGTTCCCAGAGCAGCTCAGGTTCCCAGAATGACTCAGGAGACACGGGCCCATGCAAGAGACTTAATTATCTGAAGGAGAGAGTGGCTGCAGAGAGAGAGAGAGAGAGAGAGAGAGAGAGAGAGACAGAGAGAGAGAGAGAGAGAGAGAGAGAGAGAGAGAGAGAGAGAGAGAGCAGTGGGACACAGAGACAGAGACAAAGAGAGAGGGAGAGGGCAGCAGAGAGACAGACAGAGACAGCCAGACAGTCCCTTCTGAGATGGAGTTAGGGTGCCAGCACCGAGGGCCTGCTTGCTGCCTGCCTTCCTCAGGCCCAGACTCCCCCGGTGGAGTTCTTGCTTCCCAGCCTTGGAGTTCATTTCCTATGATCAACACCAGGTGCTCTGAAGCCTGCTGGGCCACATTCGTGCTGTCTTTTGGAATTAATCAAAACTTTAATCCTCTGGGGAATAGTTTCTTCTAAATTATGGAAGCATCAACACTGTAAGAAAATATTTCTGAAGAGAAAACTGAAAACAGTTTACACTTTTCTCCGCAAAGTTTTTTCTGGGTGGGCAATGTTTTCAACTTAAAAATGTTCCCTTGTAATTTGCCTCTATGAGTGTTTGCCCCGTTCTCTTGCTCGACTCCCATTCTGTTTACTCAGCAGTTCGGAGCCGTGCCACAGAGGGCTCGACTGATGAAACACGTCTTCACGATGTGCTTAGGAAGCAAAAAAGCAGAGCCCAAGGAAAACCCACACGTGTGGGTTCCATCCCCAACATGGCCTTAAGGTGGAAAGGAATCGTCTTCTTGAGATACTCTCCACTTCCTTATTCAAGAGAACATTTAAAGAAAGACAGAAAGCAAGAAAGAAAAAAAATTATGTCAGATTTAGGAATTCCTCCAACTTAAAGAAAATCAGATGTTGCTAAGCTTACCATGGGTGAGAGATGCATCCAGAGCAGCATTTCCCAGCCTGTAGCTGCTAGGACACCAAAGATGTTTTCTAGCTGCTTCTTTTCTACTCCGACTCAACAAATCACAACCACAACCAGTTCTCAAGTGAAGAAAAGCTAATTTTTTGAGCATTTAGCAACACTCCTTGACAAATGAGTTTCTCTACTACATCACAAAAGCAGAAACCAGAAGATTGCCAACATCTATATACTCTTCAGTAAAGGTAATGTGTGCTCACTTTTAGAAATTTATTCTTCTGAATTTGAGCATATGCTACTAAACAGTGAATCTGAAACCAAAATATAACAGGACCACTCTCAAAGCAGACGGGCAATACATAGAGAAGAGACCCAACAAAACAGGTGGCATGGTAGCCTGTCTGGAGCCATGAGGGATCCCAGGGGACAGACGAGCACAGAGCCCACACTGGGTCTTGTTCTCCATTGTATGCCCCGGACCCAGAATGCTTGGCACATAGGACTGCAGGTTTTGAATGATTAAAAAATAAATGAAATTTCTAAATCAAGGTTTACCTCTATAAATTAGGAGCATCTGACAGTGGTTTGGGATGTCTGCATAAGATGCTACATAATGGGTGTAACGGGAGATACCAATCTTACATACAAGAGAATTACTAGAATTAAATACATATTTTAATAGAACAATTCTTTGGAAGGACCCAAAGAATCGAAGTACTGGGGTAGCGCTGATCTTGGTGTAGCTGGCACTGTGTGTTACGGTGTAGGGATTTCACACTGAGTCCTCGAGGAGAGAGACGACAACACAAGGCTCCTAACCACAGGATGACCTCATATACTTATCTTTCTTAGCACCGATTCAATAGTGCTATGGTTTGAGAAGAAAACCGGTCAGATACACTAGTCACCCAATAGTGGTGATACATACAGGATATATCATAAAGGGAACTAGCGTATGTATGACTGATAGGAAGTTGCAAATAAAGTCCAAGTTAGCAACAGTATAGATAATGGGAAGTCCCAAATAGGATGATGTCTGTGAGCCTTTAGCTTTAGATATGACAAAGTTTGCCTTACATCAGATGCTTACTAAGGGAGCGTCTAGTTGGTAACTTGTTTGGTGTGGTGCCTCTGCTTCTCCCTTTACTTTTCTTTCTCATGGGGGTTTGCTCATTTGGATGAGGTAAAGTATTGAGACATATCAGAAACAGATCAGATGTTTCTTTTAAAACAAATTCATTATTTTAATTATATAAAGTGTACTCATATAAATTGCATAATTATAGGCAACAAAATGTACCCACTTTTGAAGAGTTTTGACAACTGGGTGCACCCATGCAACCTTGCCCCATTCAAGGTGCAGAACATACCCACCATGCCCAAGATGTCCCTGGTACCTCTCGTCAGTGAATCCTATCCCATCACTGCTCTCTGCTGTCACTGCAGATTAGTTTTTCCCTCTCTGTAATTTTATATAAAGGAAATCATACAGAACGTACTCCTATGTCTGGCTTCTCTCATGCAGTGTAATGCATTTCAGGATCTTCTGTATTGTTGTATCACGTTACTTTTTAATGCTGAGCATTCCAATGTGCAGGCAGAGCACAAATTGTTCATCCTTCCACCTGATGGACATTTGGGTTGTTTACCGTTTTTGAGCTACTATGGGTACAGCTGCTATCAGCATTCATATTCAAGTCTTTATGTGGATTTATCTTTTCATTTCTCTTGGGCAAATCACCCAAGTACTTTCATGGCTCATATTTGCCTATCAGATTAAATACACTCTAAATTGTCCTCCACAGAATGGTTCGGTTTACTTTTACTGCTTGTCTTCTCAAACTGTACTCACCTTTCAGCCAGGTGAGGTTACTTACAAATCTCCACAGAGCCCCTGTAGTTTCCAGACTCCTCCATGGCTCACTCTTGTTTTCTGCATTTGAAATACCTTCCCTCCTCTATTAGATGGTCACCTACCATTTGAATCCTCTCTCAGATGGCTCCCTTTCATAAATGTCCCTGATTCAGCCAAAGAAGTCATCTCTCCCTTCACAGAATTTTGTGGTTCTTTGTACAGCACTTGCCTTATGTTGTAATTGCAGTGGATTCTTGTTTCTTTTGGTAGTTGTAATCTGAAAGTCTTCACAGACTCTGAGCTGGTGGATACTAAAGCATTGCTTCTGGGGGAAATATAGATTTAGGTACCCACAAGCCTCTAGCTACAACATTTTCATCGATCAATCAATATAGCCTTGTTTCATGTATGTTTTTCTTTAAAGGTATCTAAGGTATTTTGTTGCATCACTACCAAGAACACACAGCCAACAGTACTATGCCTCAAGCCTGCACAGAGATTCTCTAAAACACGCATTTTCTCCATCAGGCACATCACAGGCTTCTTGCTCATAGGAACACTAGACAACCCTGCCTCACTGTGCCTGGGGGGCATTTAAACAGCAAAATCACCAATAGAAGCACAAGAATGTGAAAAACATGGCACTGAATGGACCATGAAAAAGGACCTTGTCTGCAGTAGGAGAGCTGTAATAAGAAGGCAGAGGATTGCCACCTTGTGTGGCATCAGCTGGGGTCCAGTGTCAGGAGGCTCAAGTTTTCATGGTCCTGCACGTGTCCAAGGCCTATGGGAGGAATGTGATACTGAGAACACTTGGGGGAAGCGATAGAAGAAGTTACGCTGGGTTACTAAATTTATGAGGTGACTTAAACTCTGTCGTGCACCTACTATGTGTGAGGACCACACTGGGAGCAGGGTATACAGTGGTGAACAAAGTAAGAGACCTTGTTCTCACATCCAGGAATAAGATTAGGAAGACTGGCAAGGAGGAGGTAGCAAAAGTTAAAATGTAATAATGATTCTAGAGACCGAGAGCTGATAATTTGCTCTATCTACCTCGGAATAAACAGGAATACAAATTGGGAGTCTCCTAAGAGCCTGCAGGCAGCGCATTAAAAGCTGGTTAATAGCAGGAGTGGAGTCAGACTGCTTGATCTTGAATTCTGGTCCTGAGGCTTACTAGCTGTGTGACCTTGGGCAAGTTACTTAACCTCTCTTTGCCTCAGTTGCTCTTCTGTAAAATGGGGATGTATCATCTACCTTTTTGGGTTCTTTTGAGGATTACAGAGTTTGTATTTGTGAAGCATTTAGAACAGTGCCCGACGTAGTGAGCTTACGCCTAGTTTATTTTAAAAACTACATAGTTTTTAAATTTATCTACTGCATTAGTCAATCTTGTCAGATCAATATGATTATCTTTGCGAGAGAAATAGGTTAAGTGGGGTGTGAGGTAGTTCC